>NC_048224.1:99107357-99431768 GCF_002007445.2 Ailuropoda melanoleuca
ACAGTGCTTCCAGGTCTTGCAAACACAGAAAACTATCTCTAGTCTTCTGGTCCCTTTCCTTAAAATCAGTCCTGGGGAGCTATAGATTTAAAGATGAATATAAATTTCAGGAAATAAGTATTGCACATCAACCTCAGCTAATTTGGTTGTATTTGGTTGTAATTTGGTTCTTCATTTCTTTTGGAAAATAATTATATCCGCTGGTTAAGATTGAAACAGATTTAGTTATCTCCTATACTGCCTTGCTCACAGTTTATAACAAACAAGAATTACAGAATAGATTTTGCTGTCATCACATTTATCCAACAAATAATTATGTGTAAGTCTGCACACATACATAGAAATTTCATAAAACTTGTTCTACAAAGCCTGAGTAGGTCCTAGTTTGCTGTTCATTAAGATACTTCAATCACTGAGCTGCAGGAAGGGTTCACTGTAGATTCATTTTCAGACGCAGATTTCGCTTATGCCTGTGGTCAACATGGGGTGACAGGAAATGCTCCATACCAGTAACTGGACTAGAAGTCATTTAGGGATTAAGCACAGGTGCCCTTCCTAAAGATCTAGGTTATACATATTGTTGCTTATCCATAGTGTCTGAAATATTTTAGCCAATTCCCATAATTTAAATACTTTTAATTTTGCGAATGGCAACTCATAACTATTGTTTACAGTGATTATTAATCAACCATTAATTTCACAAATGAAAACCTCTCTGAGACCTTCATCATGCTTAATAGCAGCATTTCTGGTCTTGATCAGAGATTAAAGTAGCTGGAGTATTTGTATGAATTATATCTGGAGTTTGGGCTTTCTGATTAAATAATACTTGACTTCCCTTGGAATACATGCCTAGCCAGTCTGAATTATCATTTAATTTATTTAAAAAAAACCACAAACATGCACATACATATACATCACATGATGTTGTCTGTGGAAGCTCCGTTTTTTTATTGAAAAATTGCTAACTAAAAATATGAGAAACTGCAGGGTGATAGACACTATTCAAATGCTGTGCACTTGTTTAAGGTAAGGGGAGGTGGTGGGGCGGATGGCTAAAGCTCGCTGAAGAGAGAAGTTGGAGGTAGTTCTAAGAGAGTAGTGGAGGAAATCTTTTTAAGTTCTGATATTGCTGGTACACGCTTATGTAGCTTCAGTACAATAAAGGCCACACCACTTTCTAGAGTCAGCAGCAACTCATACAGAACTGCCAGTACAGGTGTCAAAGAAGTCCTGTTGTTGAGGAATTGCTGCTGGACTAAAATGAGTGAGACACTCTGTACTTCTTTCTTCTAAGGGTGTAAATTTAAGTGCCATTCTGACTACAGGAAATGCCTGGCCAGATGGCAGCAAACAGGAATGATCACAAGTGCCTTTGTTTGGACTTCTGGTTTTAACTCTGACATGTAAAGAGCTTGGAAGTTGTCACTCTCATCCTTCCAACAAGAAAATTCTAAGAAAACAATATAAATTACTTTCCTTAGGTTCATCAATAATGAGATACCACTGAAGAAATATTAGAATTGGAAAATCCATAGACTTGTCAGTATCAATTGCTGGTTTGGATGCAAAACAATAGAATCTCTTCTTCGTGGCTGATGGGAATGAAAATGGTACAGGCATTTTATTTTATAAGCCTATTATACTATGTTCTTACAGAGTTAAACAGAATCTTACTATATGATCCAGTAATAATAGCTGTACTGATTTTCACCCAATGACTTGTAAACTTATGTTTACACAGAATCACGTACATGAATGTTCGTTGCAGCTTTATTCCAAACCCCAAAAGATGGAAAGATATAAGATGTTCTTTAATAGGTGAATTGATTGACAACCTAAGACATGATACATTTCAATACTATTCAGTGATAGGAAAAAATAAAAGCAGTCAAGTTCTGGTTGAATCTTAAATGCATATTGCTAAATGAAAGAAACTAGTCTCAAAAGTGTACATACTGTACGATTCCATTTCTATAACATTCTGANCTATATAAAAGAATTCCAAATAATTATGTAAATACTCTGCTCTTGCAGAATTTGAGCATGGCTCCTTACTCCTTAAATGTGGGCTGTGAATTTCCTCCAAAGAGTATAATATGGAAACATTAAGTAAAGCTGTCAAAACTAGTTGGAGTTAGATCAGTTAAAAAAAAAGTATTTGGGATATGTTAAGATTTTAAGAGACCTTTATAAATAAAGCCTTAAAAATTAGCAGAAATATCAAGTATTTAAATAACAATTCATGTGCTCACACATAATATATAAAACATGCATGGGACTATAAAATTATTCATTGTAGTCACTATATAATCACTTAAAAATATTTCAAGAATATTAAACAGGGCAAGAGTATAAAAAGATTTGTAGGAGATTTTCACAGACACCCAATGAAAGAGCATTGTCATTCCTATTTTAAAATAACATTTAATAGGACAAAAATTTTTAAAAGTTTAATTTATCTTTTTATAGTATAAATCACATGCACATTTACATTTCAAAAATACATCATCAGATAACAATTATTGGGTCATTTCATAGGTATATTGAAAAATATAGGATGATGAAGATGATTTTCCAAGTAAGTCATGCAAAATGAAAAAAGGTTATTTGAAATCATTACTTTTCAGAATATTTAACTTGGACTTTTTGCCATTTTTGTAATCATTTTTTTCAATTGTATTATTCAAATTTCCCTTGAATTTACTAGAATTTCAAAGGATTATGGTGCTTGTTCTTTTAATCAAGCACATCTCTACATTGCAGTTCTTTCAGCCGTTACTTTTTTATTCTTTCCAGTGCTCACACCCTTACAAAGTCCTTTCTGAAAGATAAAAAAGCCCTACCAATTGGCTTCATGGGGTGCTGAACAAGAACTGAGGAACAATCTTTCCTTTTATACTTACTGAAATGTCTACAGGGGTAAAATGGAAAATTGAGTATATCAGACACTTCTGTGTCTTATTTATACTTCTTAAGTCTTTCCTGTCTTATTTGAAGATACATATTTGTGTTAGACTTTTATCAGTTATATTTTGCTGTGTTCAGATATTTGTTCCAGACCAGTTTACCTTTGCTGAAATCTTACATATAGATATAAAATGATGATAGTTTCTCATCATTCCCACCCTCTCTGTTTTTACTGTTATGTCAGTTCTAAAACAGGAGAGAGAAAATGATTTGGCTCATTTTGACTGAATGGTGAAAATGACAGATGGAGGAGCAGGGGAGTGTTGCACACTCCTAAGGCTGTTGATTCTACCAGGGGTGAAGAGGTAAGAGCAGCACAATTAGTTAGTGGGGAGAAAATTATACTCCTGCTGAAAACAGAAAAAGACTTGTTAGAATCTTTGCTTGACAAAATTCATCCGTCTGGTGTCAAAACTTCCAATTAGCATTCAGTATTATTCCCACTACCGAGCTCATTCAGAATTTACAATGGAAAATCACAAACAAAAATTATCTGGGAGCAAAGACATATTTCTTGCAGGAATGAGAGGTTAGCTATGGCCATGGGAATAGAAGCTGAGGTGAAAGTCTCATATGTTCATGAGCAGTTTCAGGGATATCAAGGCAATAACAGAAGTAAGAAAGAGCAAATGGAAATATGGCGGCTTCATTTGATTTGGAATATAAATTTATATCATCCCCAAATTAAAATTCCCACTAAGTAAGGAACCTCTAAAAATATGTAAATTTTATTATCAACTATATATATATATCCACCAGGTACTGGAAAATACAATAAAAGTCCATAGATTTCATTATGGAACTCATAACAATTCTATATTCATTCATTAAGTATTGTAGAACTTGTATGTTTGGGACAATGTTTCTCAATATGTGTTTTGTGGAGAACTAACTTTTAAGATGAGATATAGGTGGTGGGAAAAGAAAGCATCTGTAGTTAAATAAATTTACAGTGCATTTGATTTAGCAAATAAAACTGATTACCCAAATAAATTTAAAAAATATTCTAGTGTTTCCCTGAGCCTTCAGTATCCAATATATTCATTCAGTAACTAATGATTGTGACTTAATGTCAAGGAATTATTCATGGCCCTTTAAGCACTAGTGCCTCAGGATATAATCTGACAGTTTGGAACTTCATTCTCTTTCTCATTGCTCGGAGTAATCATTTTCTTATTCATTTAAAGAAAAGAAGTGGCTTTCTAAGAAAAAAGTTGGGTTTTGTTTTGCTTTGTTTTGTTTTTTTATAATTAATGATCTGCACCTAAATGTATCGACTTACACTGTTGTCTTTCTAGTTCTTAAGTCAGCAAAAGAAGGATCTTTCAACCTGTGTAAAGGACATCTTCTGCTATGTTCTTAAACTCATACTTTTTTCTTAAATGTCCTCAAAACAATTTTATGTGCTTATGTTTAACGTGGTTTTCTCAGTGGTTGTGGCTCCTTCCAGTACAACAGGAGCTGAAAGCTCTGAAATTAGATTTTCTAGACTCACTTTCCAGTAGGGTTTTATATGTATTCCATGAATGAAACACATTCATTTGAGATTTGAAAGGCAGGAGAGATTTATCAGGAGGCAAATTAGGGCAAGTTCTCGGGCCTCGGCAGGCAGTTTGTGAGGTTTGTTACAGGCTTCAGAGAATCTTCCAGAAAATCAGTGTGATGCTCTAGGCACCACGATTCCTATACTCAGACTTACTGAATATTTTTTTAAGGATTCTTTTTTTTTAAAAAAATTTTATTATATTGTTAGTCATCAGACAGTACATCATTAGTTTTTGATGTAGTGTTCCATGATTCATTGTTTGCATATAACACCCAGTGCTCCATGCAATACGCACCCTCCTGAATACCCATCACCAGTCTAGCCCGTCCCACCACCCCCGTCCCCTCTGAAACCTTCAGTTTGTTTCCCAGAGTCCACACTCATGGTTCATTCCCCCTTAAGGATTCTTAGTATTTGTGTGAGCCTCTGAGTCCTGTTTCCCATTTCTTCCAACACAGAGAACCTCCAGGTTCTTCTCCTTCTCCCTCTTCTTCTCCTTCTTCATCTTCTCCTTCTTCATCTTTATCAACATCTTCATTGTCTTTGTTTTCTTTTTGTAAGGAATGGTGGCTGATTCAGAAACCAATCTAGATTTTACTTGATTTCTCAGTAGATTTTGGCAGTTTGCCAACCACATCTTCCTTGCAACTTCTATTCCTGTGTTTAATCTAGTCAGGAAGTAGATATTACACCCTTGCTATGTTTTTGGTTGTATTCTAGGCACCTGGAATATATCAATAAATATAAAAATGATGCCTTGGCCTTTTTGGAGTTTATAAAATAGAAAAAAGATAAGAATTGATACATATTATTAAATTATTCCAAAAAAAGGACAAGTAAAGCAAGACGTGCAAGAGTGGAATTACTGAGGGCATGGAGTACTTAGTATTAAAAAATATGACCAGAATAGGCCTCATTGAAAAGTGGTAATCAAGAAAATAATTAAACAAGGTGAGGAAGTCAGCTGTAAAATCTGCTGAGTGTTTCAGCCTGAGCGGAGTCCCTAGTGCAAAGGCTCTAAGGCTGGATGGAGCACAGCTGGTGCATGGGGAATATCAAGGAGTCAGGGGTGGCTGGAGGAGAGTAAGCAGGTAGACAATAGTTCAAGAAAGAATAGAGAGGATAGGTTAATAGAAAACTAGATCATGAAGGGCTTCATAAGCCATTTTATTTATTTTTTTGAAAGATTTTATTTATTTGACACAGAGAGAGAGAGCACAAGTAGGCAGAGCAGCAAGCAGAGGAGAGAGGGAGAAGCAGGCTTGCCACTGAGCAGGGAGCCTGATGTGGGGCTCAGTCCCAAGACCCTGGGATCATGACCTGAGCCAAAGGCAGACAGACGTTTAACTGATTGAGCCACCCAGGTGCCCCTATAAGTCATTTTAAAGTCATCAGTTTTTACTTTTATTCAAATGGGGAGCTTCCTTTCCCCCAAGAGAATAAACTATCCATGGGCAGGCATAGAAATAAGACCAATTAGCAGTCTATTACAGCAATTCAGTCAGGGGATAATGTTAGTGAGACCATGATGATGGCTGTGAAAGAGTTGACAGAGAGTCCAATTCTAAACATAATTGGAAAATTAATCCATGAGTTTTCCTAAAAGAATAGACATAAGGTGAGAAAGAAAAAAGACATCAAGGATACTGCCAAGATCCTTAGGCTGGATGTCTGGAACAATGAGCTGTCATAACCTGAGATAAAAATTGAGGGTAGAGTAATTGTCAAATGGAAAATCAATTGTATGGGTTTTAGAGTAAGATTTGTGGGGAGAAGCAGGTTTACAAATATAAACATGTTAACTTCTTTGATATTTTTTCCCCCTGATTTTCCTCCTGCTCTGTTGCTGGCCCTTATTGTTTGCCTACAGAAGCACTTCTTTCATCATATGCTCCTCAAACTGCATTTTTCCGTTTTTGAACCTTTTTGTAACTCCTCCTCATTTTAAGATTTAGGGGTACTTAATGTCAATTAATTCCAGCTTTTTTTCATCCCAAATCTTAGGCCAGTCTTCCCCTATGTTTCTAATATGCAGAATATTCCTCTCATTACAATTTCCTGTATGCCTTCTTAAAGGCAATTTTGATAATTAATCTTTATGGATAAATAAATATATTTATGGAATATGAATATATTTATGTTCAGCAAACAGTAGATGACTAGTTTAAAGCTCTACTTGATACATGTTTTACATAACTATTTTAAAGAAAATTTTAAATAGTGGAAAAGGTTTAAATTAAGTTAAACATACACAGTCCTATAATGAATTGCTTTTCATATTTTATGTACCCATAATAAATGTCTTTAAATATGCTTAGGGCTTTATTGTATCAATATACATAAACAAAGCCTAATATATATAAACATAACCTAAGTGAGTATTTCTGTATTCTAATGCCAACTTCAAGTTGAGGACAAAACTCCTAAAAAAAATGTTATGTGAAATCAAATTTCTGATTATTAATATAAGCTGGAGGAAAGACATTTGTTAATTAAATTCAATCAATTCAGTCATCTGACGTGATTTAAGTTATATTATTGCAAAATTCTGTGCTGGACATGGTAAGGGATATTAAAATCAGAGATTTGCTGTTAAGGAACTTACAAATCAAAGAGACTCTAACAGCAATGTAATTAAATACCCAGTATGTGTATGAGCAAGTCAGATTTCAAATAATGAAATTGAAAGAAGCAATTAGTCCACTGAAACTGTATTTTAAAATCTTCATGTGTAAATGTATGATTTCACTTATTCCTTGACATCAAAATTCATTCTAGAAAGACTTTTCTAAAGAGAAAGTAAACATTCTAAGGAATAATAACTCCTTATATGTACTTTCTTATGTCCTTAAATATCATTCATAAGTCTTAAATAATATAAGCTTTACATAGCAATTTCCAGTGATTTTTATTTATACTAGTGTTTATTATTTATTAAATAAATTTTAAAATAAATAATTGTATATATTTATGTATTCACATACTCTCACTTATCAGAATAATATATATTTTAGATATATATTATTTATTTTACATGACACCTTCTAGTCATGGCGTCTATGTATACATGTATTAAATTTATCTCAATATATATGTTTTGCTTTTATTTTTTTTACTTAACATTAAATCAAAAGCATTCTTTACTCTTATTTTTAAATTATTTACTCTTATTTATGCAAATGCACACATGATTTTACATAAACTATATTACATGTCAAATGTTATTTCTGTAGAAATAATACTTTTTCTTGAATGGTTGCTTAGTTTGCATAATATTTAATGCAGCCATCTGTAAAGACCAGAAATATGCTGTTTAGAGCATCAGGGATATGAGGTTTTCCTTCTATCATTTGTATTTTTCCTAAAAATATAAGGAAAATTGATTTTTTAAACATCATTGACTGACAATAGTATAGTGTGTTGAAATTTCTCATAGTTTTTATATTTTAAAGAGGTCTTATTTTTTTATTTTTTATTTTTGGAGTCTACCATCTTACTCAGCTAAGAGGTCAGCAACCCCAGGACTTTAAAGTGTGTGACATTCACTGACAATAAAGCCACGCATATACCAGCCTCCCTCCAGTCCTCAGCACCTTGCTGCCATCTAGAAGCATCAGGTGTTTATGCAAACAATTTGATTTTAAAGGTGGATGTTATTGTGGGTGGACTAGTATCTCATGAGGATTAGTTGGATTATGCTGCGCTAACGAGCAGAAATCTTACTTGCTAAAAACAAGAAAACTCATTTCATATAAAATCAAATGTACCTTAAAAATTGGGTAATGTGGGACACCTGAGTGGCTCAGTTGGCTAAGTGTCCGACTCTTGATCTCAGCTCAGGTCTTGATCTCTGGGTTGTGAGTTCAAGCCCCATGTTGGGCTTCATGCAGGGCATGGAACCTACTTAAATAAAAAAGTGGGTAATGTTACATATAAGCTATCCTCTGTGTAGTGGCTCAGTGAGACTCTGATCCCAAAGAATATGAATCTCATGTGCTTTGCTATCACAGTGCCGAAGAAAGAGTGTGCTAGAAAACCTGGTAGTACCAATTCAATGCTTCATTTTTTTTATGATTTTATTTATTTAGTTGAGAGAGAGAGTGTGCGCCTGATGTGGAACTTGATCCCAAGACCCTGAGATCATGACCTGAGCCGAAGGCAGCTGCTTAACTGACTAAGCCACCCAGGTGCCCCTTAAATGCTTTAATTCAGAAGTGAAAGTTACATTTATTTCTACTCAGAGTTCATTGACCAGAATTAGTAATATCAACCTAACTTCAAGAAGGGTGGGGAAGTATGATTATCCCATGTGCCTAGACAGGGAGAAGAGCCTTATACACAGTTAGCACTGTAATCTCTACCACATCAGGTTATCTCAAATCATATTCTAGAAGGATACCTAGTCTGATTGCAGAGGTTAATGAAACCTCTAGGTTATAAGAACAAAGGGGATTTTTAACACCTTCTCTATTCTTCATTAGGTATTGACATGTTTCAAACCCCATCCAGATTTTCTGTAAAATATAAAGTAATGGCACTTTGATTGGACATTCCATCCTTCAGTTCCAGGCATAGTTATTCCTGTGCTTATTAATGGATCTTCAATTTATACGTTTTGGGAAAACTCCAGAGGTCTCAATTCCTTCTTGATTCTAGGCATAATCCTTTCAGTCTCATCTTGGAGGTCCTACCTTCTGAAATCATAAAATAAGTAGGAACTCAGAAAGACACAGTAAAACTCTGGCTCAATCTTAATCTCTTCAAAAATCCTGAAGTCTAAAAAACCTGTTGGTGTTCTGTGGAACTATTTGGGGTACTGATGATATTTTTTCATTCAGAGTTGGGATTTCCATCACACCCCTGCATCTGTTTGCTTCGTAAGTAAAATGCCATGCATAAAGATAACAAAGCAAAAGAGAACAGATTCTGGTATCTGTTTCCTTACTCACTTTTAATTATTTTTCTTATGACTATGGCTTCCTAGGCAATTCAGATAATCAATGACTCACCTAGGAAGGAAAAAAACAGAAAGTGGTAAAGAGAGATAAATGTACATAGTATTTACATGAAAATAGAAGGTAATTCAAATGAATCAATTCTCTAAATCAGAACAATAGAAAAATCCACCAATTCACAGAGGGCTCTTCATTTCAAAAAATTGAATGAGTTTATCTCATGTTTAGAATTAAGCACTGTGCCTTAGGTTTTGCTGATATTTTTAACTGCTTTTCAGTAAAGCACAATAAGCTTTACAATAACTAAAACAATTTCTTTTTTTTAAATTTTTTTTAAAGATTTTATTTTTATTTATTCGACAGAGATAGAGACAGCCAGCGAGAGAGGGAACACAAGCAGATGGAGTGGGAGAGGAAGAAGCAGGCTCATAGCAGAGGAGCCTGATGTGGGGCTCGATCCCATAACGCCGGGATCACGCCCTGAGCCGAAGGCAGACGCTTAACCGCTGTGCCACCCAGGCGCCCTAAAACAATTTCTAATTGGTATACATTTTAGATAATCTGAAATTGCATTTAGTGTATATAGCTATAATTTAATGTTATTTTTTAGGAAATGCACACTTTTGAAGAAATGTAAAATAAAACATTGGGAAAAAATGCAGGAAATGTTCACTTAATGAGGAGTATCATGGGCCTCTCTTTTTGGAGTTAAAGTAATGTTATGCATTAACCTGCTCATACTTAAGCAATTGTAGAATGTCCATACTGAAGACTCTTTCTGAGTAATGCCATCTTGGCTAGAAATATTTGAATCTTAAACCAAAAAGAGCACAAACAATAAATCAAATGAAGAGTTTGGTATGTGTTTGTGTTTGTATGCAGGTGTTTACTTAAACTTTTTCTGAACATCTGTTGCCTTCCAGTAAGTAATATAGTAACATAGACACTACCTCACTCAGACTTCCATTCCTCATACAGTGGACAATAATGATTTTTGGTTCAGCATCCATTTCCGATTTCTTCTTTCTGAACAGACTTTTATTTTTCTACTGTGTCCACCATATGACTAAATTGCCTGGATAATTCTTGAAAAGGTAGTCCAGAGAGAGGGAAGAGAGTTGAATATGTGGAACATGGGAAATTTTTATGGCAGTGAAAATACTCTGTATGATACCACAGTGATGGATATATGCTATTATGCGCTTGATAAAACCCATTGATCTATACAATGCAAAGAGTGAACACCAATATGAATGATGGGCTTTAGTTAATAATTATGTATCTGTTAGTTTTTCAATTATGGCAAACGTATCATACAGATACAAGATATTACAAATAAGGGACATTGAGAATGGAGGTAAGTATATGAGACGTATGGGTAGCTTCTGTTTAATTTTTCATCATGTCTGTCTCAAATTAACTTTTTGTGAAAATAATTTTATTCTTTTCCCTTGCATTTTTATTTTGATATATTTAGTAATATCAAATACCAACATGGAAAAAACACATAGCCATAATACACAAAAAGGGATACAGTACTAGATTTTTTATAGTAAAATTCATTAAATCATTATATGTAGAAACCTATTATAAATAGAGTCTCTTAATTTTGATATAATTTAAGGTAGTTGGAATTCTTGCTTTCGTTTCTCTTTATTATGTATGAGATCATATATGACTGTCAGATTATCTATACTTGCTTATATCTTGTAGCATATTTTCTGTGAGTGTATATGCATCACTTAGGTTATTTTTAAGATTGTGATAAAATTCAATTCTAGAATAGAATATGCAGACATGAAAGAAGAATTGTTTTACTCAGCAAATTTTGCTTTCATGAAAAGGCTTATTGCATACTTAGTGAAGTGAAAACTAAGTTAAATAGCTCATTGTCAGGTAACAGATGTTAAAAAAGATTAGGCACAGTAGTTGAATACACACGTACCAAATACACATACATAAAACCTTAATGATTCAAAGTTTTTGCTTTTCTTGGTTTAAGATTCAAATATTTCCAGCCAGACTGGCCACTAAACAGAGAGACCTATAATGAATCATCTGAAAATGAAAGAAATAATTTCAATTAACAAGGAATATCTCTCATCATACTCTCTTCTAGAGTTGTATTTTTAATTAACCTGCTTGTTCGACAGTCCGACAGCCACTGCATATGATGGGCTGTGGATGCCCAATTTTCCAAAGGTAATGAGATCATTACCACATTTAATTTCACATCTCCAATACTAAAACCAGATTCCCAATCTTTAGATTTGACCCATGGGTCAAACTTTGTTGACTCATGATTTGGAGAAGCAAACTGGGGATACAAACTGAATTGTGAGGTGGATGACCCCAGAAATTGTCTTTGGGTTGACTCTTGATAAACTGGCCAGGTCCAGGGACTCGCATTCCTTCAAGTGGATGCTTTATAGCTGAACTTTTCATAGTGCCAGAAACTCACCCTACTCCACTTTTGGGCATGAACACAATCACATCTTCCCTAGGGTTTTCAGTTGCTGGGTGACTATAATTAATAGCAATTGTTCTTGCTGCTACGTGCCCAAACCCCTTAAATGACAGAGCATTTTGAATGTGTTCTCTCAGTAGGACTTGGATATTATTTGTGAAATATTTGTTACCTTACTTGAAAATTCAGAGCTTTTTTGTATTTACCCTGATAAAATTAACATTTTAACATTTTCTAGCATATATTATTGCTTGTTAACAAATTCTTAATTTTCATAAAAAGTATGCTGGAAGCATGCATTGTGCCTGTCAGTTAAGTAGGAAAAATAAGCTAGTAGCCCATCAGTTCTGAAAATAGTCACCTGAACTTTCTATATATGTTGAATACATTTATGTATTCTACCATTTGTATCATCCAGGAAATAGGTATCCTTTTCCTTTCCCAAATTATTAAATTTGCCTGTGTCTTTATATATTGTGCAGACTTTTGCATTACAAGAAATCATAAAATGCACTGTGTGCACATTTATGAATGATATTAAAACCTTAGATAAATATAAAATTAAGAAAGGAAAAAATCATATATCACTTCTACATGACAATTTTAATGTTTTATTTTGTGTGCCCTTTATATATATATATATATAGTAATTGTAAATATGTTCTGCATGTTGCACAATAAGGATTTTTAGTAATATTTCACATGTATTCATTAAAAATGTATGCTAACAGACTGCATGATATTGAATAAAATAGATATAATGTAAAAATGTCATAATCTGGTTCACAGTTCTGTTTGCAATTAGCTCAGTAAAGCGTTAAATTTGTTCACATGTAACACGTTAGTCACCACATATTGAAAGGTATTTTATGATTAATTTATATATCTTATCTGATCAGATAATTTAATAAGTTTACCTTAGATTAAGAACTTTCTGGATCTGAGGTAAAATGGGTTGAACACTCTTTGACTTCTTTTATTTTCCATAAAAGGAGTCATCAGCCAAGTTTGTGATATAAGTTTGAATAATTCTACAATGCTCTTTGTGCTCCAGTTGTCCCCTGGTGAGTGAGTTTGTCACTATATATTAACATGTTAGGAAAAATTATGTTTTTAATTTTAGTCATTCCAGTTTCAAGTTCGTTTCTTTTTTTTTTCCTCCCAGTAGACATACCAGTGTATTGGAAAGATTATTGGCATTATGATTGAAAAGGTAAGCATATGAATCCTGGCTTTACCACTCCTAGGTGGAGCAGGCTTACAGAAGGGAGTTAAATTATTCATTTGAAAAATCTGGGTGGTAACTCCTACTTCAGAGGATTATATTAAAGGCAAAATAAAATAAAATAAAATATCAAAAGCTCCTCCCTTACTGCCTAATACATAATTTAAATTAAAAAAATATTATTCCTGAAGTTTTAACCCTCATTATTTTGAATCTATAATAAAGTGGAACAATATTACTGATTAAACAACCCACACTGTTTATGTATTAGAAATATAACTTTAGTTATACAGAGTGTGTTATTTTAAAAAATGTCTGCCAGTAATGGTTCCATGATTCAGAATGTCAGATTAATTTTTAAAAATCAGATTACACACACACACATACACACATGATAGAGAGTAGCTGATGCTTCTTAACTTTTTACAGTTAACTTGAGAATTAGTACTTGCTCTTTCTTTGTGATCTTTCTTTTTTTTTATAATAATTTTTTATTCTGTTATGGTAGTCACCATACAGTATATCCTTAGTTTCTAATGTAGTGTTCCGTGATTCATTATTTGCGTAGAACACCCAGTGCGCCATGCAATATGTACCCTCCTTAATACCCATCACTGGCCTATCCCAATCCCCCACCCCCCTCCCCTCTGAAGNGTCCGTGATTCATCATTTGCGTAGAACACCCAGTGCGCCATGCAATATGTACCCTCCTTAATACCCGTCACTGGCCTATCCCAATCCCCCACCCCCCTCCCCTCTGAAGCCCTCAGTTTGTTTCCCAGAGTCCACAGTCTCTCATGGTTCATTGCCCCTTCTGTTTACCCCCCCTTCATTCTTCCCTTCCTTCTCCTACCGATCTTCCTGCTATTTCTTATGTTCCATAAATGAGTGAAACCAAATGATAATTGTCTTTCTCTGCTTGACTTATTTCACTTAGCATAATCTCCTCCAGTCCCGTCCATGTTGCAGCAAATGTTGTGTAAATGATGGCTGAGTAATATTCCATTGTATAAATGGGCCACATCTTCTTAATCCAGTCATCTGTTGAAGGGCATCTCAGCTCCTTCCACAATTTAGCTATTGTGGACAATGCTGCTATGAACATTGGGGTGCATATGGCCTTNCTTTACTATGTCTGTATCTTTGGGGTAAATACCCAGTAGTGCAATTGCTGGATCATAGGGTAGCTCAATTTTTAACTTTTTAAGGGACTCCACACCGTTTTCCAAAGTGGCTGTGCCAACTTGCATTTCCACCAACAGTGTAAGAGGGATCCCCTTTCTCCACATCCTCTCCAACATTTGTCGTTTCCTGCCTTGTCAATTTTTGCCATTCTAACTGGCGTAAGGTGGTATCTCAGTGCGGTTTTGATTTGAATTTCCCTGATGGCTAATGATTTTGAACATTTTTTCATGTGTCTCTAGCCTTTCTATAACTTCATTGGAAAAGTGTCTGTTCATATCTTCTGCCCATTTTTTGATTTGATTATTTGTTTCTGATGTATTGAGTTTGAGAAGTTCTTTGTAGATCTTGGATACTAGACTTTTATCTGTCGTGTCATTTGCAAATATCTTCTCCCATTACGTGGGCTGCCTCAGTTTTTCTGACTGTTTCCTTGGCTGTGCAGAAGCTTTTTATCTTGATGAAGTCCCACAAGTTCATTTTTTCNCATCTTCTCCCATTCCGTGGGCTGCCTCAGTTTTTCTGACTGTTTCCTTGGCTGTGCAGAAACTTTTTATCTTGATGAAGTCCCACAAGTTCATTTTTTCTTTTGTTTCTCTTGCCTTTGGAGATGTGTCATGAAAGTAGTTGCTGTGGCCGATGTCAAAGAGGTTGAAGCCTATGTTCTCCTCTAGGATTTTGATGGATTCCTGTCTCACATCGAGGTCTTTCATCCATTTGGAGTTTATCTTTGTGTATGGTGTGAGGGAGTGGTCAAGTTTCATTCTTTTAAATGTAGCTGTCCAATTTTCCCAGCACCATTGATTGAAGAGACTGTCTTTTTTCCACTGGATTTTTTTTTCCTGCTTTGTCAAAGATTAGTTGCTCAAAAAGCTGAAGGTCCATTTCTGGGTTTTCTATTCTGTTCCATTGGTCTATGTGTCATTTACAGAGACACAATAATACTGATCTTGGTCTGATAACTAAACTGGACATATGTCTATTTTTTCTTCTCAATTAAGCAATGGGTTGCTGGCCTTGCTGTCAACTGTACTTTTATTGTTTTCTTTCTCCTCATATACATCTTATTTCTGATTAAAATCTTAGGTAAAGATTAGGTTTCTACAAGTAAATTGATATATTTATTTTCTTTAGATTGGTTCAGAAGCTGTGTTATGTTTAAGAATTCATCAACTCCATATCAGAGTCTTGGGTGTTTTGTTGCTTGAAGATACCTAGAAATGTAACAAGTCAAAATAAAGTGAGTTTTGTTGGAATTAGGAAAAAGAATAAAATGTCTGCCTTCAGTAAAACATCTGTAAGAGTGGCTACTTTGCTGTTTCTGTGTGCATTGTTATTAATTGCTCAGTAAAATGTTTCCATGTAAAAATCTCATGTGTAACTATAACTCGTCTATATTTCACACTTTAATATTCTTTTCTAGAAAGGCTTAAGTTAGTTTTTTGTTTCAGTGCTTAAATTGAAGTAAAAGATTAAAACCTTGGATATAATTAGCAAACATTTTTGTAGTTGTGCAAAGCAAAGGTAAATTAAAAGACATTTGTGTACTTATTTTCAACTCTACTGGAGAACAAATTACATTTTTATTGAAAATGTATTAAACAGCAGAATATACCTTTGTCTCTAAAATATATTATCCCTTATTGTGTAGTATGAGATCAAGTGAGATTATACGTAATGAAGCTTACTTACATTGCGTTTTAGTAACAATCGAGTTCCTAATTTAAATTTATAATTCTAAAAGAGAATTTCTGTAAGTAGATGACATATTTCTTTGTGGAAGTTGGGACATGTACCACAGTCCTTACATACAATGTACAACATTGTGTATNCGTTTTAGTAACAATCGAGTTCCTAATTTAAATTTATAATTCTAAAAGAGAATTTCTGTAAGCAGATGACATATTTCTTTGTGGAAGTTGGGACATGTACCACAGTCCTTACATACAATGTACAACATTGTGTATTACTTATGAAGCAGGTTGTGTCAGGCAAGCCTTTGGAAATTAATTGTAATTATCAGCATTTGTAAAATTCAAATCATCAGTTGGGCCTTCTAGAACATACCATGTTGTTGATTGAAATGAAAGACAATATTTTGGCCAACAACCATGTAGATAATGAAGTTAATATTTTGTTAAAAAATGNCTGAAATGAAAGATAATATTTTGGCCAACAACCATGTAGATAACGAAGTTAATATTTTGTTAAAAAATGTAAGTGATTCACAGACCTGTACCCCTGAAACAAATCATATATTATATGTTAATTGAATTTAAATTTTAAAAAAAAGTAAGTGATTGCCTTGAGGTCTTGCACTGATTATGAGTTGGAGGTAATACATGTGATATAAAATGACTTTTACATACAGCAAAAAAAGTTATATATTATACATAATAAACAAAATATACATACATAGTCAATATTGAATGTACATAAACAATACGTGTATATTGTATACATACCATATAATGAACAAACATTAATTTCACAGTTTAATAAGTNTGTTAATTGAATTTAAATTTTTAAAAAAAGTAAGTGATTGCCTTGAGGTCTTGCACTGATTATGAGTTGGAGGTAATACATGTGATATAAAATGACTTTTACATACAGCAAAAAAAGTTATATATTATACATAATAAACAAAATATACATACATAGTCAATATTGAATGTACATAAACAATACGTGTATATTGTATACATACCATATAATGAACAAACATTAATTTCACAGTTTAATAAGTATCAAAATGTACACATTTAAGTAATCATCAATCAATTCCAGATACTCATTACGTCTCTTATTCCACAAAGTCCCCTCACGCCATTTTGCAATGCATCCCCTTCCCTGTACTCTCTATAATCACAGTAAACAATGATCTGTTTTCTGTCACAGTGGAAATGAAATCATGCAATATATACTGTTTTGTTTTTGGGTTCTTCTTTCAGCATAATGACTTTGGAATCCATTTGTGCTATTGCAATTTACTGTTTTTTATTTTATTTTTTAAATTGTCGAGCAGCGTTCCACGGTATGGGTACCAGTTTGTTTATCCATTCATCTGTTGATGGATAACTGGGCTGTTTTCAGTTTTGGCTATCACAACTAAAGTTTTCATGACAATTTGTCTGAATGGGTTGTGTGTATGTTTGTGTGTGTGTGTTGTTGTTTTCCTATGGACATCTGTTTTTATTTCTCCTTGGTGAATGCCTGGGGTGTGCAGTTGTTACATCATATGTTAACTGTATATTTAACTAAAGAAAGTGTCAAACTGTTTTCTACAGTTTTACTATCTTTAGACTTCTACCAGCCATGTATGAAAGTTACAATTTTCCAAAACCTAGCCAATATTTGGCACTGTAATTCTTTTAATTTTTAATTGTAGTCAGACTGGTAAGTTTGTAGTATTGTCTCAGTGTGGTTTTAATTTGCTTTGGCTTCATGACAAATGACATTAAGCATTTTAAATTGTACTGACTGAGCTTACAATCCTAGCTAAAATATTTTATGTGTTTATAAATAGTGCTGGATTTGATTTGTTATTATTTTGATAATATTTGTTGAGTATTTGTTGAGAATTTTTTGCCTGTGTTCATAAAGAATAGCATTCTTTTCTCATGTAAGATCTTTGTCAGTTTTTGGTATCCTGATAATACTGTCTTCATAAAATGACTTAAATAGAATCTCATTCATTTTTACTTTCTGAAAGGCTTTGTGTGCTATTTATATAGTTTTTTCCTCAAAAGGTTTGGTAGAAGTCACTAGTGAAACCGTATGGACATTGAATTTTCTTTATGGGAAAATATTTCATTTAATATATTTGCTAGGGATATAGGAATATTCAGATTCTCTTTCTTTGCCATTAAACTTTAGTTATATTTTTAAAGGACTTGTTCATTGTTGTGTTTTTTAAAGACTTGTTCATTTCCTTTTTTTTGGTAAAAATTTTAACATGATTTTGATCATAGTATTTCCTTTTTGTCTTTTTAATGTCTATGGAAGCTATAGTGATACCATTTCATTCCTGATATTGTGTGCATGTGCTTGGGTGTGTTTCTCTTTTGCCTTGATTGGTGTTTATATAGTTTTAACCATTTTATGGTGTTTTTCCAAGAACTAAATTTTGGCTTTTAAAAACAACCTTTCCTTCTACTTATTTTGGTTTTAATTAGCTTTTCTTTTTTCTTGTTTCTTTTTTGTTTGTTTGTTTCTTAACATTCTATTACATCATGGATTTTATTTTATTTTTTAAGATTTTATTTATTTACTAGAGAGAGAGAGCAAGAGAGAGAAAGAGCATGAGCAGGGGATAGGGGCAGAGAGAAAGGGAGAAGCAGACTCTCCAATGAGCAGGGAGCCTGATGCAGGGCTCCATCCCAGGACCCCAAGACCATGACCTGAGCTGAAGGCAGACACTTAACCAACTGAGCCACCCAGGTGCCCCTATCATGGATTTTAAAACTTTCTTCTTTCCCAAGATAGGAAAGTTTATAATTTCCTCACTATGCCCTACTTTAGCTGTATCCTGATACTATTGCCTTCACTGGGAGCATATGAAGGGATAAGGCAGGGTGGATGCAATCCCTGAAAATAAGCATAAGGAGGCCAGGTTTGGACATTGCGTCCTGCCAAGCTGAAGAGGTGAGGAAAGAACCTTGGCCACCTCACAGATTCTACCTAACAGAACCTACATTTAAATCTGAACCTCATTATCTCTGTTTTATTCTTCATTCTGTAGCAGTCCTTTCCTGGTAAGTCCCATTTAACTCTGTCGGCTTCAGCAGTCCTCCACCAAGGACTCCCAGGGAATAGTCTTAGGAACTGGTTTTTGACTTCCCCTCCCCCTGCTTCACAGCTCCTGCTCT
Organism: Ailuropoda melanoleuca; assembly: GCF_002007445.2. Lineage (NCBI taxonomy): Eukaryota > Metazoa > Chordata > Mammalia > Carnivora > Ursidae > Ailuropoda > Ailuropoda melanoleuca. The sequence goes on from NC_048224.1 coordinate 99,126,571, forward strand.
GTTGTCTGTGGATAACAGAAAGGTCCTGGTCCCCAGCTCTAATCTGTCTCCTCCGTTCACTGGCACCACCCTGGTAAGCTTGAACTTCAGCGTCTTTCACCAAAGGTCTAAAATGTCTTCTGTTTGAGAACCTGGGTCATACTGGGGTTCTTCACATGTGTTTCCTTCTCTTATGAATCACAGTTTTACAGTTCTTGCCTCAAAACAGTTTTCTTTGATACTTTGTCCAGCGTTACGGTTGTTTAGCTCAGGGTGCTGGCCCAATGCTAGTTCTTCCATCGTAGTGGAAGCAGATGTCCCTCCAGACGACTTTTAATTATTTAATTTATAAAGACTTGCAAAAGAAACTTAAGGCGGTGAAATTATGATCAGAAGAAGAATGGGGGAAGAAAACAAAGAACCTCAGGGAGAGAGCACCAAGATAAAACTTTTTTTAATCAAATACGAGCACAACATTGGCCCAAATTTCCCATATTAATAGGACATATTACTAATTATTAATATTATTAATAGACATATTACTAGAAATTAGTAAGTAGATAATTACTATAATACTATTGCAATTTATGTTTTCTAATGTCTAAATCTTTGCATCATTTTCCAGTGTGAATAAATAAAATAGTACTCTGATGGACTTCTAAATCCTCTGTTTTGTTATATAGTATCACTGAGGAAAAAACATTTTCAAGGAGAAAGAAAACTTTCATACATTTTAGAGAAGCACCAGTATGGAATGTTACAGCTTGTATGAATGGTGATTTTAATTTATAAGTAGTAATTTGNTCTTAGGAACTGGTTTTTGACTTCCCCTCCCCCTGCTTCACAGCTCCTGCTCTGTTGTCTGTGGATAACAGAAAGGTCCTGGTCCCCAGCTCTAATCTGTCTCCTCCGTTCACTGGCACCACCCTGGTAAGCTTGAACTTCAGTGTCTTTCACCAAAGGTCTAAAATGTCTTCTGTTTGAGAACCTGGGTCATACTGGGGTTCTTCACATGTGTTTCCTTCTCTTATGAATCACAGTTTTACAGTTCTTGCCTCAAAACAGTTTTCTTTGATACTTTGTCCAGCGTTACGGTTGTTTAGCTCAGGGTGCTGGCCCAATGCTAGTTCTTCCATCGTAGTGGAAGCAGATGTCCCTCCAGACGACTTTTAATTATTTAATTTATAAAGACTTGCAAAAGAAACTTAAGGCGGTGAAATTATGATCAGAAGAAGAATGGGGGAAGAAAACAAAGAACCTCAGGGAGAGAGCACCAAGATAAAACTTTTTTTAATCAAATACGAGCACAACATTGGCCCAAATTTCCCATATTAATAGGACATATTACTAATTATTAATATTATTAATAGACATATTACTAGAAATTAGTAAGTAGATAATTACTATAATAATATTGCAATTTATGTTTTCTAATGTCTAAATCTTTGCANACCTCATTATCTCTGTTTTATTCTTCATTCTGTAGCAGTCCTTTCCTGGTAAGTCCCATTTAACTCTGTCGGCTTCAGCAGTCCTCCACCAAGGACTCCCAGGGAATAGTCTTAGGAACTGGTTTTTGACTTCCCCTCCCCCTGCTTCACAGCTCCTGCTCTGTTGTCTGTGGATAACAGAAAGGTCCTGGTCCCCAGCTCTAATCTGTCTCCTCCGTTCACTGGCACCACCCTGGTAAGCTTGAACTTCAGCGTCTTTCACCAAAGGTCTAAAATGTCTTCTGTTTGAGAACCTGGGTCATACTGGGGTTCTTCACATGTGTTTCCTTCTCTTATGAATCACAGTTTTACAGTTCTTGCCTCAAAACAGTTTTCTTTGATACTTTGTCCAGCGTTACGGTTGTTTAGCTCAGGGTGCTGGCCCAATGCTAGTTCTTCCATCGTAGTGGAAGCAGATGTCCCTCCAGACGACTTTTAATTATTTAATTTATAAAGACTTGCAAAAGAAACTTAAGGCGGTGAAATTATGATCAGAAGAAGAATGGGGGAAGAAAACAAAGAACCTCAGGGAGAGAGCACCAAGATAAAACTTTTTTTAATCAAATACGAGCACAACATTGGCCCAAATTTCCCATATTAATAGGACATATTACTAATTATTAATATTATTAATAGACATATTACTAGAAATTAGTAAGTAGATAATTACTATAATACTATTGCAATTTATGTTTTCTAATGTCTAAATCTTTGCATCATTTTCCAGTGTGAATAAATAAAATAGTACTCTGATGGACTTCTAAATCCTCTGTTTTGTTATATAGTATCACTGAGGAAAAAACATTTTCAAGGAGAAAGAAAACTTTCATACATTTTAGAGAAGCACCAGTATGGAATGTTACAGCTTGTATGAATGGTGATTTTAATTTATAAGTAGTAATTTGATTCACCTACCAAGGCACTAAAATCTTTAATAGAACTTGCACTGTCATTATTATTCATTATTCATAAAGTGATGTAAATGGAAATAGTGTCTCAGAAAGGTTAGCATACAGATAAATCCATGCCCTAAAGAACTTATAATTCTAAAATCCTTTCAGCAAGCTCCCCACACACCCCAACCCCTGGGCACTCATTAGAATAAGACAGCTTGTGAGCACTATTCCATTTGGCTTTAACGGTATAAAGACGTTCAACTAAATAGAAGCTATAATATAATTCAAAAGTGTATTTTCAAATTTGAAAGCAAAACTGTAATACTCTGATGGACTCACATTATCTTCTTAGGTTTAAAGTGCAATATAAATATCAACTGAGTGGTTTATAGTATAGCAGAAGAGTAATATTTTATCACAAATTTCATGTTATACCTTTTTTTTATGATGGCAAGTAGAGCAGGAAATAGAGAAAGAACAACTCCTCTGTACTTGCACATTGGACTATANGTATAGTATAGCAGAAGAGTAATATTTTATCACAAATTTCATGTTATACCTTTTTTTATGATGGCAAGTAGAGCAGGAAATAGAGAAAGAACAACTCCTCTGTACTTGCACATTGGACTATAGTAAGTGAATTTAATTTTTGCCTGCACTTAAATAATTTAATGAGGATCCTTTGCCCTGAATCTGGTCACTGGGCCTATGTCTGTATAACCTTGTGCTCTCTTAGTTATTGCTATTTTGTTATTTAATGCTATCATCAGAAGCAAATATGATGAATCAGAGTAGTTCAAAATTTTGCAGAAATCAAACATATCCTGATATATTTGGAATCATTATGACAGCTTTATATAAGGCTTGTCTTTCAGAGTATGGTGGAATGAGCAAACTCTTTACAAAACATTAAGAATGTGGAAAATCCTTTTCTCAATTTAATTCTGATCTCAGAAATCCTACTTAATGCTTTACCATTTGAGAATAATATGACTTCCATTTTTAAGATGTGTAAGTAGAGAGTCTAGTTTGTCCTATATATAGCTGCATGAAAGAGTTCTCCTTCAGGAAAGTGCTAAACCATTTTTAAGAGTTACAAGGAGAGAACAAAATTACCTCATTTTGTGGAGATTTGAAGAGTTCCTTGACCCACTGCCTCTGAGAGTGCAAACAAGCCTCCATCCTAGGCAACCCAGGAAGAAGGAAGAGAAGGTGAGGTTCAGGAATTGGGGGTGGAAGCAGATGTGTGGGTCATTCACTCTTGCTATCTAGGAAGTGTGATCCCCCCTTTGTTTTTGGGGATGTTCTAGGCTCCTATCTGCCTCATTCTGTGCCTAGGAGTCATGGTTCTAAGAACGGGGACCCTAGCATCACTGACTATAGCTGGAGATACTTTAATGATCAAAGAGGTTAAAATCGTATGTTTCCGTATTGTATTCTGTATTTTGTGACCTCTCTAAGAATACTTTTCATAAAATTACCTTGTATTCATGCTGTCCTGACTTTACCCCTTTTACCATGCTTCCTCCCATCCAACCAGAGTGGTAAACTGGGAATAAAGCTTCCTCTACATGAGGAGGGCCTTCTCATATAAAGGTGGGAAATTTGGGCCAATGCTGTGCTCGTATTTGATTAAAAAAAGTTTTATCTTGGTGCTCTCTCCCTGAGGTTCTTTGTTTTCTTCCCCCATTCTTCTTCTGATCATAAAGTTGCAAAATTTCAAGGGCCAAGATTAAGATGTAGGCCTAATAGAATGCTTGGGACGTCAAAGTCAGATGTAGAAGTTCCCATTTCAGGCTCTGGGATAAAGCATTCTCATAATTAGCAGTATGCTTTTCTTTGGACCATCCCTTATGCATCTGTGGTGTAAGGAAGTGAGTGGAGAATTTAGAGAATATAAGATTTTGACATTGCTAAAATTCTTTATTGCAGAAGAACTAACTAGAGGATTTAATGCAAGTTGTTAATTATTATGTTTATAGCAAGTTATTTCAAATATGGGTAATTTTTTCTTCTAAATTAACTATAAGAACTATAAAGTTGACTCTCCAGTGTTGCAATAATATAAACTCTGAAATGTAACACTTGCCAGGATTTTGAGAAAGTCTTATAATATGACCTTATAATGGGGAAAATGTTTAAGACTGCTTTATTTATTTTAACATATTGAGACACATTCTAATGAAATATTAATGATCACTATATATGGCACAATGATCATATTGTAATATTAAGTGAAAGTAAATTACAAGCAATTCATGCAATGTGATAATTAAATATATATACATATATATATTTGTTTTATTTATATTTTATTTATTATGTTATATATGTTATATATTATATACATATATTTAATTAAATCTCTTTATCTCTGTGTGATATGTATAAATTTTAAGGTTTCCACAGTCTTGCAAATTGTGGTACACAAATTATTGAATGTAAAGGATTTTGCCAATTTTTGAGCTCTGTGTTTTCTTTTACTATTCCAATGTCAAGGTAATAATAGATACTATATCATAGTTTAATAGGTGGAGTATTTCTTTTTATTTCAGTGGTACATTTAATATCGTTGACATCTTAGATCAGATAAAATATTATTCTGAATCAGAATTTCCCCATTTCTGCCTGGTAGCAAACACTATCTAGCCACCTTTTCTCATTCCAGCACAATTCCTCTTTGGTTCTTATCTTAGACATTTCCTTCTATAGTTCTATACCAGTGATTGTCACCCGGAAGTGATTTTGCTGCCTAGAGGACATTTTCAGTGTCTGGAGACATTTTTGATTGTTACATAGGCATCCAAAATTATACGGTCTAAGTTGTCAGTAGTGCCAAGTTTGAGAAGTTCTCTACTGCAAGGAGCAAAATGACCCCCACAAAATCATTCAGACTCTGGTGTATGAGTCCACGTATGTGAGAATGTGGCTTTTCAGCATTTCAGATAAAACAAAAACAAACAAAACAGCAACAGTGGATATCTCTCAACTCATTGTAGTAGTGGGAAGGTAAAACATATAAACTGTAACACTCGTTTTACTGAAATATGAATTTTTGACTTAAACTCTCAATAGAATCACCTGGGAAGCTATGAAAATGCTGGCTCTGTCCAACCCCCAGAGATTCTGAGGTAGNTGAGGTAGATGGTCTGGAGAGTTGTTCCGGGCTTTACGATTTTTTTTTTAAAGTTCTCAAGGTGATACCAAGGCAAGATTAAGAAGCACTTCATTCAGGTCTTTTTATAACCNCTGGTCTGGAGAGTTGTTCCAGGCTTTATGATTTTTTTTTAAAGTTCTCAAGGTGATACCAAGGCAAGATTAAGAAGCACTTCATTCAGGTCTTTTTATAACCAGCTGGAAAATTTGTTTCAGGAGAATCAACTTACTTTGGAATTTGATTTAATATGAAGATTACAACCATAGAACTCATATGTTTAAACAAATGACATTCCGTTCACTAGTTTTCTGAAAACTCTCTAGTGGAGGAAATGATGGTCTCAATTCTTACAGTGTGGGAGAAACTCTCAAACGAGAACATTGGAGATTCAATGCTATATATGTTACTGTCCACAAATGGCACACAATCAGTGCAAGATGAAGAGAAATATCTTATTTTTGTTAGACAAATACCGCATACCCAGATAAGGGTACTATGATTTTTAGGTGGTGCAATTATTTTTCTACTGTACATTCTTTTTTTTTTNAGATTTTATTTATTTATTTGACAGAGATAGAGACAGCCAGTGAGAGAGGGAACCACAAGCAGGGGGAGTGGGAGAGGAAGAAGCAGGCTCACAGCGGAGGAGCCTGATGTGGGACTCGATCCCATAACGCCAGAATCACGCCCTGAGCCGAAGGCAGACACTTAACCGCTGTGCCACCCAGGCACCCCTTTACTGTACATTCTTTAACAGAAACTTATAAAAATAATGTGTTTTAGTAATTGGTGTGATTGCAGAATTTCTTTATTTTTCTTATATATCAAATTCTCAGATTATATATGTATGTATGTATATATACAATTTATATATATATGTATATATTCATTCAAAAGCCTCTAGGTTTAAATGGAAAATGATTTATTGTATTACACATCTGTGCTAGAGTGAATGACAGTGTTATTAATTTAAAAGTAGATATGTGATAAATTGGAGAGATAAATGATTAATTTGATATTAGCTATATTGAGTTTTATTTGCCAGTAAAATATTTTGACGGACAGTACCTTTAGACAATTAGAAATATTCAAAGTAGCTTATACGTTCAAAATATTAATATAAATTTGACAATCTTGTATTATCAGATGGTGTTAACAATTTAACAATTTGACAATATGAGAGTTTTTCTACAGTGAAAAACACAAAAATGGGAGAAGGAAAACAGTGTTTGAAGGGACTTGGGGGAATCATTGCATTTGTGTAGTGTGAGATAGAGGAGGACTGGTAAGCAGAGAAAGAATGATCAGAAGACAGAACATCATCAGTTATCACTTGCTACAGAATACAGTAGAGGAGACTGTTTTAAGGTGAATGAGGATAATAAATTAACAAATGCTAAAAAAGCATCTAAAAATGTTGACAAAAACAGTCAGGGCATTGACTTTAGTATATGGGAAATTTTTGCTGACTTTTGAGGTAATAGCTCTACAAAGAAATAAGTGAAATGGAAAAAAAAAAGAGGAAAAGATAATAAATGGAGGTTCTAGCTACAGACTGTGGTCCTTATGAGTTGGATAATACAAAAGGAAGAAGAAAGCAAAGCAGTTTGAGGTGATAGCCATATGCAAATAAGATATGCATTTGTTTGCTTTTGAGTATATTGTAATTCAATTTTAATATGTTTTTTGAATAGGGAAGCTAGAGCTTATTAGCTTTTTTTAGGAAAAAAAAGGGCAAGAGGCCAGTAAAAGCTAAAAAAAAGAAAAAAGTTTGAACAGATACTTGATATACCCTGAATAAGTAATTGATAGCATGAATTACTGTTGCACAGTGGTGAGAAGCAATGATGATACCTAGCTGTGTTAAAGTTACTTTTTAATTTCATTATAAATAAAGGGGGTCAAAAAATACAAACTTCCAGTTATAAAATTAATAAGTCATGGGGATATAATGTATGGCATGGTGATTATAGTTAATAACAATGTATTGCTTATTTTCAAGTAGCTAGAAAGTAGATCTTAAAAGTTCTTATCACAAGAAAAAAGTTATGTAACGGTAGATGTTAACTAGACTTACTGCGGTGGTCATTTTGTAAAATATAAAAATATTGAATCATTATGTTATATGCCTCAAAGTAATATAATATGTATCAATTATACCTCAATTAGTAAGAAAGTAAAGGTTATGAAAATAATAAAGATACTTTACTAGAAGGAGAAAATAGTGATACAATTTGGAATGTCATGTTAGAGGCAATATAATCTAAGAATCAGTAACTTGAGTATCTTTTCATGGAATTAGATTCAATTGGATATGCATTAAATGCCTACCGTACTCCAGACAAAGTATGAATACTGGGGATACAATGTAATGCATAGTATTTGCCCACAGATGCCATACAGTCCAGTGGAAGATTACAAAGAAGTTTCTACCTTTTAAGATAAAGTTTCCATGTATTGACTGATATGATTTGGGGTAAATTGATAAAAGAGACTTCAGAAATGAAATAGAAAAGTTGAATTTTGAATCAATAAATATTAAAAGAAAACTTGAATTTAAAAACCCTGCATCCATACGTAATATTCCCAAATAAACATTTGGCAGGAATTCAGGATTGATTTAAGCTTACTTTTGTGTATTCAAATCTTATCCTCACAATTACCAATTGTTCTTGATTTTGTGTTAAGAGATTTAACTAAATTTGGGAGAAAAAAAACCTAAACTTTTATCCTCAGGGCATTTTAATTTGCCAACAATCTAATTTTTCAAAACCAGAAAGTACATGATGAATCTAAATGTATTTTCTCTTATGTATTTCTCTTCAAAAATACAGTTCTTAAATGTTTTCCTGCTGTGTGAGGCAAAGGCTTTCCTCCTCTGTGGGATCATGGCTGAAATTTTCAGAAATGCATAATTAACTCAAAACACTTTAAAGAGGAAGCCAAAGTAAATTTTGATAGAATTTTTTGTAGTGTCTCCTTTTCCATACAATCTCAATAATACTTCCATTTTCTTGGTTGCCTGTGGGAAATAACACTTATCTGCTGATCAAGCTAAAACTAATTAAACATTTCTGTGTTAAATTTTATATGTGAGTCAAAAGAATCAAAGAAACTAGAGAGGGCAGATAATGTAAAATATGAAGTTTCCAGTATATGTCTAAATACACAAAAACATCTGAAGCGCCAAGTTATTGGTTTACTTCCTGAATTTAATATTTAATCGAATTACTTTTCCACACAGTTTTAATTTTGGAGAAGTCATGCTTTAAGATTACACATATTCTGTCCATGGGGATGAAAACAGTATAGAACAATGGAAAACAACCTCTGCATAGGTTGGAAAAAAAATGTTCAAAAAAAGCAAAGCAGTGGTCTCATAGAGAAGGCTTTGAAGTCTCAGTAATTGGAATTGAGCATTGTCTTTGTATGTTACTAGTTGTACATGGTTGACAATTTATATAAGCTACGTGGTGTTTAAGTTTCTTCAGTAAAAAAAAAGAAAAGGTGAGACGGTAGTGATCATTAAAGACATTGCTTTAGGGGGCGCCTGGGTGGCACAGCAGTTAAGCGTCTGCCTTTGGCTCAGGGCGTGATCCCGGCGTTCTGGGATCGAGCCACATCAGGCTCCTCCACTGGCGAGCCTGCTTCTTCCCCTCCCATTCCCCCTGCTTGTTTTCCCTCTCTCGCTGGCTGTCTCTATCTCTGTCGAATAAATAAAAATAAAATCTTAAATAAATAAAGACATTGCTTTAGTCTTGTCCATATAATCCACAGTATAATAGTAGTTGTTATTAACAATTACAATGAAGTGATAGTAACAATAATAACATAGACAGCAATAATAAAAGGGAGCCTTGTTTTCTTGTACTGTGTGGGCTAAATTATGTAAAACATTGGAAAGTATACAGAAGTCATTGTTCATAATCTTATTTAAGATCTGTTTTCAAAATTATTTTTTTGAAATTGTCATCCAAGTAGACTTAATTTTCTGCTTGACTAATTGGCCATTTAACCCCTCAGTACTCCACCGATGCTGGTATATTTATGGTTTCAAGACCATGAATGAAGAGGAACAAATGCACGCTCTCCTGGAGTAATGTAATCAAGTCACCCTGGGCCTATGGCGCCTATGTTCCCTCTCTGACTGATTTACAAGGAAGTGAGACTGAGGATTGCATGCAAATGGAATTAGACACTAGTTTAACTAATCTGTTCTCAGATGTAGATATTCTATTGCCTCTAACTCAAGCCAGCTTTAAGTATAGGCAAAGTACGTAATCGTGTAGGGCTTGAACTCTGAAAGAAATTAATCATTTCTCCAGGTAATGATTCATTGCCACCCTGGAAAGAATTTTTTTTTTCTTACTGCTTTCCAAAGCTGTGGTTCATTACCAGCCAATAATTGGGGTGGTGTGTGTTCAATATCCTGTAAACTACTTCTTAACTGTGTTATCTAGATAAGAATTCCCAGTATATTGTGTGACCTTAATCCTCTCTTTGCAGTTACTTAAAGATATATTTCTGTATCTATCCAGTGATGAGATCAGTCCCTAAAGCTCTTAATTTAATGACATTTGTGATAAATCCTCAGTATTTTATAATTGTCACTGTATTTCAAATTGACGAAACTGAGTTTTGAATGACTCTGTGTATGCATGTGTGAGAGAGAGATTGAGAGAGAAGAGAGAGATTAGAGATTGATTTCAGGAAAAAAGCTTTAAAGATCCTCAGCAGAAAAACACTTAAGGTTTACTTTTTCTGCTTCTTTTAAATTGCTTTTTTTTTTGCTCTTGCATTGACTATGGAAGTGTACTAATACTAATTTTGGATTTTCTAAAATGTCCATATGGACATAACCTTCAATTAGTTTGAAAATCAGAAATAATTCCTATTATGATATTCTCTTGAATTGAACTGCAAGTTTATTCACCATCCTTAGGATAATATTGGGCAGATCTGAAGTCAGGGTACAAAATAATGACTACTATAATAAAATCTGTTTAATTCTATGTTTCTATTGCATATAGCTATCATTGCTCTATGTATTGAGGTTCTAACAAAGCATCACAAAATTGATTACTTGGAAGATACTTTAGAAAGGATTGAGAAAGGTTTAAAAACTTGACGTGCCAGGCTTAGAAGTAAAATACATGAGATCATTGGGTGAGCAACACAAGGTTACCATATAAATTGAGTTTAAGTTCTTTGGTACTATTGATCTTTGAGGGTAACTGTGCCTTGTCTGCTCAGAAAAAAGGTACCAGCTCAGAGCTTGATATTACACTGTTCTTGGTTACATAGGTATCAAATTATTTCACCCAGAAGACAAGGTCCTGAATCCTACCCTCTCCGTTGAGCATCTTCCCTGCTTGCTCAGGAGTTTGTTTTTCTTAGGACTAGCAGAGGGCACTTACATGCTATTCCAATCAAAGCAAATACAAATAGATATGATCCGACTACCAATCTCAGCTGAATCAGTTCACTCTCAGGCTTTCCTTCCATTTCCAGAGCTGAGTCTCAATTTTCTTAGTTTATTTGAAATAATCAAACAATATTTATCTGTATTACAAAACACACATTTATAATTTTATGTATTTCAAATTATACAAATAAGAATTTAAAAAAAATTTTCTGTCCTGGAAGCTAAATGTGGTTAAGTCAGAAAAAACTAGTGACCTATGTTCACTATATATTGGGAAACATCATAATTCATGACATGATTTTGGCTTTTTACATGTAAATCATGTTTATTGAGGAATATTTGGTATAATTTACATGTTATAAAATTTACCCTTTTGGAGAGTACCTCTTATATATTTTGGTAAGTACAATAAGTGTGTAACCACAACTGAGGCACAGCATATTTCCAACAGCTCTTGAGGTTCCCTTGTGCCTCTCTAGCCCTTGGCAAGCACTGATTTTTTTTTCTGTCACTCTGGTTATTATTGCCTGTTAAAGAGTGCATAAAAGTGGAATCATATATTATCTAAGCTTTTGTATATGGCTTCTTTTACTTTTAATTAGGATTGTTTCATGCCATTAGATATGTAAATAGTTCATTCCTTTTTATTACTCAGTAGTATTTTGCTGTGTGCATGTACAACAATTTGTTTATCCATTCACCATTTGAAAGACTTTTAATTGCTAGTTTTTGATAATTATGAGTAAAGCCACCATAAAAATTTACCTTTAGGTTTGTGTGTCCGTTTGTGGGTTTTATTTTTCTTGACAACGAATCTAGGAGTAAATTGCAGAATATATAGAAATTCTCAACTATTTTCCAAAGTGGCTGTGTCAGTTTGCATTTACATGGGTGACATATGAGAGGCTTAGTTGCTTTACATTCTTTCCAGCACTTAGCATTGTTGAGTTTTTTTTTAACTTTTTCCATTTAAAATATTTTAATGTTTTAGTTGTAGAAGTTCAGTAGTCTTGGATTTTGCATTTACTTTGCTATCCACTTCAGATTAGTTTTTATAGGTTGAAAGTATGAGTCAAGATAATTTTTTGTTTTTTTTTTGCACAGGACCGTGAAGGTCTTTCTATACCTTTTTTTTTTTTAAAGTTGATTCTTTGTGCATTGAATTGCCTTGACATCTTTGTCAGAAATTAATTGCCCATATAAGTGTGGGTCTATTTCTGAAGTCTCTATTCAACTACGTTGAATGATATGTCTACCATTCTGACAATAACACACTAAGTTTATCTCTATAGATGAAGAGTAAATCTCTAAATTTACCCTTGTTTTTCAAAACTATTTAAATTCCGTATGTTGATTTCTTTGGTCACATAAATTCTCTAATTAACTTGTCAGTGCCTATAGATATCCTGCTGGAAGCCTGACTGATCACATTCTTCCCTATGTCTAAATAACCAACAAGGGAGTCTCTCTCTACTTCCTGTCCTGCCATCACTTGGTCTCATGCAACAAATGGGAGTGCAAGGAAAAGATCCTATATGTGAATGTGAAGTTCCCCTTTTTTAAGTGAAAATCCTGGGGTTGCCATAGTATCACACAAGGCTGTAGTTGGTATTTTAATAGTCATTAACATTTTAGGTGATTTTCTCCTATCCTCAAAACAATGAATCTGTCCCTTCACCCTATGCTGTGCCACAGGTGAGATAATTATCATGTCTTGTCTTCCCTCAACAGAGGACTGTCTTCTTTGGAATGCAGGTTACTTCATTGGCTGGGAATCTTGTCTCTCTGATGGATTCAAGGTGGTTATAATTTAGTTGTTTATATGGATTTTTTTCGTTATTAAGAATAAACATTTTTGGGGTACCTGGGTGGCTTAGTTGATGAAGCCTCTGACTCTTGATTTTGGCTCAGGTCATGATCTCAGGGTTGTGAGATTGAGTCTGCCACCCCCCCCCCACCGCCCCCTGCCCCTAAGTCAGGCTCCATGTCGAACATGGAGTCTGCTTGAGATTCTCTGTCTACCTCTCCCTGTGCCCCTCCCCCTGCTCTCTCTCTCTAAAAAGCAAATAAAATCTTAAAAAAAAAAAGGAGGCTTCTGGGTGGCACTCAGTAGCTCAGTAGGTTGTGCATCTGACTTCAGTTCAGGTCATGATCTCAGGATCCTGGGATGCTCTGCCTCAGTTGGCCTCCACACTCAGCAAGGAGTCTGCTTGTCCCTCTCCCTCCCCCTGCTCCCTCTCTCTCTCTCTAATAAATGAAATCTTTTAAAAAATTTTTTTAAAATTTTATTTATTTAAAAATATTTAAATTTTTTATTTAATTTTAAATATTTAAATATTGTTAAAAATAAACATTTTTTGGCTTTCTACACACTATCTAGAAACAAATGAATCCTCCTTTCATTGCTATTTTAAGAGATTAAAATTATTGATTGCTAAACTGTGATGTTAACGTTTTTTTCAAACACCATTTTAAAAGAGGCTTTGGTGGTTGGGAGGGGCTGGTTATCAACACTATATACTCATCAGTGGTTAATTCAAAGGTAATGTCATTACTGATGATACTAATAATTTTTGTAAAAGCCCTATGCTAACGAAATCACTATACGTAACAATACTTGTATAAACAGAAGGAGGTATGTTAAGAAGCAGCAAACAGCAGCCAACCTTAGAGGGACAACATCTACACAGTTCTGTCAACTATAAGCATTCTATCTTGCCCTTTTTTCTTTCCTTTCTCTTCCTTGCTTCCTTCTACCTTATTTTCTTAATCCCTTCTTTCCTTCAGTCCCTTCTTCATCTTACATTATCCCCCTTCATTTTACTATTTATCAAGCCACTTTTGAAATACCATATATTATAAATACTCTCTTAAATGCTAGATATACAAACATGTTAACAATGTTTTCAATATGAAGTGTATCACAGGCTAATGAATTAAGCTTATAATGAATATGACAAATGTTATAACAGACATGAATAAAATGTTTGGAAACACAGTATAGTATGAGAGTAACTGTCTTGGGGTACCTGGGCGGGGAAGTCCGTTGAACATCAGACTCTTGGTGTTGGCTTGGGTCCTGATATCAGGGTTGTGGGGTTGAGCCCTGTCTAGGGCTTTGTGCTCAGCAAGAAGTCTGCTTGAGTTTCTCTGTCCCTCTCCCTCTGCCCCTTACCCCCCCCAACCACTGGTGTGCTCTCTCTCTCTCTCTCTAGAATGAATAAATATATTTTTTTTAAAAGTAACTGTCTTGGAATTGGATATAGATTGATTAACACAGTCGTATCTTGAACAATCCTAGGGTTTGTTACATGGAGATTGTGGAAAATAACATTAAAGAAGTCACCCATAAAGACCTTAAGTAAGGAATGCAGCATGAATTTCATGGTACCTGAGTGGTAAACTAGATGTTCTTGATAATTCCCAATAAAATATCCCAGAGGGTATAATACAGTAACTGATTATGGAATTTGGCTGGAAATAGCTTTTTTCATTTGCCAAGAAAAGGCTTAGTATCTGAGGCTATGAACTGAAAAAGTCATATGAATTTTATTTCTCTTCACAGATTCTATTCTTGTCAAAATAGAGCTATTGCATAAAGTTAAGATAATTTGATTTTGCCCTCCAATTGAGAATTAAGAAACTATTTTTACTTAAATTATACAGATGACTTCACTAACAATTCCCTCTTAAAAATCACCAGAATTTCTTGTTTCTTTTTCTTGAATCAAGAAATTGTGAGTTTGATTGAATCAAGAATTTTAAGAGAATGTTGTGACTTTAATTTTACTCAGGAATTGTAATGAATTTATAAACAATAAACTCAGTGCTCTTGTTGTCTAAAGCAGTATGTCTGTCTATTATGACTAGTTACTTTTCTTGAAATGTAGTTGATATATATCAAATACATTGTTGTCCTCCCTTATCCACAGTCTTGCTTTCTGCATTTTCAGTTACCTAACATTAACCATGTTAGAAAGCAGATGATCCTTCGGACTTATTGCCAGGTCAAGTGTAACCTAATGCAACATCACAGTGCCTATATCATTTCCCTCATTTTATCTCATCATGTAGGCATTTTATAAACTCACATCATCACAAGATCAAGGGTGAGTATAGGACCGTAAGATATTTTGAGAGACTACATTCACATTACTTTTATTATAGTGCATTGTTATAATTGTTCTATTGTTTTACTCGTTATTGTTGTTCATATCTACTGTGCCTTATTTATAAGTTAACCTTATCATAGGTATATATGTATACCTATGTATATTATATGTATAATATATATAGTTAATACTATCTGCAATTTTAGGCATCCACTGGGGGGTCTTTAAATGTATTCCCAGGATAAGGAGGGACTACCATATTTTTCAGTTATTAAAATTTGATAGAATGAATTCTAGATGGTTAAGAACAGAAAGATAATACATGGGACATGTACTGTATTTTATTTAGCTTCAATTTCAATATTGATTTAATATTATTTAACAAAATATTCTATGTGGAGCTTATTTTACAAATGCCTTTTCTACCAAATACAACTAATTCTAATGATATCACTTTGATGTATGCATTTTGTTTTTTCAAAGAAGTTAGGCAATTATTTGAAGTCCTTCAGCTTGTAAATGTTGGATATGGCTTTAGGGATGGTGATGCAGGTTGTACAAATTTAAGGTAATGAGCTGCAAAGAGATAACCAAAAGTTAAGTGAACAAAGAAGTTTTGAGACAAATGAGTCTAAGAGTGATTTGAACACAGTAGGTTAAAAACTATGCCATTGTAGGATACCCTTATTAAAATTAAGCTTGCTTATAGTTTGTCTTTTGAAATATACTTATGCTAGGCTAACAATGTCATATTATTTTAAATAAGTCAGATGAGCAAATTAAAACAAAAAATAATTTGTATGAAGTACAAATATAAAACTTAATCTGACAGTTATTCTAAGTCCCTAACCTTTAGTGTCCCTTAAATACCAAATAGTCTCTTGGTGTGCAGACTCATATATGAAAAGCCATGCCTCTTTGTTTATTTTACTTGCAGCTCAAATCTTCAATTTCATTTTGTACACAGTGGACACAGATGGTTCCAAATTTGGGTGACTGCCTCTAAGTTATTTTTATATGGATATAATTTTGTCAAAAATGGTAACTCATCAGAGTGGAGATAATTCATAAATGAACTTTGCAGACATGTGTTTCTGCATATATATTTGTGTGTCTTTGTACGTGTGGCTATCTGGCATATTCATCTAAATAGAAAGATTGCCACTCAAAAATAATAATAATTTGGTCGTATTTTAAAATCTTTAGAACAATTGCACATTGTATTTTGCTGATCTTTAAATATTTGATATTAATAATGGTAGGTATCAATGAAGATGTCTTCAAAGTTTACTTAGAGCCATAATATAAGTAGGACCCATCAGAGAATTATACTCTGTAAGGAACAGTGATTTCCTGCCAGGAATTATAAATTGGAATTAGAAGAGCCCCTCTGGATTCAGTTTCAACACTTACTAGCTTTGAGATTCTAGGTAACTCATGCAGCTTCTTAGTACTATAGTTTTCTCCTTAAAAAAATAAATAAACAAGGTGAATATTTATGCTGAATTGTTTTATTATATACTCTATGTGGGTTTGAGCTACGTCTTCTTTCTTCCAGCTTGAAAAATCATTTGATTTCATTACAAATACATAATGACTGTCTCAAGATTTCTTAAAGTACTTGTTGGTTTTGGTTTAAAATATGAATTTTTCAAATGATAAGTTTTAATTATATTAATATATATGCACTCTAAATTAGAATTATTTAGAAAAATGATGCAAAATAGAAAATCTCTTTTTATGTGGATACTAGAGATACACTGTGTCATTGCACTAGTGAGAATTATTTCAGTTCAAAGAAAATACATCAATATATCTTTTTCATATAAAATATTAAGCATGTCTGTGTTCTAAAATACTTAAGAAGTCACCTGTTCTTTATAATGCAAATTACAGAATTGTACTTAGTGCTATAAGGAATCACTTTTAAGCATAAAATATTATAATTTGATTTTTAACCACTGTCACACATTTACATTGAAATTACCGTTTAACATGGAGGGGGGAGCAATGGCATTGTTATGAAAGTCCAACTTTTACTGCATTCATCTTTAAGAAAAAAATGATGCCCATAATTGTTGTTAATGTAATACATGTACTAACATTGTATTTTTGCAATCAGTTTATAGGCCATAATAGAGATAAATAGGCAGCTGACATAGCTTTGAAGATACCATTCCAAATGTCTGGCTTGTAAAAAATTCATCATACTGTCTAATACTTACCAATGAAAGTAATTCAAGGACAGCTCACTCCGTACTAGCACTTCATCATTTCAAAAAGCTTACAGCCAAAGGATAGTTTTTAATTGTTTATGTGATATATGACTTGATCTTCTCCTTCACTCTGCACCTAGGAAGAACAGAGTAAATTAATAATAAGCTTAGGCACACTGCAAAAGAAGCTGCTAGGGAATTCAAGTGATTTATATCATGGGTGATGATTCTTGGACATTAGATAAATATAAGGAATATAAATTTTCTTCTATATCTTAAGCCAGAATCTTGAATGTAGGTTTTCCAAATTTCAGTTGAAACAACAGTCTTTGAGCTATGAAGGTTAGGAAGAATACAATTGTATGTTAACATTGATGGGAAAATAACAGATGAAAATTGAATGACTTTCTAGACTATATTCTTCAGCTTTGTCACACATTTATATGGAGCAGCAGGTACTGAATTCCTACAAGGAAGCAATAATGAAAAGTAATGCAGACAGAAATAGCTTGCCTCCAGCTAGACTAATGGCAAGGTCAGATTACATCAATTAAATCAGTAACTCTCCAAGATAAAATTCACCAGCACACTCAGGGGTTTTATTTTTCCCCAAATAAATGCCTGATTTTATAAGTAGAATTTCACTGTAGTTTCATATTGGTAACAAAATAAGGTGAACAACAGTAAAGAAAAACAAGGACAGTTTTATATATATATATATATAAAATTTAATATTTGTAAAATGGAATTTGCAGCAAACTAAAATGCAGAATAGACTAAACTCTTAAATATATCATTACATTTGTTGATATTATTATGGCATTTCTAGTAATAGTTGTGTTTTTATTTTGTTTTTTTCTTTTGAAGAAAACAGTATTAAGGAAATTGTTCTAAAACTTTGCCATGAAAGTGTAATTAACATTTTTTAAACATTACACAAACTGTATATAGTTAATGTATACAACAGTATGAGTTTGGAAATAAGTATAAACCTATGAAACCATCACCACAATCTATGCCATAAACATATTCATCACCTCCAAAAGTTTCCTCATATGCTATTTATTTATTTACTTAATTTATTATAATTTTGTGATAACAACACAACATATGACCTACCGTCTTAAAAATTTAAGTGTACAATACAGTCTTGTTAACTATGAGCAAAATACTGGGTAATAGGCCTCTAGGATTATTCATCTGGCATAACTGAAATCTTGCACCTTTGCCTAATACCTCTCCGTTTACTCTTCTCTAAGCCCCTGGCTACCACCATTCTACTCTCTGCTTCTACAAGTTTGACTATTTTAGATAACTCATATAAGTGATACCATGCAGTACTTGTCTCTCTGTGTCTTGTTCATTTTAGTTAGGAAAATGTCCTCCAGGTTCATCCATGTTGCCACAAATGGAGGGATTTCCTTCTTTCTGTGGCTAAATAATATTCTGTTGTATAATATGTGCCACATTTTCTTTATCCATTCATCAATTAGTGGACATTTAAGTTGCCTCCATGTCTTGGGTATTGTGAATAATGCTGCAATGAACTTGGAAGTGCAGATATGTTTTCCTCAAAAATATGTTAACTTGAAGAGTATTATAGCCGACTTTGAAAATGTATTTTTCTTTCTCAGTATTATTTTAAATAGCATCCGTCATTTGAGACCTACCATATAGTGTTAAGGAACAGAATATAGGTAAAAGTGGTAGGTCTATATGGAAGGTAAGTTTTAGCAGTGCAGAATATATTTTTCCTTGGGGCACCTGGGCAGCTCAGTCAGTTAAGCATCTGCCTTCAGCTCAGGTCATGATCCCAGGGTCCTGGGATCAAGCCCTGCTTTGGACTCTCTGCTCAGCAGGGAGTCTGTTTCTCCCTCTCCCTCTCCCTGCCACTCTCCCTGCTTGTTCTCTCTCTCTGTGTCAAGTAAATAAATAAAACCTTAAAAAAGGTATATTTTTACTTAAATACTTTTTTTGCAAGTAATTACAAATAGCACATTTTTATAATATAGGAAATAAAATAAGAACATTCTAATAGCTATTTTCTATTAGCAAGTCTTTGCTGATTGCCTATTTCAAGCAAAACTGTGGTAAGCAATACAGAAGAAATGAAGATGAAGCCTACAGGGGCCCTTCACATAGCTTATGTGAGCAAAAGGGAAAAGTAGTGAGCAAAAGAGAAAAGCACACAAGTAACTATTCTACAAGAAAATGAAGAGGTTTGAAGGTGAAAGTGTTTTCAGAAGTAATGATTTTCAATCAAATCATACATGACAGATGTGTCCAACTAAATAACAGTTTCTTTGCATTTGGAGCCTAGAGTGTGATGTTCCAGCATTGTCATACTGGAGTGTGGAGAGAGAACCCATGAAATCTTAAAAAGTACCGCTAGAAAAATAGGTACTCAAAATTATAAATAGCAAAAGAAATTACTTTATCTGTATAAAATGAAAGGGAAGTTATAGTGATATTTAGCTATTCAAATAATATATTTGAAAGTCACCATAACAAAGAAGAGATGTGATCATGAAAAAAAATTCAATTATAATTTTGTTTCCTCATGGCTTTCTGTGTCATGGCTTACGTATGTTCCCTATATAGTTAATGAATTTTGAATCTCAATCCCTAATCTGAGAAGTTGTTCACTCTTTGTTCATGGTAGCTTTATGATTTTTTATTTGAACTGATGATATTACCTTCAAAAAAAATTACATAGTCATATCAATCTCACTTTGAGTTGACTTCAACTAAATAAAAATACTGTGTTTTTGAATTGCATTTATTTGAAACTAGAACAGTTTGGAGAGAGGCCAGATACTTATTGATAAATTTGCATTATCAGTGAATTTGGTAATTGCTACTTATCTTCCATTAACACAATTATGTATATAAGTATACACACACACAAGCATTTATTTATTTTAATTTTGTCTTTGTTCTCAGTTTCTTTATGCATTACTGCTGTGCCTCCAGCATTTATTTTTCCCTATCTAAACTTTCTTTAGAGGAGTAAGTTCTCTTGACATCTTTACAACTTCAAAAGTCACTATAGACAAGTTCTAGGTAATTTTTCTAATTCTATTAATGACACACCATTCTTTCAGTTTAACCCGAGCCTCATGCTTCCCCTTGTCTCCACACTTTTGTACATATTGCTGTGAATTCCTAGAGTACATCGAATCTTGTTCCATTTCGTCAGGCTTAATTTTACTCCTATTTTGTCTTGGATATTATCTCCTCTGGGGGGCATTTCTCGATTCCTTGTGCATAGATGTGCACCTGCAGTCCAGCATTTCAGCATGTATCATGACCTATTTAACCCTCCTTATTTGTAGGACTCTCCTGGACCATGAACTAATATAGGGCAGACACTTTGGCCAATCTATTATTTTATCTTCGGAGACTGGTACAGTGCCAGAGACATAGTAGGTACAAAATAATTGCTTACAAAATAACTGAGTTTAAAAGAATACACTTATCATGATGAAAAAATAAAAGAAAGCCAAAGAACTGAGTATATTACTATATTAATAAGAATTTATTTTGAATTTCTTTCTATATAGAATCTTTCACCAATACTTACTTCACAATATATCCCCTTACTTTGGAATCCAGAGGATATCTTTCTAAAACAGGTTATTATTCTCTTTGCTTTTATTACTCATTTAATTTCCAGTTGTGTTTTGTTGTTTAAGACCCCTCCTCCCAATCTATCATCTAGACTGCACTCAAAATAACTTTTCTTGAATGTTAAAGGCTTTAGAAATTCTGTTCAGCTGTGGACCTTTGTGCCATTCTAAAGATCTAATTTTATTTCTGAGTGAGGTCAGTAGCTATTGGAGGGTTTAAGTGGTAATCATTCCCTGATTTAAGATTCAAGTACTCATTCAAACTATGGAAATGTAGCCCATGGAAGGGTGCAAGTGTGTAAGTGAAGAGTACTGGTAGGATGCTATTTTAATAATCTAGTCAAGAGATCATGTTGGGTTAGACTAGAGTGGTAATTGAGAACATCTAAGAAACGTGGGTTTTTAATATATTTTTAAGTATATCTAGCCTTAGAACTGAGAAGTGAAATAGTAGCAGGATGCTCTTGGTGTTTGTGACATAAATAGTTAATGGCCCACCCATCATCTAATTTATTCTTTTTAAAATAGAATCCTGGTTTTTCTGGGTTTATCAACTAAGAAAATTTATACTCAGCCTTGAAGATATGGTGACTAATGAATATATTAGTAGCTGTTAGGGGAATAAAAATTAAAATCACTATGAGATACACTATACATCTATTAGGATAAAATAGGATAGAATAGAATAGAATAGAATAGAATAGAATAGAATAGAATAGAATAGAATAGAAGTAGAATAGAAGCCTGACAATGCTAAGTGCTAGTGAGGTTTCAGAGCGACTATCATACACTACTTACAAAATAGTTGGCAGTTTCTTTAACATTAAACATATACTTTCTGCCTGACCCACTAATCTAACTTACAGGTGCTCACCTGAAGAGAAATATAGATTAAATTTCCATAAAAATCATACATAGATTTTATAGGGTTTTGTTCTTCATCAAAAAAAAATGTAAACAATCCAAATGTCCTTCAGATTGGTGATTGAATAAAGTTATTCATATAATGAAATAACTGCATGCTAATATAGGCATAGATAAATCTCAACGCAGTTGCTGAGTGAAAGAAGCCAAGTTTGAAAGGTATATACATCAGGAGGTCATTTATATGGGAATCTCCCAAAAACAAAAGTGGGGGAAGAGACCGCAGAACAATGTTTGCCAGGGGCCAGGAGCATGGGAAGGGGTTGACTGCAGAGGGTCTCAAGGAGAAGATTTGCTGTGATGGATGTTTTATATCTTGATTATGGTGGCCATTCTATGACTGTATGCATTAGTTAAGACAAATAGACCTGTATTTTATAAAGGGCAAATGTTATGGAATATGAAGTCTATCTCAATTAACATGACTTAAAGGGGTGTAATCAAGGCTAGGGCTAAATTAATCACCTACTTCAAATTTCTGAATCTAAATATTAAATAATAAAAAAATTAGTTAAAATTTTAGTGTGGGGACCATTATCCCAGTGGATAGGAGAAGATGAGTAAATGTTTATGAGAATGGTAGTATATCAATGTCAATATGGCATGTAATTAAAGATCTTCATATATTACTGAATGTAGTCAGACTTCCACTAAGAAGCTTGTGGGTTAAACCTAAAATTAGAAGTACTTTACTAAATACAGATTTGTAATTATATTATCATGTTTTAAATATATTTTTTAAAGATTTTATTTATTTGACAGAGACACAGCAAGAGAGGGAACACAAGCAGGGGAAGTGGGAGAGGAAGAAGCAGGCTTCCTGCTGAGCAGGGAGCCTGATGTGGGGCTCTATCCCAGGACCCTGGGATCATGACCTGAGCTGAAGGCAGACGCTTAACAACTGAGCTACCCAGGTGCCCCATGTTTTAAATACTTTTAAAAACCCATAATTTTCATTACCAGTTACACAGGAAATCTCTTAAAGTTTGGATAACTGTCAATTCCAGGGTATGATTTATGAAGACAGTTTGGCCTTTGGGAGTTCTTCATGTATTAGAGAAATCTTACTAAAATACTGACATTGACAAAAACATTTCTTTTACCAGTGCTCTGAATAACTGGTTGGGTATAATACCTGCTAGTTTTTTACCCTCTATAGAATCAGTAATGGCATGCACCGCCACCCTCCACCCCCTGCTTCTTCTAATGGAACAAAGATTTAAGAATATAGCAGATCTTACTCTAGACTCTTAACATCTTCTGTAACTTATCTGGGCCTAGTGTTAAGCAAAATAGTGCCTCTTGAGCATGGAATTGGGAAAAATACAAAGACACAATTAGGTGGTCAGAGTTTAGATCGTCTAAGCAGCATTAGGGACTTAAAACTATTTCTGGTCTTCCAGAGAACACACTTTTCTAGTTATTCAGTATTTTTGTCTTAAGACAAATGTCGGTGTTCTTTCTCTTGAGTCATGCTAGGTATACAAACACTTATCCTCTCATCCAGTGGTCTTAACATGACCCTGGCATTGGGCAGCTATCTTCTGATATCAGCTCACATGAGCACGAGGTACACCTTGAAGATTACATGATATTTATTATTTTCATTTTATTTTGCTGTCCCTTGTACAATAAAACAAGGTATTATTCTGTCATAATTTTTTGAAATTCATTTGTATACTATTTTACTTTGTAAGTTTTTATTTTTGATGTGTCATGTCTGTGATTTGTAGATTATTGTTTACATCTGCTATTGAAGTTGGCATTTACTGATTTTCTACTTTTACAGAACTGTTTGGAAGTAAGTTTGGCAGTTTGACCTCTTATCTCTAAAGTGCTTTCAAATAGATCATTTCTAATGAATACTAGTTGAACAAATGAGCTAATCCTTTCTTCAATGTTGTATATCTTATGATTCCTTTAAAGGAAAGTTTTTATTAACATTCACTGGGACGCCTGGGTGGCTCAGTCAGTTAAGCGTTTGCCTTTTGCTCAGGTCATGATTCTGATTCCAGGATCCTGGGATTGAGCCCCCTGAGCAGGGAGCCTGCTTCTCCCTCTCCCTCTTCGCCCCTTCCCTGCTCATGCTCTCTCTTCCTTGCTCTTTCTCTCTCAAGTAAATAAATCTTTAAAAAAAATTCTTCATCAATGTTCAAAACACACAGAAATAGATTATCTGGCAATAGCCTGACGATATTTAATTTTATCCGCTTTGTTCTTACTGTTAAGTTTTGAAATTTTGTTTCATGTAAAGGTGGAATATTCAAGTCTGTACTTTTATCTCTAAAAGTAAAAGTAAGTGTTAGTCCCATGAGAACTCTATTTTCATTTATTTTCTGGGGCATTAACAATAACAACAAAGGAGGGTTCAGTGTCTACTCCTCCTTCATCTCCTCCTCCTCCTTCTTCTAAATATTTGAAATCTTCTCATTCAATAGTAGAACTTTAGATGTCTAATGAAATGAAAATTATAAGACTATTTTAATGTTCATGTATCATTATGAATTGACATTCATGATTATTTTTAGCTTATTTTTCTTTGTAAAGGAGCCATATTAACATCTTCTGTGTATAGAAGATAGAACATTTCTGCCACTTTTCCTTGTGAATATATTTCATGGTCTTCACGAGGCCGTAATGTAGTCAGAAATCACTCAGATATTTTGGCTGGATCTCAGATAATGCCTCTGGCTTAAATATTGCATTTGACCGTTCTGTGCAGAAAAGAGTATATGTAGCAAATGGTTTATGTTACAAAAAAAGATTATACACTATGTGCAGCATTCAATTCTGTATTTACTGGTTTGTTTCTTTCTGGGAATTTACAGCTAGAGAATTTATCTACAGAGGTAAATAAAGGGGAAGAAAACAGGTATTATACAGAGCCTTGCATGCTAGAGGAATATTAACTTTCAAATAAATTGTATTATTTAATAGGCTAATCAAGTTTCATATTATAGAAAAATGAATAGTATTAAGAGATTTTTAACTGCTGTCTGAAGACAGAAGTAACTAAATCCATATGAATGCTCTTGTTCTTTGTGAACATTTTCAGTTCAGAGTCCCATACTCAACGGATGCTTTGTTAACCAAGGAGTCTCATTTTATTTTAATAGAAATGTCAGCATTTTATGAATTACAAGGTAACAGGAGAATATTGTTCACTCTGTTGACATGCCAGCAGTAAATAATATGAATCCATAGGAATCAACTGGGATAACTTTAAAATATTAACTACTATAATGTTAACCGCTTTTAGTACTTAGATGTTTGAGTTAAAAAAAAATGCCATGAAGTCTTCTGTTGATACTTGTATTTATAGAGCTTTAAGCTTATGGAAGATACTGAGTATAAAATATGTAATATTTCCAAATAAAAGAATATCTATTTAAAGAACTTTAGTTTTATATTGAATATGTAATTATCATTAATGATCATGCAAATGTGTTTTTAAGAGTCAATGCAGCTTCCTTAAAGTCATCTTAATTTGGGGGGAAGAGTCCTTAAAACTTGTATTTTATCTGAAGTTACTTTGACAGCAATTTTCTGTTACATAATACTGTGCTGAGTTTGCATGGTGCTGACAGGAAGTTAAAGAAAAAAATTATAAAATGCTTTTCTATATAAATTACATGCTCTTGTGGCATATAATTTTGGTAAAATTTCAGTTGCAGTTTAAAAAAAAAAAACAAAAAACCTCACAAGATTGGTAGGCAGGAGGAAATCCGGGTGAACAAATAGATGAGTAATGACGAATTACCAGTAATAACAGGGAGAGATGATCTTTTAACAATTTTCTCCTGTCTCCCAAGTCATAATTTTTTTTTATTGTGTGTGGTGCTCAGCTTTTTATATCATGTTAAATGTATATCATTTCTCTTTAGAAAATATTAAATGGTTTCAGAGTAGAATAAATTGCCAGCTTTCATTCAGTTTTCGTAATGTCCTTGACCATCGCAGGTAGTCATTGATGCCATGAGGTGAGCTGAAGCCATATGGCAATCTGAAATGGACTGAATATTGAATTTAATTAGAAATTACGTTTCCTGCTAATATATTTGCAAAATATAAAGATCTCTCCCCCCACATCCTCATCCTCAGAGAATGTTTTCAATTATCGCTAAACTTGTTTCTCAGTTTCTCAGAAGAAAGTGATCCTCACTTTGTCTTTGAAAAGGAAAGGAACCTAAAACTATGCTGTCCATCTCACTGCCTCTTTGTACAACTCATGCTTCCAAGGAGTTCTGTGGTGCTTTTGATATAATCATATTGCTTTTGGTTTGCCAAAGAAGCATATTTGGGATGGCACAGTGCATACTTTTAGGCCTATAAGCTCATAGTATGTGAACATTTTCCAGTTCTAATGTATAACACATGCTTTTTAAATACAAATTAAAATATTATCTGTGGGTTGTGGTAAATATGTTTTTTTAACAGAGGGTATTAACCTTGGAATTTAGTCTACTTTAATCTAATACTGCTTTATTCTTATCTTCAGAACTGCATATTTTACTTTTTAATTTGTCTTAAATTCATTTGAATTCACCAAATAGTTCTATGATACTGGAATTGTATGCAAGGAATGCTCGCAACTTATAATCTAAATAAGCAGGTTAAGCGGGTTAATTGGGTTTTCACTTTCCCAATTACATTCCTGCTTATTTTAATGAATATTGTTAAAGTATATTGATATTATATTAGCATCTGCTATATAATTTCTTTCATTCATGTGCAATTTATAGTGTTTGCCCTTTACTTTGGAAAAGCCACTTTTTCAAGTAAAATTATATTTCACAACTATGGATACTTTTTTTTCTCCACTCCTCTTTTTTAATATGTGTCTCAGATCTAATTAAATGTTTTAGAAGTTTGTGTCTACTGTTTAAACACAATTGACTGTATACACGGTACTACCCCAGTGATTTATTTGCCTGAATTTCTGTAGTTTGCTTATCTGAGACCCTGAGGAGATTCAAGACCATAAGTATAGGACCGATAATGGATGTCACCACTAAATGTCAGAAACCTAAATCAAAAAACTTGATTCAATAGGTCTTTCTAAGGGATTATTCTTTATTTTCTATATCAAAATGATTTCAGGTACACAATTAATACTGCTGCTCTGTAGCAAAGGTGAAATGTTCACAAAAGACCATTTAATGAATGCAGTACAGTTGTTTATGTTTTTGAGAAATATGTTATTACAGTATATAAGATACATGTCTAAGCAGCTTCTTTTCCTCTACACTTATTATCTCAACCATAGTTTTGTCATTAATTAGCCACGCATCTTTCTTGTTTGATTTTGCTCTGCACAATTAATATTATTTATGATGTTGAAGAAAAGGCAAGACACACACACACACACACACACACACACACACACACACACACCAAGCATAGTATAATGTTAGAGTGCAGTATTAGAGTAACAGACTGTACCCAAACACAGTAGAGTTCATGAAGAAAAGACTCATGATAATGAGAGATCTGGGGTTCAAGTCCTGACTCCTTTCCTAAGAGCTGTGTGGTTTCAGGCAATTTACTTAACCTTCTTGTGTCTTAATTTTCTCTCTTTAAGAATGGCATAGCAATACTACCTGTTTTGGGGATATTTTGAGGATAGGATGAGTTGTTATAGGTTAAGTGATGGGAAGAATGGCTGTGATTAAGTGCTCAATAAATGTTAGCTTCTATCAATACTACAGAAAATTTGTCTGAAGGGATAGATTTTCTAATACTGTACATTATCTAGATAATGTGTTTTGGGGAAGGCCATAAATCTCGGTTTGGGTGAGAGAATTCTGGTTTATCCCTGTGGCCCTCTTCTAACAATTCATTCATATGATAATAATTCAGTGCTGCTTTTTATTCTCAGAAGTGTAAATTATCGTCACTCAACTTCTTCCAATAGAACTCATTACTTTTTAGCTTCTTCCCATACTTCTCTAGGAACTCTTCTGAATAAGGTCACCAAGAACTTGTTATGCTAATCTCATTTTACATTTTGTATTCTTACCTGAATTGAATGTTGTCTAGCAAAAAGCATTGTTGACTACTTCCTCATCATTGAGGTCTCCCCCCTTAGAGTCTGTGTCTCTGTGCTTTTCCTTAGATGTTCATTCACTTTCTTTTGTATGATCCTCTTTCTCCCCCATCAGTGATCTGTTTTCACTTGCCTTTGGTTCTCTCTAAGGTCCCATTTTCTTTTCATCCTATACCTTGCCCCCAGGCTCCTTATTTATTAAATGAGCTCCCTGGAGAAAGTTAGACTAAATGAAATAAGCCAGTCACTGAAGGGCTACAGGATTTGACCTATGTGAGTTATCTGAAATAGTTGAACTCATAGAAGCTGAAAATATGATAGTGGTTGCTAGTGGCTGGAGTTGGGAGAAGTGGAGAGTTGTTTTTCAGAGTGTAAAGTTTCAGTTATGTGAGATGAATAAACTCTAGGGTTCTACTGACAGCATAGTGCCTATAGTTAATGATTTGGTACTGTACACTCCAAATTTTGTTGAGGTTAGATCTTAGGTTAATGCCTACATTAAAATTAACACAACAACAAAAAGTAAAAAGCAAAAACAAAGGGACACAAGGAAACTTTGGAAAGTGTTGGGTGTGTCTACTATCTTGATGGTGGTGATGATATCATAGACATTTGTGTATGTCCAAACTCCTCATCTTACACACGTGAAATATGTACAGTTCTTTGTATATCATTGATACCTCAATAAAGCTGTTAGAAAAAAGATGCTAGCATATAACAAGTGCCACATGAATTCTTCCCATATTATTTATTGGTTGCTTGTACTTTTTTTCATGAATTTTCTGGATAGTCTTGCAATTTTTTCTAATTGGCTCTTGATGCTTTTATTTTTAATTTGTGTAACTTATATATTGAAGATATTAAATTTGTGATAAAAATATATTAGGCTTGAGGGTGCCTGGGTAGCTCAATCAGTTGAGCTTTGGACTCGATTTTGACTGGGGTCAGGATCTCAGAGTCGATGGTTTGAGCACTCTTGCATGCACATGTGTGCTCTCTATATTAATGAATAAATAAATCTTTAAAAAATATATTTATATTAGGCTGGTAGAATTTCAAACTACTGTCCCTAGCACAGGCTCATTTATAATAAAAACTTAAAACCCAGATGTGATACTGTTCACTGGAATGTACCACAGATATCACAGATACAACCTGTTCAAAATTTTACTTGTCATTTACCTGCTGCATATCTTCTTCTCCTGTATTCACCATCTTAATATTTCATGCTATTATTCTACTCAATGCCCTCAGCCATAATTATGGAAAGCATTTTAAAATCTTCCCTTTGCCTTGTTGAAGCCAAATATAAAATTATTCTTTTAAAATATACCTCTAAATGATCTGTCCTTTTTTCTTCTTTATTACATTAGGTGGCTCTACATTCTTGCTGGAATTAACATGACAGCTTATTACCTGGTCTCTCAGTCTCTGTTATTGCCTCACATGACACATTCTTATACTTTGCTGCAAGATTTATCTTTACAAATGCTAATTTGTTCATATTCTTCTGTTTGTTTTACTAGTTTCCATTGACTTCAGAATCTAATAGAAATGACCTACCTTGTTTAAAAGGCCTCTAGTTCACCCTTAACTATCACTGTTTTCATGAACTTATTGTGTTGTAATTGTGCAAAAGATTTTCTTTTAATTGCTCTCATCCAAGGCTACAGTTGAATTTAGTACAAATGAAATACATTCTCTCCTATTCCTATTTCACATTTTCATCCTACCTAAAAAATTAGTGGTCTACCTCTCTTCAGAACTATCTCTCTCTACCTTAGAATTCTTTTTTACAGCCACATAAATATCTTTTTCTATCGAAACACTCTGAACCTAGTGACTCCTATGAGCTTTTGTTCTTCCCAGAGCAATCCAGGAGGATAAAAATGCATGGGACTAGGAATAAGCTTGTGGAGATAGCAGAAGTGATTCTTGTAAGTCTTTATTTTACATTGTTTAATTCTCTACAGTAAATAATCTTAGGGTCTTTAACAAACATTAGTCTTTGGGTCCTTATTATTATATGACATATCAATGCAATTCTTCAAAAGGATGGCACAGCAGTGACAGCTTAAGTTGAATGAGTAATTTTCAAAGGAGATACTTTTCATAAAAAGTACTGAGCATGTCTTCCACACATCATCAACAGATGTGTTTTATTGATGTATTACACTACAGTCACATTTAATAAAGTATATGGATATTTGTCAAACATCAATTAATTGGAAGTTCACATTATGAAAATTCAATTTCTTCAGAGGCTTCCCATTTATAAATTTCCCTCAGGTGTTGAACAAACAACAAAACAATATAAATTATCAGTAATGTGCCCTCACATCCAATGTATTCAAGAGAGAAAGTTTATTGTAGGATTATGTGCTATTTTCTTCTAAAATGACTAAACTCATCTGAGGTTTTCACATTATAAAGATCTTTGTACATGATGGAAATATTATGTTAGATAAATCTTTTTTTTCTCCATAAAAATGAAATACACATATCAGTGGCAAAATCTCGGTAATAAGAGATTTTGAATGATTTTGCTTCCTCAGTGGAAAAGGACTTTAAGCCAATTGGGGAAAATGCCAACATCAGTCAATTATGAATGAATTCACTTAGGAAAAGAAAAAAAAACTGCATCATAGACATAGAGGTCTATTTATACATGAACAAAATTATACTGGAATCTTTATTTTATGATTATTCTATGATTTTGAAGAATTCCTCATTTTTTATTCCATTTAGTTATATATGTATGGACTATTATGCAGAAACAAGATTCTTATACATGGACATGATTATGGAATACAAGTGAGAAAGAGAGAAGGAGGGAGGGAGGAAGGAAAAAGGAAGAAGGGGGAGACAGAATGAAAGAAGGTAGGAAAGAAGGAAAGTCAGCTAACAGAACACACTCTAAGCAAGGCCGCTTAGACATTGGATCTCAGGAAGAAATACATCTGGATAAGAACGGCATAAGATTCTACGAACTTTTGCACAAAAATTGATGTTCTGGGTACCTCCTTCTCTTAAAAAAACAATTCATCATTTTTGAAAAACATTAACTAATCTAAAATGACCAGTGTACTTCAAAACCAAGTTTTGGAGAAATACCTAACAGTTTTGGGAGGAAGTCCTGGTATGATTCTAATAGTATAACTCATGCATGTAATATAATACGTGTGTGTGTGTGCGTGTATATGTATATATATATATGTATGTATGGCAATGTAATATGACTTCTTACACATTAGCTGTGTCACTTCTGTAATAATGCATCTTATGTATCCTGCTTTTGTTTAATCTTTAGTAAAATCCTGAATATCTTTTACGTAAAATGCAAAGTATTTTACTACATAAAGAGTGATATGGAAAGGAGTTACATGATCCAGTAAGTCGAAGTTGGAGAATAGCCACTGGACTAAAACAAGTTAACACTGTCAAACAATGAGGGGCCCCCTCCTTAGATTATTGTGTCTCAGATGCTTAAGATAATTGTATGCAAATTGTTTCTATGCCATTTTTACAAATGATATATTTCTTAATAATTAACAATTCAATCAAGAACTGCAACTTACGGATAAACAACATAAGCTTTTATGTCCTATAGCTCTTTTTTTGTCATCGTCATTGAGATTTAACAGGATGTTGGCCTCGAAAACAAATATGATTGATATGAAAGTGTCTTCATGGTATATTCACGATGTTCATCAGTCTTTGTAAGTAACTGTTTTTGTTCGGAGATCTCTAAAGGTGTTTAAACTTCCTCTTCTATGAACCAGAAATTATGGTCTAATCATCGGCTTAGGCATTTTTGGATCTTCTTATTGATCTCTTATTTCTCGAGGACTTTTATTTACTTCACAAATTGACCTTGCCCCTGTGTCTCCCTGTTTATCTCCTTCATATTTTGTGCATCAAGTTCTAAACCCAACATTATAATAGATAAATGTTGTTATGAGCCCTGAAGCACTGAAGATCAATTATCATGTTTTAATTGTTATTATTGGACTAATTTCAACTGTCCTCTGGGTACAGACAAATTAAGATTTAAAAAAAATAGGCTGCATTCTTTCAGTAGCAGATGTTTTGAAGCTACCAGCTGTATAGCAGTTGCTCTACTGGAAGTAGGATGTAAAATAAATATAATGTATGTGTATTACAGTGCTGCTCTCATTGTTAAGTTGTTGCAGTTAAAAAAATGGTCAAGATATTATGGCACAGAGTTAACCTAAATTAATAAAGAATGGCATTTCCAGTATAAATTTGAAAGGAAGGGGAGAGATAGGTAGATATAATAGAGCGATGTACATACACATAGATACCTAGAGATAGTATTTGTCTGATAAGAAAAAATTATGACCTTGGTTAATGTTGTGAAAGATGATTGATGTATAATGTTCTGTTGTAAAGGATTCAGTATATGCCCTGAATTAGAGACTTGTATACAATGTTGTATCTCCCTTAGCCAGAATACACGGGGCTAGAACAGAAGGGAGAGGGGCTTCTCTTGATATTTTAACTAATAGCCCACTAAAAATATTTTTGCTTTCTACTCCTGCCACCTTGGGCAGTGCTGATTTGAAGGTCTTAGATCCCAAAGGAGAATGTTTCCACCAGTGCGACCAACAGTAGGGGTTCCACATAATGAGAGGTGGGACTGCCACTGGCCTTTTTGTGTTCCTTGTGCTCCCAAACCAAGTAACAAAGTTTTGTTTTTGATTTTTATATTTTGGATGCGTGATCCAGATTACAAAGAGGATATTAATTTGCTGCCTCACAATAGTAACAGAGAGGACTAAATTTGGAACCCAGAGAGTATTGCGGGGCACTCTTTAGTACTTTTATATCCAAGAGAAAAGATAATAACAAATTATAGCAACTAAAGAAAAAATTCATGAACATGTAAGATACTGACCTTAAGGAATGAAGGTCTGGGTCATGAACCATGTGAAACTGATTGAAGACAAAGAAAGCATAGAATGAGTAGTAGAAACGAAAGTAACAGTGAGTTATCAGTTATAACGTTGTAATCAGTTATAAAAATAAGGAACATAGTAGCTGCACGTATCTTTCATTTCTTATTGTTTGTATAGTTAAATAGATTTTTAACTCTTAACAAATTAATGTCTTTCTCTCCCCGTTTTTATTACTTGATAGACATATTGTTGGAGGTTAACTTTACAATTTTGTCTTTAATAAAAGAATGTTCAGATGGAGCTATGACCAGAATGAGAAGTAAATAAGAAATACCAGAAATGGATAGGGGAATTTATGACAACTGCCTCTCATAAATGGAAAGTAATGACTACTGGGACTTTGTGTCTTCTCAGTTTTGTGAGCTAGTGAGATCATTTTTGATTATACAAGGCAGGGATTCGGAAATACAGCCCATGGGCCGAATCCACCCTCAGCCACAGATGCAACCTAAGAATGTTTTTATACATTTTAAAAGATTGCGAAAAACAAACTAACAAACAGCAGTAACAATAACAAAAGAAGAATATGCATCAGACCCTATGTAGCCTACAGGGACTAACATATTTATGACATATCCCTTTAAAGGTAGTTGTACATGTTGTTAGTGAAAGCAGAAGTTGTTTTATTGTAGTAAGGAAGTTGGCATATTTGCAGAAGTGTATGCACAGGCGCTTAGTAACTGGCAGAGTTACTAAGTTACTAACTCTTTGGTATGGTGTTGTCTCTCATCATCAAAACCACCCTTCTCAACAGGTTTGTCATGCTGGCGTTGGGACACTGCCGTCCACATGCCTGCTCAGATCGGTGTCTCTTTGTAAAATTTAGCCAACAGTGGGTGGTAGAGGAAAAACTGGAAAGCTGGAAGAGGATTTACTCCTTCCATTTTGTTTCTTGCTCCTGTGATCATCACCACCTTGGCAATTCTTCCTTATGAGAGTGGCAGTATGTTTTAGTAAAATGACTTGAATTCAGTGCTTAGCTTTTTCCGAAACTTAAAAGAGCAGCGTATTTTGCCCTCTGAGCAAAATTAGACCCAGCTGGTCCGTGCTCCTTTTAGAGGTCTGCATTCTCTTGTCTCCTCCTTTGAGTTCAAATACAAAAAGTACCCCTTACTCAGATGTATGAGTGTCAGCGCTGCAAGAGTTTTTCTTCAATCTTAAAACTTTTGATAATTTGAAGTGTTGTCACATTTTCCCCCAGTCGAAGGAGGCATAGCAGCTTCCTTCAGATGATATCTCTGTGACATCCTAGTATTCTCCTTTAGTTTTAAAAGTATATTCAGTTCCTTAACAAGTCCTCATATTAAATTTTCTTTATTAATAGTTTTTGGTTTCTGTTTCCTAAACCTATCATAATTTAAGTTGAAATTCACTTAAGAATGAATGTCAGCATAAATTTTTTCTGAATTGTTTCTTCCAAAATTGCTTTATCTTCCTCACTGCAGTAATTGATAAACACTTCTACCAAAGCCACACTTTTTACCAATTCATAATTTTAGACATTTAGCCAATTGGCATGCTTTATTTTTTAATAATTTTAGCTATTGAAGCAATTGACATGCTTTCCCCCCCAGGTTGCTATCAATAATTACTCCATTTAATGAAAGAGACTTCTAAGAAAAAAATTGCAAATTGCGTGAGCAAAGAAAGACAAATGGTTGTATGATTTTATATTACAATATTCTATTTTTTTAAAGATGTTATTTATTTATTCGACAGAGATAGAGACAGCCAGCGAGAGAGGGAACACAAGCAGGGGGAGTGGGAGAGGAAGAAGCAGGCTCATAGTGGAGGAGCCTGATGTGGGGCTCGATCCCATAACGCCGGGATCACGCCCTGAGCCGAAGGCAGATGCTTAACCACTGTGCCACCCAGGCGCCGCTTTTTTTTTTCTTTTTAAGATTTTATTTATTTATTGGACAGAGAGAGACACAGCAAGAGAGGGAACACCAGCAGGGGGAGTGGGAGAAGGAGAAGCAGGCTTCCTGCTGAGCAGGGAGCCCCACGCAGGGCTCCATCCCAGGACCCTGGGATCATGACCTGAGCCAAAGGCGGATGCTTAACAACTGAGCCACCCAGGCGCCTCTTATTACAATATTCTTGACTATTCCCATGCTGTACTTTTCCTTTCCATGAGTAATTTATTTTATAACCGGAAATTTGTACTCTTGATCCTTTTCATTTATTTTACCCATCCTCCCACCCACTTCCCCTCCAGCAACCAGCAGTTTGTTTTCTGTATTTAAGATTCTGTTTTGTTTGTTTGTTTTGTTTTGTTTTTTAGATTGCATATGTAAGTGAAATCACATGGTGTTTGTCTTTCTCTAACTTATTTCACTTAGCATAATACCCTCTAGGCGCATTCATGTTGTCTCAAATAGGAAGATTTCATTCTTTTGTATGGCCGGATAATATTCTGTTGTGTAAATATACCACATGTTCTTTAGCTATTCATCTGTTGAGGGACACTTGCATTGCGTCCATATCTTGTTTGCTGAACATAATGCAGCAGTAAAAATAGGGGTGCATAGACCTTATTGAATTAGTGTTTTTGTTCCCTTTGAGTAAATACCCAGTAGTGGAACTACTGGATCATATGGTATGTCTCTTTTTAATTTTTTGAGGAACCTCCATGCTGTTTTCCACAGTGGTTGGACCAATTTACATTCACATCAACAGTGCACAAGGGTTCCTTTTCTCCACATCCTAGCCAACACTTGTTGTTTTTGCTTTTTTGATTCTAGCCATTCTGACTGGTTTGAGGGGATATCTCATAGTGGTTTTGATTTGCATTTCCCTGATGATTAGTGATGTTGAACATCTTTTCATGGGGATGTTAGCCACCTGAATGTCTTCTTTAGAAAAATGTCTTGTCAGGTCCTCTGCTCACTTTTTAATCAGATTGTTTGATTTTTTTGGTGTTGAGTTGTATAAGTTCTTCATTTATGTTGGATAGTAATTACTTATCAGATATATCATTTGCAAAAATCTTCTCCCATTTACTAGGTTGCCTTTTTGTTTTGTTGAGTTTTTCCTTTGCTGTGTAAAAGCTTTGAATTTTGGTGTAGTCCCAAACTTTATCTTTCTGTTTCCCTTGCCTGAGGAAACATATCCATAAATATGTTGCTGAGACCAACATCCAAGAGATTACTGCCTTTGTTTTGTTTTGTTTTGTTTTGTTTTAGGAATTTTATGGTTTCAGGTCTCTCACTTAGGTCTTTAATCAATGTTGAGTTTAGTTTTGTGTATGATGTAAAAATCTGGTCCAGTTTCATTCTTACACATGTAGCTGTCCAGTATCCAAGCACCATTTATTGAAGAGACTATCTTTTCCCCCATTGTATATTGTTCCCTACTTTTGTAAT
This sequence comes from Ailuropoda melanoleuca, assembly GCF_002007445.2. Classification (NCBI taxonomy): domain Eukaryota; kingdom Metazoa; phylum Chordata; class Mammalia; order Carnivora; family Ursidae; genus Ailuropoda; species Ailuropoda melanoleuca. Next base: position 99,162,789 of record NC_048224.1, read on the forward strand.
AGATTAATTGGTCATATAGATGTCAGTTTGTTTCTGGACTCGCGATTCTGTTCCATTGGTCTGTGTGTCTATTTTTTGCTGGTACCATACTGTTTTGATTGCTATAGCTTTGTAGCATATCCTGAAATCCGAGACTGTGATACTTCCAGGTTTGCTCTTCTTTCTCCAGATTGCTTTGGCTATTTAAGATCTTTTGTGGTTCCATACAAATTTTAAGATTATTTGTTCTAGTTCTATGAAAAATGGTGTTAGTATTTTGATAGGAATGCATTAGATTGGTTTGGATATTATGGACATTTTAACAAAATTAATTTTTCCAGTCCATGCACTTGGTATATCTTTCAATTTTTTTTTGTCATCTTCAATTTCTTGATGAAATGATTTTGGAAAGAAATGTAATGATTCTTTACTTTTAAAAGTATTGATGTCCATACATGCATTTATTAATGGTGCCAATTTTATCAGAAATCTTGTATCAGCTAATATTTTCTCTTAAGGAATTTAAAGTAATTGGGCATCATAAAAGTTCTGCAGTAACTGTTAAGTAAAATTAATTTTTAAGTCAAGAACATACACTAATTGTGTGGTATGTATAGAAATTTTTCTTACTGTACATTTTTCTGCATATTGTTGAAACATCATTAATTCTAGCCTGACTAGGGCTGAAATCTTATTTCCTTGAATGATTTGTTTTTATTACCTGTAAACCCCATTGTTCCAATTGAATTGTGATGGAATCTGTTATGTAGTAATTATCTGTGTCCTCCCAAAATTCCATGTGTTCAAGTCTACTCCCTAAAGAGATGGTACTTGGAGATGGGGTCTTTGAGGCATAATTAGTTCAAAGGTGGGATCTCATGAATGAGTTTATTGCCTGTTATAAGAAGAGGCTATTGAGCGAGCTAATCTTTCTGCCATGCAAGGATATAATGAGAAATTAGCCTCTGCAAAACAGAAGAGGGCCCTTACCAGAACCTGACAAAGCTGCATTCTGATCTTAGGCTTCTAGCCTCCAGAACTGTGAGAAGTACATTTCCGTACTTTAAGTCATCTAGCCTATGGTAATTTGTACAGCAATCCCAACTGATTAAGATAGAACATTAATTCAACTGTCTACCTACACTTTACACATAAATTATGTATGTATTTTGACAAAATAAGATGCATATTAATTATTTTTTCAGGAAGTAGATATATTAACATGGTATTTTTTTCTGAACTGTGACCTAATCTGTATAGGTAACAGCAATGCATGCCTGAATTTTTATAACTGCGAAAGATATATAGAATTATGAAAAGAATTAGGTACAAAATAGTGACAGTACAGTCAAAAGAAATTAATGAAATCAGGGTAGAACAAGGCAAATGACAAGATAAACAAGTATTAATTTAAAGGATGTGTGAGTGATAAATAACTTTTGAAAGTTATTTCTTCAAATTTTGTATGCTGCATTTTCATGGCCATCAAATCTTTCAGATCTTAAAAAACTTACCAAATATAAGAGGAAGCAAATATTTATTACCTGGTTAGTTGATTTGTTCATGTGCTCTCATGTCAAACCATTTTGTGATTTTTATTATTTAAGAAGAGGCAAATAATTATCATATCAGGTAGCACATATAGATCAATTTTGAGTATGTTCAATTCCTTATATATTTTACTAGGAAACACTTTACTTTAAAACAACACATGTACTTTTGGGAAAATGTTCCCATATGTCTTCAAATATCTGTAGAAATTTTGAATTACTGACAGAATGAAATATGATTCTGATCATGTTGCATGGAGGATATTTCTCATTGTGACCTAGATATTTGTGAATTCAAATTGTGAATTTCAAGAAAATGGACTTGACTTGCAGTTGTTTCTTTGATTCTTATTAATACTTGAAAAATATTCTTCATTTAACAAAAAAATACACCCATACTAGAAAAAGGTTTTTTCCAAAGCTACAGTCCATTATGTATAGATGAGAACAAATAAATGTTTGCTACTTAAATAGTATATAATAAAACCTTAATACTTATAGATGTAACTAGAAACTAATCCTAATGTATGAATATACATTCTCATATTTGAAATTATAGCCTACCAACTTCTTAATGCCATATATAATTTGATTCATCCATCTCATGCTTGAAGTGATTCTACCATTTTATGATATTTTATTTCAGAGAATTTTAGTTTCCAACATCTATGTCAGTAGATTTTTTAAATTTCATAAATAAATAAAATAAGCAAGTTGAAGTAAATTTATCTAAATGTAAAATAAGGATAAAATGGTGGCATAAACTGATAGTGTATGATGAGATACATATTTGCAACTGTTGGAGTGGAAGATTACACATAAATAAGAGGAAGAGGTCTAGAATAATCCTAATGGTAATTATTCCATAATTGAATAGAAATGGCCTGTTCTAAGACCGATGCAAGAAATATACAGGATGTACCTGTAGGGTCTTATAATGTCAAAAATTAAGAAAATACCATTCAAAAAGCACAGCCCACCCTCCCACCCCACTATGTGATGTGATAACGTCAAAGTGTTACAGGATCCAACTGAAGAAGCACCCTATATCCAAAGCTGCAACAATTTGAGAAAGAAAATAAAATAGTATTGGGTTGTAACCCAGGTATAAAATAAATATCCATGAGCCCATACTGATGCAAAGAAGCAAGCAAGCAAGCAAAGAAGTAAATGGAGAAGGGAAAAATCTCTAGTACAAAAAAGTCCTTCACAATTTGTAGAGATACTGTGCTCTCAAGGAAGTGAAGCATAACTCCTTACTCCTTAAATGTGGATTGTAACTTCATGCCAAAGAATTGAGTATGGAAAAGCAGGGGAATAAAGAGTAACTTCATGTTGGAGAAAGCTGACAGAAATAGGGTTTCTACTTCTGGAGAAGTAGGGTTTCCACTTCAGCTGGGTGATTAATGTCAATGTCAGCAGTGATAAGACATGTTCATACACACGTAAGACATATAAACTGGATATGATGTCATAAAAAATGGTACTTTACTTCCATTGTCCTCCTCCCCTAAACTCAGAACCCCAGTCTAACCACTAGAACAGTGTATCAGAAAAATTCCAGTGGAGGGACATTGTACCTGACTAATATTCCTCAAATCTGTCAGTCATTAAAAACAAAAGTTTGACAAACTGTCACAGAGAAAGGGAGCCTAAGGAAACATGACAACTAAATGTTAAGCAATATCTTATATAAAATTCTGAAGCAAAAAATGGGCATCAGGTAAAAATAAAGGAAATCTAAATAAAGGGTAGCCTTTACCATAATGATCAGTATTGGCTCAATAATTGTACAAAATGTATCATACTATTGTAAAATGTTCATAATAGGGGAAACTGTACAGGGATGTGAAAGTTTCTGTATTAGCTTTGTAATTTTTCTGTAAATCCAAAAGTATTTTTTAAAATTAGGTTTATGTTTTTAAAAAGGACATGTTTTGGAAAATGCTGGGTGACATTGCCCAAATAACTTAATTTTTTTTCTATTTTCCTTTCTGTTGAATAGATATAAAATGCTTCTTTTTGGTGAGATCCTGATCTTAGAGAAACAGCATTTAAAAAGTAGTATGCCTTGGAGTGCTTGGGTGCTCAGTTGGTTGAGCATCTGACTCTTGATTTCTGCTGAGGTCATGATCTTATGGTTGTGAGATTGAGCCCCCATCGGTCTCTGTGCTGGGCATGGAGCCTGCTTATGATTCTTTCTCCCTGAACCTCTGCCCGTCCATACACCCTCTCTCTCAAAAAAGTAGTATGACTTAAAAATATTATTTTAAACTTGCATAATATGTTCAATTAATCTATTATCTGAGGAAGAACTCCATTGATTTATTTTTCTCATCCAGACAAGGCACTTTATCTTTATGAGCATTAAATTTCTCATGGGTAAAATTAAGATATTAATTGCTTTACCCTAAGGTTGTTGAGAAATTTAATGATACAATGGGTATTAAAAGTCTTTTAGAAAATTATAATGTGTTGTACAATCTGTATATATAATTTCTCCCTTTAGATTCTTAATACTGATATATATACTTACTAGTTATTACTATTATGAATATTACTAAATGTTTATTCTCTATATAAATATACTAATTTAATATTTGCTTAATAGCAAAATCTCAATTATCAAACAATTCATAATGTATTAACAAAGAAATTCCATTATAAAAACAATGACTTCTGTAGCCTTCTAGTTTTCTCTGAATCTAGTTTCCTGGTGTTTGCTTATCTCTCAAAATGTTAAATAAAAGAAATCCCTGGGAGTCTGTCTTCTACTTTGCCTTACTACTTGCTCATCTCATCCATTTCCGTGGATTTATAAAAATTTATCATTGAATGACTCCTAAATACCATCACTGCCTAAATATCTACCAGGCATCTCAACTTAGGAAGTTCAAAATAAAGCTTTTACTTCTCTCCAGTCTTTTCCCCTAACCTGTGTATTCTCAGATCAATAACCAGCCTGAAAACTCACCTATTCATGCCACAGGAAATCTAGGAATTATTCTTGCTTCTTCTCTTTCCTGTACAATCCATGTCCAAATGTCAGCGAGTCCTGTTCAAAAAGTCCCAAATTTGTCCACTTTTCAACAGCTCCACTTTTAGCACCATACTCCTCATCATGTCATTTACACTCTCCTTGATTACTCTCTTTATATTTTATACCTTATTCACCTACAGCCTGTGCAATCATACTCATTCCTTCCTCAGTGCCATCATAACTTTTTCAAAATAAAATTCAAACTGTTTCTTATGACCTATAAATTCTTATATGATTGAACCCTTTTGATCTTTATTTTTCTTTTCTAATGAAACTATTCTTTTTATACACTCTTTGTCAGATATACTCACTGTCTTGCTGAACTCAGAGAATGCCAGATTTTCTTTCTTTTCTTTCTTTTTTTTTTTTGCCTCAGAGCCTTTGCCTTTGTACTTATCATGGTGTCTTGTGGATTCATCTTCCCATAATATGTTGTGACTTTTTTTCTCATTTTAACGAAGTCTTTTCAGAGACCTTTCCAGTTCATCTTGTATAACATAACATCCCACCCACACAATGTCATTTTCATCCCTTTTTTTTCCTATTATGAAGTTAGAGGACAAATTCATATGTTAGGTTGGAAGGAGCTCTATAAACTTTGCAAACAAGATTAAATATGTACAAGTGCACACAGCCCAAACAATGGCAACACTCTTTAGTGTCATATAACAATATATCTTATAAAAATATTATACATATAATATAATATTAAAGGTTTTAAAAAAAATCTATGTAGAACAAATATGCTGAGGTAGCTTGATAACATGAACAAATTCCAAGGGTTTGTATTTTTTCTTATCGATACCATTGAGGAAGAATTTGCACAAAAAACTGCATTTTCTAAAAGTGTACAAGTCGGTAAGTCTTGCTGTTATGTACACTGAGGAAATCACTGCCACCATTAAAATGCAGAGCATTTCCATCATTTCAAAATATTCCTACATTCCTTGTAGTCTGTCTGTCCCTCTGCCTCTAGTTCTAGGCGACCACTAAACTATAGATCAGTTTGTATTTCATGAAATAAATTGAATCATTTCGTATGTATTGAACTGCTCTTGACTTTTTCAGTAGCCATAAAGAATTTGAGATTTATTCATGTTATTATGATTATTAGTAGTTCATTTCTAACTCTTGCTAAATAACGTTCCATTATATGGACATACCATATATTGTTTATCTCTCCACCTGTTGATGGACATTTGGATCATTTTCAGGTTTTGGCTTTTGAACTCTTCTGTATATTTGAATACAGATCTTTGTGTGGGTGCTTGCTTTCATTTCTCTTATTGATATTGAAAAGTGAAATGGCAGAACTGGCAGTTTTACAAAGATATACTGTTTATATTCCCATTAGCAACAGTTGCTCCACACCTGCACCTTCCTCCATAATGTCACTCTTTTTAATTTTAGTCATCCCAGTGAATGTGTCATGATATCTCATGGTTATTTTAATTTTTATTTCCATGTGATGTTGAAAACTTACTTGTTAGCATATTGGTTGTTGTTTTCTCAAAATGTGTAGCAATGCTTTATATGTTATTTGTATTATTATTAAGTTGTAAAAATTCATTATATATTGTACATTGTAGCTTATGATCAGAGATATGTGTTGCTAATATATCTCCTATTGTCACTTTTCTTTTTTAATGCCATCATTTGAAAGACAAGTGGTTTTAATTTTTATAGGGACATAATTTTATTCTGATCAAAAAATACTTTTGTACCATAGGGTTCACAGATTTTTTTCTTTTAGGATTTCTTCTGCAAGTTTTATATTTTAATATTTGAGTCTGGACCCATTTAGGCTTAATTTTGTTTATGATGTGTGATAAATATCCATATTCCCCTATGCTCCCTACAGAATCATTCAGTTTTTATAGCACTAATTGTTTTGCTTTGGCCCTCTGTCAAAAATCCATTGATCATAAATGTTCAGTTCTGTTTCTGGGCACTTTATCTTGTTTCATTATCTAAATGTCAATCATTTTACCATTGCAACAATCTCTTAATTACTCCATAATTAGTTATCGTAAACCTAGAAATCTTGTAGTACTAGTCCTCATTTGTCAGATGAACACCATTTAGAATTTCACATTTTTCATACTAGTTCATTGCCATGATGGGTAAGAACATGGAGTCAGTTGCCTGTTCTTAGTCAGTTTTATCATTCTATATATATTTTTTTCTTTTTCATATAGTTCGATTTTATGCAGGCTATGGGTAGACACAACTACTCACTTGCACAAGTATGTGCCCTATGTTAATGTACCTTTGGTAGTTTAGTTTCTTTTTTTTTTAGTTGTTTTTTCTAAACAACATTATTGAAGTGTGATTGACATACAAAAAGCTGTGCATATTTGATGTATACAACTTGATGAATTTGAAGATATGCATCATGAGACTATCACCACAATTTATACCATAATAAATGTATTATTATTATTTTTCAAACACTTAACATAAGACCTAACCTATTAGCAAATTTTAAAATATACAACATAGTATTGTTAATTACGGGCACCATGCTGTACAACAGATTTCCAGGACTTACTCATCTTGCATGACTGAAACTTAGCAGTCTTTGAGTAATGCCTCCCTAATTATTCCTACACTGACCCCTGGTATCCACCATTCTACTCTCTGCTTCTATGAGTGTGACTATTTTAGATTTCCTTTAAAATCACATAGTATTTGTCCTTCTGTGTTTGGCTTAGTCTAGTCTTGGGTGGAGCAATGACTTGACCATACGTCAGCATTCTTAGCTACATTCCATTATATTCTGGAATGGCTGGAGTTGCCATCTTCTCTGAAGTGTAGCTCCATCAGTAAATGAGTTCTCTTTATCAAATGGTAAATTATATAAGCAAGAGTTTGGCAGACTCTGGTCCACAGACTTAGTGTAGTCCACTGAATGTTTTCTTAAAGTAATGTTTTCTTAGAGTACAGCCATGCCCATTCATTTATTAATTTTCTGTGGCTGCTTTCATGCTACAGAGATAGAGTTGAGTTTATTGTGAGAGATATCATATGCCCTGCAAAGCCTAAAATATTTATTATCAAAATCTCTACAGGAAAAAAAAATGGCATCCCTAGGATAAAGAATGAAGGAGAGAGATGTCTGTGTTTAAGGAATGAGTCTGTGATTTCAGATGCCAGGCTAAACTTGTGATTGGATATATCGCTCTGTTTTACAGTAGAGCTTTCTGGAACTTACCCCACCTTGTGAGATTTTAGTTCAGAGAGAACCTATTACAATATAAGAACTTCTGGTCAAGTAATTCATTTTCACAAGAACAAGCCAGTAGTATTCCTTCAAAATACATACATTTTTCAATGGCTGAAGGAAAACTTATGGTTCAGAAACCAAAAATCCAGAGATTTCTGAGTTTCATTGTCAGAGACTCCAGTAAATGTAAAATCAGTCACAGACACTTGTAGTTCCAAAAGATATGAAGAAGAGAGGCACAGAAATGTAAGGCTGGCCTTATAGCTAATTGTAGGCTTCTTGTTGTGGAGACCACTACTCACTCTCTGTAGCCTGCCTGGTAAGGTGCTATAAAGACTTGCTTACCTATATGTGAAGTATAGTCTTTTGAATATCAAAGAAACTTATCAAGTTATTTGAAAAGTCAGGATAGTCTTACCAACAACTCAAGAAGAATAGGTTGGCTTTGTGAATAGAAAACCTTAGGAACAGAGTCCCTGAATAGAGCTGAGAATTGACAAAGGAGAATACAGTTATTTATGAAATATCCATGTTCCTTTAAAAAAATGTGTTCTCAGATTTTTCTTGCATGTTTCTTAGATTACATTAATTAGGCTTTTAATGTCTAAAAATCTTGTCTCTTTTACTTAACTAATTTCTGAGGAATATCATGAAAGTAAGCTACTTAAATGGTATATTTGTCAGTTTCTCCTTGTTGTGTTATTGTTCTCTGACCTTTATGAATCTGAGCCTATGGTTTTTGATGAAAATAAAAATTGATATATCACTCTGGCAAAAATGAACATGACAATAATCATCTTTTTAACTTTCATAAGCTTTTTGCTATAGCATCCTTCAGTATACCCCTATGATAAACAAAAAAACCCCAACAATTTCATTTAAACATTTCTCATTTAAAATGAGTACGATGGTAAACATTCTTGATCTTTAGGGACATTACAAAAGTAAGAAACTTTTTGTATTTCCTGATATGGGGTAGGGTCGATTTTGTGTGTGAGAGAACATCCAGTGATGCCTGATCACCTGACAGACCTAGAATGTGGTTTCTTGGTACACTTGCAGCCAGCCTCAGCCTAGTAATTAGCTTTCCTCTGCCCTCCTGATATAGAAACCATAAGCAGCAAGATGTCTGGCCTCCCTAAGCAAGCTCCCATGTGGCTTAAACTCAAGAAGGTTGACTGCTGTTTACCCAAGAGCTTCAGACCAGCTATGGCCTGACTTAACTAGCAAAATCTTCTTCTATCCAGTGACCAAATCACAACTTCTCCAGGGAATTAGAGTCCTTTCTAAGTTTGTCCTTCTTTGAGTTCTTTCCTTTAGCCTTGGGAAAAGAAGCAGAGTTTCCTTGGATTTTATAGTTATTTTTTATCATAGTTGATCATTATCTACATTAAACCTTACCATTTAACTTACTGTGTGGCTTCAGTCTCCTGATTGGACTCATACTGCTAAAGAATTTGTATAAGGAGTGATCCTGGGAGAAGAACCCCAAAATGGAACTTGGGTTGGGTTTGTTTTTGCCTTTTGGCTTGGGTGTATGTTGAGTCCTTTGCCAATTAGAAATGAGACCAGAGTAAATCATGGTGTGCAGCAGAACCATAATTAATCAAGTTATCACCTCTGGTTGATTTTGATAAAGTGACAATTGAGCCATAAGCTATTGGAGCTAAAGTGGCTGCTGAACTTGACCATTATGGCAGTGATTATGACTATAAAGATCCCAGTGTGGCTTGTGTTGAGTGCATGAGTGCTTACAGAGAAAAAATGACAAGCTCAGGTCTATTAACTCTCATCTCAAGTCATAGTCTGAGAATCAGACAGCTTTCATAATAGCCCTAAAACAGTCTCTTATTTCTTATATCTGCAGGTTGGATACTGCTGAAAATAAAAACAATATTCAGTTGTGTGAGTGCTGAATTACAATGATAATTACACTCAGAGTGATCCTGAGTTTTTCATGTGAAAGTTAGGGCATTAGTTGGGAAATAAAGGTATCATGAAATGTGAAATGGGGACTTCTGCCAGGATTCAAATGAATACTTGTGGACTGAAACTTTCCTACAGAGGGCGAATACATTTAATGAGGTTGAAATGTCAAAGCTTGCCTGGCATCATCAGAAATCCAAAAAATCAGTATCAAAAAGTTAGGGTTAGGGGGCGCCTGGGTGGCTCAGTCATTAAGCGTCTGCCTTCAGCTTAGGGCGTGATCCCAGGGTCCTGGGATCGAGCCCCGCATCGGGCTCCCTGCTCCACTGGGAGCCTGCTTCTTCCTCTCCCACTCCTCCTGCTTGTGTTCCCTCTCTCACTGGCTGTCTCTCTCTGTGTCAAATAAATAAAAATCTTAAAAAAAAAATAAGTTAGGGTTAGGCTTTATAGGGATCCCAGAAGAAGAGAGAGAAAGAGGAGCAGAAAAATTATTTGAAGAAATAATAGCTGAAAACTTCCCACATCTGGGAAAAGAAACAGAAATCCAGATCTAGAAGGCACATAGAGCCCTCAACAAAATCAACTCAAGGAGGCACAAACCAGGACACATAGTAATTAAAATGGCAAAAAGTACTGATAGAGTTTTTTAAAAACAGCAAGGAAAAAGAAAATACATACAAGGGAAATCTCAAAGGAATATCAGCTGATTTTTTTCAGCAGAAATTTTGCAGGCCACAAAGGAGTGGCACGATATATTCAAAGTACTAAAAGGAAGAATAATCTGCAGCCCAGAATACTCTATCCAGCAAGGCTATCATTCAGAATAGAAAGAAATATAAAGAGTTTCCCAGACAAACAAAAATTAAAGACATTCATGACCACTAAATCAGCTCTACAAGAAATGTTAAAGAGGATACTTTGAGTGAAAAGGAAAGACCATTAGTAGGAATAAGAAAAATAGGAAGCACAAAAGCAGTACAAATAAATATACCTGTAAAATCAGTCAAGCATCTCACAAAATAAAAGGGAACAAAGGATGACAATGTCTACCTATAAGTTGGGGTTGGGGAGAGGAGTAAAGAATGGGTTCAAACTTAAGCAACCATCAACTCAATATAGACTGCCAAATGCAGAAGATGTTATATACAAACACTGTGGTCCAAATTCTTTGGGATGCCGCAAAATCTGTCCTAAGGTGGAAGTTTATAGCAGTACAGGCCTAACTTAAGAAGCAAGAATAATCTCAAATAGACAATCTAAGCTACACCTAAAAGAACTATAAAAAGAACAAACAAAACTTGAAACCAGTAGAAGAAAGAAAATAATAAAGTTTAGAGCAGAAATAAAATGGAAAGTAAAACAAACAATAGAGCAGATCAATGAAAGCAGGAGCTGGTTCTTTGAAAAGATCAACAAAATTGATAAGCCTTTAGTAAGACTCATCAAAAAAGAGAGAGAAAGAGAGGACTCAAATAGAATCAGAAATGAAAGAGGAGAAATAACAGCTGACACCATGGAAATACAAAGGATTGTAAAACAATATTATGAAAAATTATATGCCAACTAATTGGACAACTTTGAAGAAATAGATAAATCCCTACAACATGTGGCCTCAAAGTGAAGCAGGAAAAAAAAAATTGAACAGACTGATTGCCAGCAAAGAAATTGAATCAGGAATCAAAAACTCCCAACAAACAAATGTCTAGGACCAGAAGGCTTCACAGGTGAGTTCTACCAAATGTTTAAAGAAGAGTTAATACCTATTCTTCTCAAACATTTCCAAAAAATAGAGGAGGAAGGATAGCTGCCAGAGGCCAGAAGAACCCTGATACCAAAAGCAAATCAAGACACTACAAAAAAGGAGAACTACAGACCAGTATCTTTGATGAACATAGATGCAAAAATCCTCAACAAAATATTAGCAAACCAAATCCAACAATACAATAAAAAAATCATTCACCACCATCTAGTGAGATTTATTTCCAGTATACAAGGGTCCTGCAATATTCACAAATCAATGTGATACATCATATCAACAAGAGAAAGGATAAAGACCATATGATCATTTCAAGAGATGCAGAAAAAGCATTTGACAAAATACAACATTCATTCATGATGAAAACCCTTAACAAAGTAGGTTTGGTGAACATATGTCAACATAATAAAGGCCATGTATGGAAAATGCACAGTCAACATCATACTCAATGGTGAAAAGCTGATAGCTTTCCCTCTAAGTTTAGGAACAAGATAAGGATGTCCACTCTTACCATTTCCACTCAACATAACACTGGAAGTCCTAGCCATAGCAATCTGACAAGAAAAAGGAATAAAATGGGATGCCTGGGTGGCTCAGTTGGTTGAGCATCTGCTTTTGGCTCAGGTCACGATCCCAGAGTCCTGGGATTGAGTCCCACATCAGTCTCCTTGGTTGGTGGGGAGCCTGCTTCTCCCTCTGCCTGCCACTCCCCCTGCTTGAGCTCTCTTTCTCTCTCTCTCTCTGACAAATAAATGAATAAAATCTTTAAAAAAAGGAATAAAAGACATACAAATTGGTAAAAAAAATAAGGAAAATTTTCAGTATTTGCAGATAATATAATACTATATATAGATAACCCTAAAGACTCCACCAAAAAAAAATGATTAGAACTGATAAATGCATTCAGTAAAGTCACAGGATACATAACCTATACACAAAAATTTTTGTATTTCTGTACACTGATCTTGAAGCAGCAGAAAGAGAAATTGAGGAAAAAATTCCCATTTTACAATTGCACCAAAAATAATAAAATATGTAGGAATAAACTTAATTTATGAGGTGAAAGACCTGTACTTTGAAATCTATAACATACTGATTTGAAGAAATAGAAAACAACACAAAGAAATGGAAATACATTCCACACTCATTGGAAGAACAAATATTGTTAAAACGTCCATCTTACCCAAAGCAATCTACAGATTTAATGCAATACCATTTTTCACAGAACTAGAAAAAACAATCCTAAAATTTTATGGCAACAACAAAAGACCCCAAATAGCCAAGCAATCTTGAAAAGAAAAACAGAACTAGAGGTATCACAATCCCAGATTTCAAGATATACTACAAAGCTATAGTAATCAAAAGAGTATGGTACTGGCACAAAAACAGACACAGATCAATGGAACAGAAAAGAAATCCTAGAAACAAACTTATGATTATATGGTCAATTGATCTTTGACAGTGGAAGAAAGAATATGTGATGGGAAAAATAGTCTTCAACAAATGGTGTTGGGAAAACTGGACAGCTACATTCAAAAGAATGAAACTAGACCACTTTCTTACACCATACACAAAAATAAACTCAAAATGAAGTAAGGACTTAAATGTGAGACCTGAAACCATAAAATCCTAGAGGAGAGTACAGGAAGTAATTTCTTGGACACTGGCTATGACAGCATTTTTCTAGATATATTCCCTGAAGCAAAGGAACCAAAAGCAAAAATAAACTATGGGACTGCATCAATATAAAGAGCTTCTGCACAGGCAAAGTAACAAGCCACAAAACTAAAAGACATTCTACTGAATGGAATAAGATATTTGCAAATGACATGTCCTATAAAAGGTTGATATTCAAAATATTTAAAGAGCTGATACAATTCAGTACCCAAAAACCAATTAATCTAATTAAAAGTGAGCAGAAATTATGAACAGACTTTACTACAGAGAAGACATACAGATGGCCAACAGCCACAGGAAAAGATGCTCAACATCACTCATCATCAGGGAAATGCAAATGAAAACTGCAGTGAGATAACACCTCACATTTGTCAGAATGGCTAAAATAAAAATTACAAGGAACAACAAGTTTTGCAAGGATGTGGAGAAAAAGGAACCCTTGTGCACTGTTGGTAGGAATGCAAACTGGTATGGCCACTATGGAAAACAGTATGGGAGTTCCTCAAAAAGTTAAAAATAGAAGTACCCTATGATCCAGTAATTGCACTACTGGGTATTTACCTGAAGTATATGAAAACACTAATTTGAAAGGATATATGCACACCTTGTTTATTGCAGCAGCATTTACAAAGCCAAATTATGGAAGCAGCCCAAGTGTCCATCAATAGATGAATGGATAAAGAAAAGGTGGTATATATATATGCAATGGAATGCTACTCAGGCATGAAAAAGAATGAATGCTTGCTGTTTGTAGCAACATGGGTGAATTTACAGAGTATAATGCTAAGCAAAATAAGTCATTTTAAGAATGACAAATACCATATGATTTCACTCATATGTAGAATTTAAGAAACAAAAAGAAATGAACAACATCAAAAAAGAGACAAACCAAAAAACAGACTCTTAACAGTAGAGAACAAACTGATCATTATCAGAGGGAAGGTGGGTCAGAAGATGGTTGAAATAGGTGAAGGGGATTAACACTTACCTTGATGAGCACTGAGTAATATATAGAATTGTTGAATTGCTATATGGTACAACTGAAACTAACATAACACTGTACATTAACTCTACTGGAATTAAAAAAAAAAGAACCCCTTCCCCACAAAACCTCAAAAATATTAGGGAAATGGGAATGTTAGACCTGTGTGACGTGCATACCCACCCCTCCCCAACTATGTTCTATAGAAAGGCCCAGGAGATACTCCCTTCACTAAGGCATTGAGAAATACATTGAGAAATACACGGACATCCCTAAAAAGCTCTGTGATGCTCTCGACTGTAAGCCAGGTATGACAGTACTTGGTACTGCCTTTGAGATGCTAGTCTAATTTCAGTGGGGTTGATGGGATCCCAGAATAGCAGATACCAAGTGGCAGCATTTACTTGTCAAATACATGTTGTGTGCCTCAGTCATAAAAGACAAAATGGATATAATGGTAACCAGAATGTTTTGGTTTTCCAGTTTTTTGCATGGTGGCTGATTGAGCATGATTCCTGGGAATGAAATAGATAGGTAGCCTGTTTGTGTATTTTTATCTAAATGTCTAAGTATGGTAGCAAGAAACCTGACTTGAGTCCTCAATGCCTGAAGAATCATGACCTGTAACCCAGATTTCAGATCAAACTCAGTTAACAGGCTAGAGAGCCCCTTGACTGAAAGGGATGCTGAGTCTCCTTGAGGAAAGACTGTACTGTTGCCACAAGGACACACTGTAAATCTTCTTACAAGCCTTCCCTAGAGGAACAGTTGGTCATTAATAAAGTGGATGTTCATTGGGGGAAAAGGCATACCAGACCTTTCAGGGATAATTGGACACTAGCTCCAAAATAACAGTAATTTTTGGTGACACAATGAGTCTCTGTGGCCCATGAGTCAAACTAGGGGCTTTATGGTGGGCATGCGATAGATAGAATTAAGTCTATATCACAGTGAGCTAAGGTGGTCTGTAGATCTACTTGTGATTATTTCCTCAGTTCCTGAATGTATGATAGGAATAAATACATTTTGAAACTGACAGTCTTCACAGTGGCTGTTTGACCTATGAGATGAGGCCATTAAGGCTAAATGGAAGCCCCAGTCACTTTTCCTTTATTCCTAGATAATAAACATGTGATACTGCATCCCAGGGGAAATTTCAGAGATTAATGCCACCATCAAATAATTGAAAAAAGCAGGATACTTTTAATGATCACGTTCCCAATTAATTTACCAGTTTGGCCTGTGCAGAAAACAAATGGATCTTGGAGAATGAGTGTGGACTATTGTAAAGTAATGAGGTGATGACTCCAATTATAACTGCTGCCCTAAATATAATACTTTTACTGGAGAAAGTCACAGTTCCTGGTACTTGGTATGCAGCTATTGACCTAGCTAATGCCTTTTTCTCTACACCAATTTGTAAGGACCACCAGAAGCTGTTTGCTTTCACCTGCCAGGGCCAACAGTATATCTTCACAGTGTTGCCTCAGGACTACATAAATTCTCTTGCTCTTTGCCATAATATTTTCAACTGAGATCTTGATTGCCTTGACATTTCACAAATCATCACACTGGTCCATTAAATTGATGACATATAGGTCCTGATGAGCAGAGCATAACAAGTACTTCCAATGTTTTAGTAAAGCATATGTGAATGAAAGTATGGAAAGTAAATCACACAAAAATTCCTCCTGTCACTATCCCAGGGATTTTCTGGTTTAGTGTAGGTTTAGATATTGGTATATTTCCCCTTGGCTGGAAAACCATTTGTTGCTCCTCACACCATTTAACATAAAGAAAGAGGCAACCACCCGTCAGAACTTTTCAGACTTTGGAGGAAACACAGACCTCATTTGAATGTGCTACTTCATCCCTTCTACAGAGTCTTCCATAAGGTTATCTGCTTGAGTAGGGAGTACTGCAAGAAATGGTGCCAAACAAGCTGTTCTACCACTCATTTGTTATGATCCAGCAGACTCAGTGTTACTTGAAATATTTGTGGCAAATAAGGATGTTCTACAAAACCTTTGCAAATACTAATAGGAGAATCACAAATAGATCTCTAGGATGTTGGGGCTGATTTATGTCTTCTTCTGTACAAAACTATTCTTTTGAGAAAAGTTTCTCCTTTGCTATGGGCCTTGGTAGGAAACTGAGCATTTAATTATGGGGCATCAGGTCAGGTAAACATGTGGCCTGAGATTCCCATCATGAACTAGGTAATATCTAATCTAAACACCCATAACATATGGTATGCACATCAGAGTTCTATCACAAATGGAAAAGGTACCTAAGAGTCCAAATGTAGGCGGGTCTAGAAGGTACAAGTGAATTGTAGGAACAGGTGGCCTAGACTTCAATACCAGCTTTGTTGTATTGCCTTCTCTATCTGAATCCAAGCCCATGGATTACTGGGATGGTCCTTATGACCATCTAATCAAAGAAAAATAAAACTGAGCTTGCTTTACAGATGTTTGCACAATATGCAAGTAACACCTGAATATGGATATTTTCAGCACTAGAGCCCCATTCAGGGGTGACTTTGAGGGACAGTGATGAAATTCCTCTCTGTGGGTACAATTTTACATGGTTCAACTACATGGAATGCCCCTTACCAAGGCTGACCTGGCTATTCCCACTGCCAAATGCCTAATTTACTAATAGCAGATACCAACATTGAGTCCTAGCTATGTCACTATTCTCTGTTACTATTACATCAGATGTTTCCTTCATGAAGAAGGCAAGTACTTATCATCACTGAAATAGACACACATTCTGGATATGGATTTCCCTTCCTTACTGATAATGCTTCTGCTACTATCATCATTTGTTTTTGCACAAAATGCCTGGTTCACTGTTGTGGCATTTTACACAGCATTGTATTGAATCATGGAACTGATTTCACAGCAAAAGAAGTATAGCAAGGGACTCAGGCCCATGGAATTAACCAGTCTTATCAATCCTAAAGAGGCTGACTTAATAAAACATGGAATGACTATTAAATGCACAGTTACAGCACCCTTTGGGAACCATCTTCCTGAAAGTATGTGGTTCTGTTTTATAGGACGCAGCTTATGCTTTCAATCAGAGACCCTTGTATGGTGCCGTTTCTGCTGCAATCAGAACAAATGGATCTTGGGATCAAGGGGTGGAAGGGGAATGGCTCTTCCCACTAAGAGAACCTAATAACTTCTTTGCAGGATTTCTGCTTTTGTCCCAGCAACTTTTAGCCTCTTTGATTTATCTAGCTGATTCTCCAAAGAAGGGAATGTTTCCACAAAGAGCCATGCAATGGTTCGATTCCGTTAGAAGATGAGACTTCCACCTGGTTCTTTTGTCACTGAACTAACAGGCAAATAATTTTTATTTTTTTATTTTTTTTAAAGATTTTATTTATTTATTTGACAGAGACAGAGACAGCCAGCGAGAGAGGGAACACAAGCCGGGGGAGTGGGAGAAGAAGCAGGCTCATATAGCGGAGGAGCCTGATGTGGGGCTCGATCCCATAACGCCGGGATCACGCCCTGAGCTGAAAGCAGACGCTCAACCGCTGTGCCACCCAGGCGCCCCAGCAAATAATTTTTAAATATTACTTTCTGGAATGATTGATTGATCCTGATTACCCAGTGAAATCAGGAGCCATTACATAATAGTATCAAGGAGAATTGTGGCTGGAGCTTGGGGAATTATCTGGGTGTCTCAGCACTTTCATGCTCAATATTAAGGATAACTGAAAAACAAAGCAACCAATAAAAAGCAATGCTTTTCCCTTCAGAAATGAAGGTTTGGGCCACTTCACCAGTAAAGAACTGAGAGCATCAAGGAAGCTGTAGATACCGCTTTAACCTGTTAAACAACTGTAGAAATGAGGGCCACAGTCGTTGTGCATATTCTTTGCAACTTATGTTTATTTGCGTAAAGCAATCATCCTCTTCTTTATCTTTCCTCCTATTTTTTCCCTCTTTATTTATTTTCTACAACAGGGCCTGGAAGTTTAGAATTTAGTTTTTAGGTAACAGAATATTCAGTAAGACTATGACTGAATTTGAAGAGCAATCAATACAGCTCATGGTAGATCTAATGACTGACTGTTGGATCTCAGTTAGGGGAAAGTGAAAATTTCTTCCCTTTTAAGGAATACAAAGCATAGCCTTCATGGTAAGCTACCTTTACAGAGGTAAAGGATTTCAAATGTGTGTGAAAGGGTGTTTATGGAAGCTGAGTCATCAAATGGGTAGACTGTGCCTATTACCAATTTATTGCCTCTCATCTTCAAAAGCACTCATCAATATAAGCTATAGTGTAAACAATGGAATCCTTTTAAGCTTTTGTCATTTAAAGTGAGCATAATATAAAACTTTCTCAGGGAAGAGCCCTTTAGAAACACTATAGGAGGAAGAGTCTTCCTTCATCATCTGGCAAATGGACAGGGTCAGTGGTGTGGTCCTGAGAACATCTGGTGGAAACTGCCCTAGACAGAAGCCCAGAGTACGGTCCCTCTGCAGCTTCGCAGCCTATGTCCACCTGATGCTTTCCTCAGCCATCTGAATGTTGAAACTAGAGCCTCATGCAGACAGCAAGTACCTACCTATCCACGCTGCCTGGACAAGCCCCTACCGGGCCTGTACACAAGAGGATTGCCTACTGTTGGCCCACCAACCTCAGCCCAATTCTAGCTTGGCTCTGCCAGTAAAATTATCTGTTATCCAGTAGTTGAACACACCTTCTCCAGCCAGGGCTAGACCACTTCCAAGCTTATCCTTCCTTGGGTAGTCTCCCTAGAGTACCATCTAGAATTTCTTTATATTTTATAGTTACTCATTTGTCAAAGTTAATAATTCATTTTTACATACATTTTAGATTCATTTTATTTTTAATGCAGCATGATGCAGCAGTTAGTAATTCTTTATATTAATCTACCCTTATTTGACATATTGTGTGTTTTTATCTCCTAATTAGATCCAGACTAATATGATGTATTAATATTTATTCACATGTTTGCTTCCATTTTTTTTAAACTTACAGTTATTCTTTTTGCTTTCTTTTGGAATAAAACTATTTTTAAAAATTATTTGTTTTTTCCATTATTTGTGTTTACTTTTATGTACATGAGCATCTTTTATTTTAGTAAGTACCTGCAGGTAATTTTAAATGTGTATTGAGAATAACATAGATAATAAATAAATTAGTAAATTTACTTTCTTTCTGAATAATACCAAGAACTTTGAATTTTTAAAAATATCTTAATCATGGGGGCGCCTGGGTGGCACAGGTGTTAAGCGTCTGCCTTCGGCTCAGGGCGTGATCCCGGCGTTATGGGATCGAGCCCCACATCAGGCTCTTCCACAAGCCTGCTTCTTCCTCTCCCACTCCCCCTGCTAGTGTTCCCTCTCTCGCTGGCTGTTTCTATCTCTGTCAAATAAATAAATAAAATCTTAAAAAAATATATCTTAATCATGCACCTTTTAGCATATTCCTGTTGTAGAGTAGTATTTCAAATTTTTAATTTTTTTCATGTATTATAAATATCTATAGTGTTTTCAAGCCAGTGTTTACTTAAATTGATCTATGCTTTTGCTAATATCTTTTTTCACAATTCTTTCATAACTCAGAATATTATGGGAACTTTTTCTTTTTCATTTGTGGTCCAAAAGAAAAACTTAGAATTTTTTGGTGTCGTATTCAGTTCATCCCCTCACCTCCTTGATTTTTAACATCATTTCCCATGCCTTTCATATTTTTTTCATTATTGTTTCTTTAAACATATAAAGTGTTATTTATTTTAAATTTGAATATGATAACTTCTTTATGGTTTAATTTCTGGGTCTGTTCTTTTAGTGGTTCTTATTTATACATGATATGGTATATTCTTTTCATGTTAAGTGATTCTTAACTGTGCATTCTCCACGTTCCATCAAACTTTATATCTCTTTGAGACCTCCAATTGAAGTTGCTTTCCTCATGAGAATATTCACTTTTGCTTCAGCCATTTGCCTTAGGCATGACCAATATGAGAGTACATTAAGTTAAATTAAATTCTCTGCTTGAATCTTTTTGAAACTTTGTGGACCACACAGCATGGATTTGGGCTGCAAAAATATATGATGCCTATATATATGTTGGTGGTTATGCATTTTCAAGAATGATGTTATTCTCTTTCTACCAAGTTAAAGTGGAGAGAAGCAAGTTCCTTTGTGTCTCCTGTGTACTGAGTTTGCTTCCTAGTATAGAATTTTGTGATCCTAATCCTTATAGGAGTTTCCTATGAAATTATACCACTGAAGCACATCCTAAGTCATATTCCCTCCCCCTAACACTCCATATGTCTCAAAGCAGAAGCTCAAATTCCCATATTGGGCAGAAACTCACTGGGGAAAAAAAAATTATATAACTTGTTTTCTGGTTTTTTTTTTCTATACAGACTCTTTTGGTTTTAGGCTATATGGATTTCGTATTTGAGATCAGTCCAGGAGTGCATGTAAAATGGTTTAGTTTGATCCAAGATTTTACTGTTTAAGTTAGGAAAGTGATTCCGTCTCCTATAGTGCGTAAAAACAGTAGTTGATAATATAAAACAATTTATTACTCTAAAAAAAAGGGTACCACTTAAAAGTTATTTCAAAAATTCACCAGATAATTCATTGCTGATAAAAATTTCTAAATGAAATATACATAGAAGGAAACAACCAAAGTATTAAAATGACTATTTACACAATATTTACACATAGGCACATATTTTAAATGGTAAACAACTAAATCTATTTTCATTAACATTTTTAATTCATATTCTTTTGGAAGTTCTTACATATATATGAAGAGAAGGAAATAATAAGTTATATATTGAATTTATCTCCTTTGCTAATATTTGAGGTGATAAAATCCAGAAAACACAGAAAATAAAAGAAATAACATGAGGGTATGGCAAGTGACTAAACTCTAAATATAAAAGCAATAACATTTTTTTCTATAGTGGTAAATAATAGGGTACATACACAACTGTGAAATGTTTAGAAAACTGAAATTATGAGGAAATAATGTAGAGGAGTTATGAGGAGAAAATCTAACTCTTTAATAAAACCATAAAGCAAAATTAAAAAATAAATTAGAACACACATATTCTGCATTCTGATTTTGGAGAACAACTAATATTGCAACAGTGCTGTTTCCGTATATATGTGTATGTCCATCACTGCATCTCTTTGTCTGTCTGTCTATTTGTCTTTCCATTTGGAATGTGAATTGAATCACAATTTTTAAAAATTGAATAAATTCTACAAAATATCTAAGAACATTTTTAAAAATAACTATGGGTTTTTGTTACCTAATATCACTATAAAGTATATCTACTTTATATAAGATATTGTCTCAGGGATAGACAAATTAATCACTAAAATAGAATTCAGAAAGATGATCTCATTAGGTGGAGATTTATTATATGATGAAGTCAGTGTTTCATTTTAGTTGTGAAAGGATTTTCAAAATAGTTCTGGCTTATATAATAGTCACATGAACAAATTATAATTACAAGAATAAACAGAAAAAAGAAATTACCTAAAATATAAAAAGAAATATAATATAAATATAAAAAGAAATTATAATTACAAGAATAAACAGAAGAAGAAATTACCTAAAATATAAAAAGAAACACAAGTGAAAAAAATAATTTAGGAGACTCTGAACAATCTGGAGATCCAATTTTTTTTAAAAGGAAATAAATAAATATTTAGAAGAGAAATATAGTCATATAGTGAAAGTTTAAGTTATATTGTAGTGGAAAATATAGCAGAGGCATATCAATAAATTGAGTCATATTGTCAATGACAATTTAAAATATTAAAATCTGTAAGATGCAACAGAATTTTGAGAAAAATTTGAGAAAAAATTTGAGAAAAAATTTTGAGAAAAAATGACATTTAAATACAAAAATAGACAAAATATATGGACAAGGATTGCCTGAGAAGTAAAAGGATGCCAAATTAAGCAACAAAAATATATAATTTATTTTAATAGATTAGCAAATTTTTAAAGGAGTATTATGTATTGGTAGTGAATGTAAGGGGAGCTATTATATATTTCCTAATAGAAATGTGTATTTCTTGAACACAATTATGAGTCACTCTGGCAATAAATAATTTAAAAAAATTCGAAAAATAAAAGACACATACTTTGGTCCATCAATCTTACATTTGGGAAACCAAAACACTTAAATAAAAGCATCAGTACCTGAACAGAAATAAAGTGTCAGTCAATGGAGGCAAGTTATAGACTGTAACAGATGTTTGGGGAGAATGAATATAATGAATAGAGGGAATTAATTAAGTCCATACACTGGACTTTGAGGGTTTTCCATGTCATAACATGTTGTTTTGAATTAAGTTTCAGAATAATATTTCTAAAATCATGACATTTGCAAAACTTGTGAAGTATCTTCTTCAATTATATAAGGAGAAATCTATGGACAGATACCCACCTTAGAAGATAGAAGAAGAAATAAGCAAAAAATAACGTATCTATTTGCTATTCTTACTTTGCAACTTGGAAATTAAAGTTATAAACATTTAAATTAATTTATTAGCTGAAGTCAGTTAGAGTTATGATTCAATGATCTTATAACCTAAACATCCAATATTATATACATGCATATATGTATGTATTTAATATATAATACATATTATATATGTCCAATCTAATATATATATATGTTCATGAATATTAAAAATAGTAATAACAAGCAGGACCTAGAATAACTCAAGCTGTTCCTTTCCATATTTCTTTATTAGAGCCTAGGAAAGTAAAGAGTAATTGGTCTATAGAAATGTACTCAAAGACAGAATGTTCAGGAGTTCTTTATCTTATGCAATTCTAATACTTACTTTATTCTCAGTAATAATGTATTTCCTTCTTTGCAAGAGTTATTCCCATTGATAATTTTTCTCATATGTCAAGTTTGCCAAGAATATGTTTGTTGAAGAAAATATATCAGTTTGAGATATGCTTTCTTAATGATTACACTTTTTGTCTTTGATAAGAACTTTATTTCAGTTGTGAGTATATAATTAAATTGAAATTTTTCTTATACTGGTTTTATGACCATGAACTTTAGGTATATTTTCTCAAAACATGGCATTGCAAATTAAATTGCTTTTTCAATATATCTCAGTAATTTTGTTTTCTAGTCCATATCCTTGACTTCTTTTATTATATTACTACTGATTTTTGAAAAAGCGAAATCCAATTCTGTAATATATCACCAAATGTTTGGAAAGGAACTCTAGATTGTAGTAGTTTCAAAAAGAGAACCTAACATTCATGTATAAGAATGTTGCTTCATTTTCTGCTTTTTGCAAAGACACACAATCTTGTTTCTTAAATTAGTTACTTAAGGCAGAAAATCAGCATAATTTGAATATACTGTTACTTTCATCTTTATCACTATTTTAAAATGACATAATTTTATTCAAACATAAAGTGAACATGGCAAGTTTATGAACAAATGTACATGCAATGCTGACTAGCTCTCACATTAGAGATTTTGTTTTCAGAATTCCAAGCACTGTAATTGTGTGCATCATATTTGTGATGCAAGTAAACTGATAATGAAGCAAACTATTCCACAGAATATGAAAGGAATCCATCAGTATATGTAGAATCTTATATTGATAGAGTAGAAGGGTATATTTCTTATATATTTAGGTAAAAAAGATTTTTTTTACCTGAGCATTATCTTAGTATAATTTATTCTCTTCAGTATTTATAAATGTGTAAGCACAGAATAAACAGTATGTTGTGTTTTTTAAATTAAAAAATACCAAATTCTAATAAAAATTATAACATTTTATAACTTAAAAAAATCAATTAATAAAAATTAGTCTTTTATTTTTAAGATTTATTTATTTGAGAGCAAGGGAGAGAGTGCTCATGAGTGGGGGGTTAGGGGCAAAGGGAGAGGGAGAAAGAGGATCTTAAGCAGACTCAGCAGTGAGTTCATAGCCAGATGCAGGGCTTGATCACATGACCCTGAAATGTGCTTAACTGACTGCACCACCTAGGTGCCCCTAAATTAGTCTTTTATTTTAAATGAAACAAAGCACTGAGTCTTACACTATTAATTAGTATGTTTATTGTCAACTGAGCATAGGTTCTGAGAATATATATCTAAATACACATACATATATTTATATATATGCTTTCATATCAGATAAAGACATACATATACATATTAGGCAAGTACCTATCATAAGCCCACACAATAATTTGAAAGGCCAACATGGTATTAACCTACATAACACATCATTCCCAGAAAGGTAAATATTAAAAGAAACTTGATCTTCAGTACGGAGAATGTTTCTGTTTGCTGAATTTTTTACTAATGTACTATTTATTAAATGCCATTCTTATTTCACAGAGGTGAAAATAGAAATACCAAAAAAAGTGTGTAAAATTATATCTAGGATTATAAAGGGTAAAAATTGAAGACATATCGCCTAAACTTACTTTTTTGGTCTCCTAAGCTCGTATTCTTCCTACATATCAAGATATTCATTTGTTACAAACAAAGTTGCTCAGTTTCACATGCTCTGTGGCCACTTGTAGGATGGGAGTTAACAGGGAAGTCTGTAAATCGTGCCATATGTTATAGACCTAAATCATCAAATCTTGGCCAGGGAAATGTCTATTTTGAGAAAAGGTGGATTAAGAGAGGGCAGAGTTACTCTTTTACCAAAAAAAAAAAAAAGTAAAAAGAAAGATAAAACATATAACACAAGGTTTTTCACATATTACATGCAAGACAGCCCAAATTTCTTTAAGATAAGTGACTGATTTTAATTGTTTTGAGATCCTCCATACGGTTTTCCATTGTGGCATTGTGGTGTACCAGTTTACAATCCCACTCTTTTCTCCACATCCTTACCAACACTTGCTATCTTTGGGGGTTTTTTGGTGATAACCTTCCTAACACGGTGAGACGATATTTCACTGGTTTTAATTTCCATTTCCATGATGATTAGAGATGGTGAGCATTTTTTTCATATAATTGGTACCCATTTGTATGTCTTCTTTGGAAAATGTCTATTCAGATTCTTTACCCATATTTTAATTAGATTATTATTTCCTACTACTGAATTATAGGAGTTTCTTAAATATTTTGTATATTAAACCCTTTTTCAAATATAGTTTGCAAATATTTTCTACCATTCCATAGACTGCCTTTTCATTATGTTGATTGTTTCCTTTACTGTGCAGAAGCTTTTTAGTTTGATGTAATCTCTTGCTGTAATCTCTATTTTTGTCTTTTGTCTGTGCTTTTGGTGTCAAGAAATTATTTCAGCATTATTCACAACAGCTAAAGCATGGAAGAAACTTAAATGTCCATCAGCACATAAATCTTCTTTAATATGTGGTATTCACATAAAATAAAATATTATTCAGCCTTAAAAAAGAAGGAAATCTTGCATTACAATATGGATGAACTTAGAAGACATATGCTAAGTGAAATAAGGCAGACACAGAAGAACAGATGCTACATGATCACGTACATGATGAATCTAAAATAGACTCAGAGAGACTGTAAGGGACTGCCAGGGAAAGAGATAATGAGGAAGTGTTGATCAAAGGGTATAAAGTTTCAGTTATGCAAGATGAATAAGTGCTAAAGATCTGTTGTACAGTATAGTGCCTATAGTTAGCCATACTGTTGTATACTTAAAAATTTGCCGAGTGTATAGTTAACTGATACCCCCACCCACATCCTTTTTCTGCATTTCTCCCAGACTTCTCCCAACCACTGAGCATGGGAGGAGATCTAGAACTGTGCTGTTCCTATTGTGGAAATAGAATTTTTCTACAGGCAGCCCTACCATTAGTTATGTCAAAAGTGTTTCAGAACTTCACTGCACCCTGGGGAGCTTTCTACATGCTCTTTTTTTCCTTCTCTGCTTTCAAGGGTTTGAGGTATATTGAGATCTAAAGGTTCTCTGTGTTCTTCTCCTTTACCCTTTACCTAGTACAACTGTTTCTCCCAAAAAAGCCCCTCACATTTCATCCTGCCTTGATGTCATCTCAGAGGATTCGAAATGGCCCAGAGGCTACAGAGAAAAAGTAAGAGAATAGGCAGTAACATAGTATTTAGGGATTGGTTTACCACCTCTCAAGAAAGATCACTCTAGTGGCATGAGGATCGTGGTGCTCCTTGGCTCAGGGTAGTAGCCACACTGGTAAAGGTTTTACATGAGGCGACCTGTGAAAATCTACCCTACTCAGAAACATGGGTCTTCTCAGAAGCCACCCTGTCTCCTCTCCAAAGCAGTATGAGGCCTTCTTTTCCAGTGTCTCTTTTCTGGGAACCAGAAAACATTTTGCGGATGCCTCTAAGCTTACGTATTTTTCATATTCCATTGGCTAGAATGGGTCAGATGCTTTCGCTTAAATCAGTCACTGACGAGGACGAAGGGTCCCAGGGGTTGGCTTAAATGATTAAAGAATAGCCTCTGAATTTGGGTCACATTCACTTTCCCCCAAGTCAAATGGAGGATAAGTATCATTCTTTCATCTCTTTCTTTCTCTTCTCTCTCTCTCTTCCCCTACCCCCACCCATCATCATTATCATTATCATTATCATCATCATTACAGAATTGTTTGAAGATCAAAATCTGGAAACAAATTATTTGCCCAGATAACTGAAACTGAGTATCTTAATTAGGCACACTCATATCATGTAATAAAATAATAAGAACTTATGAGGAAGTTAAATCTTTATATGCAGGCATAAAATATTTATATTGTGTATCATTAGGATTTTCAAAAAAGACAAAATGCAGGTTCTGGAACAGATTTCAGTACATAATTCTGTTTGCTATAATATATCCAAAGAGAAATATAAACAGATTATAGTCATATATAGGTAAAGGTATTTTTAACTATAGCTATAACATTTCTTAAAGCACACAGCACAAACAGTTGTCTTTAATACTGGGACTGATATTTGGGTGACTTAGAGAAAGGACCTTGTAATTTCACTCTGAGTTCTTTTACATAACTGGATATTTCTTTTATAATCATCATTATAAAAGTAATAGGAAAACAGAAAATAAAGTATACAGCAAAATGCAAACTGTGATTGCCTTAGTGTCAATATAGTATGACTTGATTTTACTTTTCTTAGCCTTCTACATGTGCTGCAATGTCCTTTTTTATTTTGCAAGTAGACATATTCATTCTCTTTCACAATATATACCATTATAAAATTGTCCACGAGGTATCACTTGACTTCCTAGGACACGCATATGCATCTGGCATTTGCTAGCATGAAAAAGAATATTTCAGAGAAGTATTTTGACCAAAACTTTTACTCTGAATAAATGAGGGCTAGGTTTGAATTATCTTTCGTTCTGAAAACACTCTATAAACCTTTCAACTCTGTGCAGAGTACTTTTCTGGTTCAATAAATTTCTTGGTCAAGTCCCTTTTAAATGATCGATGATGTAAAGGGAGAGTATGTTTTCAAAAATATCCAAGTTAAATAATATATTTGTCATGTTTACTCGTTTTACAAATCATATTTTTATATGAATATTGGTTGGAATTAATCCAATGTCAGTTAATTTATTTTATGTCAATTTATGTCATATAATTTAAATGTTATAAGTATTTTATATCATTGCTGCCATACTGATTCATGTGTTGGTGCAGCTTAGTATATATTATCAATCTAATGTAATCCTTGTGTTTATTTTGGAAATACATTTTTGTGTCCTGTTTTTATGGTTATATTTCATGAACCCATCAACAAAAGCAATGTCAAAGATATGTTGTTTTTATTTAGTATAAATTTTTGAAATCTCGATTTGTGAATTATTCTCTACTTCCCTATAAGGAATGTGAAGCATGGTATTTTATCTACTGATTCCTTAATCCTTAGCCCAGTGCCTGACACATCAATGCTAACTTTTCTAAAATTTT
Organism: Ailuropoda melanoleuca; assembly: GCF_002007445.2. Taxonomy (NCBI): domain Eukaryota; kingdom Metazoa; phylum Chordata; class Mammalia; order Carnivora; family Ursidae; genus Ailuropoda; species Ailuropoda melanoleuca. The sequence goes on from NC_048224.1 coordinate 99,190,884, forward strand.
CATTCCTTCACTTTTTTTTTTAAATCCCTTTTGGGAATATGCTTAACACAAGTATTTGCAGCTATGTGGTGTTTCTCTCCCTTTCAAATGCATGAGTAAATAAACTTCCATTTTATGAAGAACTAGAGTTAATCTATACTTTATTTCCACAGGATTGCAGAGCTAGAGAGCTATGTATGACTGTGGTTTGTGTTAAAAAGGGATTTTGCCTATTCTGACCCAGTGTGTCTGGTTTTACCAACCTCACATACTGGAAGTGACTTTTAAGTTTCTTCCTTAAAATTAACATAAAAACTATTTCGTTTGATGACATGCTACAGATGCCTGAATTATTAACTATATTAAAGACTTTCAAAGTTTCAACCTAAAATTAAGTTCACTTTTTTATGTTTAATTTTTGTAAGTGACCACAGATTATTAAATGTATAAATGTTTAAGAACTACATATTGTCAAGATGTTGATAGTTTCTTATTTGTGTATTTTTGAGACAAAGATTGGAATATAATTCTTTTTTTATACTCACATATTTATAGAATTGAGATGATTATTCCAATCCTAGAAATTTAATAATTGTATGTTAAATGATCCCTTGGTAATGCCTGGAATTAAGGAAGAAATTAACAATTATTTGGACCTGAATGCTGAACTAGGTTTTATAGGTATCCATTGGGAGTCTTCAAACAGCCCTCATTAGGGTAAGGCTAATCAGCATTGCAACAGGGAAATAGCTAAAGTACTGTCTAAGGAGACAATATGAAAATAACCATAACAATTAAAGAAACTAAACAAATAAGAAGGATATAAGAAATTGTTTAATACACTAATGGTTACAGTCATAAAATGGTATAATGTAAGTTATTTCAAATGGTTGTGTTATAAAACTGTGTTGTACCATGATAAATCAACTAAAAGCGAGAGAACAAATGGTGACAATTGGAAAGGGAATACTTGGAGTGTCTATAAAACTTTAATATAAACTTATAGAAAGTTCATCTTATTAAACCCGTTGCAGCGTTAGAAGCTGGTATTCTTATGTATGCCATTGGAGTGGAGCCTGGTGTTTGTTATCTATTATCAAGTTGTTAGTGTGATAACTTTCCTATTTGAGGTATGACTCTATAAAAAATTCTCACTTGGAATCTGTGAACATGCTGGAAAAGAGCTGCAGTTAATAAATAAATCATTGATCATGTATAAAGGCAAATAATCCAATATTTTGTAGCATCTTTACTTGCACTAATACAATAAATCAAGTAAGTTTATGTCTTGTAACCAAAGCTTCTAGAACTTGATATCAGGAAATGAGAATCTCCCAGATATACATATCCTAATTTTGTTACCAAAACCTTGAAAAAAACCTACGTTTACAAAATTGTGATCTATTAAAAGAAGTCATTTAAATATCACATATACTAGTACATATTTCATAGGCATTTGAGAGTAAAATAATTTTGTGTTTTAAATAAAGTAGATTGATTACTTAGGACCCTACACCATGATAAATCCTGTGCTGTTACCATGGTTAAACATAGGCCACAAAATCACAGAGGTAGCAAATATCTGGCTCTGTAGGCTGTGACTAATAAATATATTTGAAACAAAAATGAAAAATAAAAGTAGGAACAATTAAGTATCCTAGGTCATATTCCAAATGTTAACACATATGTAGTGAGCTGATAATTTCACCATCATGATTCATCTATTTTTCAAATAATTTTTAGTCACTTTTGTTCATTAAATTTTCTGTAATGAACAATTTATTCTTATATCATACATATAACGATGCAGGGCTGAAACAATAATATTTGCTTTAGGACTTATTATAGGCTGAAACATGTTTCCGCAAAATCCACATTGAGGTCTTACCACCCAGTACCTCGGAGTGTGACTGCTTTAGAGACATAGGGTCTTTAAAGAAGTAGTTAGATTAAAATGAGATCATAAGGGTGGGCTTTGATCCAATACGACTAGGTGTCCTTATAAAGAAAGGATATTAGGACACAGACACATAGAAGGCAGACCATGTGATGATAGGGAGAAGACAACCATCTGCAGCAGACAGCCCGGGAGGGGGGCCTCAGAAGAAAACAACCCTGCCAGCGCCTTGATTTCCAATTTCTTGCCTCTAAACTATGAGAAAAGAAAGTTTTTGTGGTTTAAGCCACCCAGTCTGTGGTATTTTGTTAGGGTAGCCTTAACAAACTAACACAGATCTGAACTCAGAAGAAACTACTCTGCATGAGATTTGTGGTGGAATGATTCATATTCGCATCTGATTCTATTTGGGGGGGAAAAAAAGCAAAGGAACCAAACAGCCTTACTTGTCTGATTTGTCCTCACAGAAGTATAATTCAACTATATAAGAATGTTTTAATTTTTGTTTACCTGCTAGGTGCTTTTAGAACATAAAACTTAAAAAATAAAAACTTTCAGATATAAAAACTGATAAATATGTAAAATTCAAAATTCACCATTATTTTATTATACATTAATATAAAACAGGACAGGAAAATGCTTTCTGTCTTTGTGAATAATAGATACAGTTTTTAAAGAAAAGGTCATACTGGTTTGGATCTGTGCTTGGGTTTATGTTAACAGAATAGATCATATCTGTAAATAACAGAAGTAAATAAAATATTAAAGTATTAGATTTATCAATTTCCTTTAATCCAATTCAGATTACTTTCAAGTTGTCTAGCATAACCTTTTAAAACATTTTTTAAAAGAAATATGTAAATGGATATTATTTAAGTACATTTATCACTAATACAAAGCATATAATAATTCTATGTTTTAATTTATGTTTAATATTAAAATTTAAAAATTTAGGTATTTATATTCACTTAATATTTTGGATGTTTATACAATTTTTTAAAGATGAAATTCCATTTTGATCAAAATTGAAATTCTCTGTGATATTGTGTTTTTGCTATTTTTGATCTTCTAGAAATATAAAACAATTCCCATTTTAGTATTTCCTATCTGGGATCACTTTCTAAAGAAACCTCACCAGGTTTAATATATCGTAGCATTTGAGAGATGGTGCACATTCCTCAAGAAATCTAGAAATCCTTATTTTCCTTATTTAAACTGCTTCCACTGTCAAAAAACAATTGACTGCGAGTACATGAGCCTCCAAAATTGTACCATAATGGCATAAAATCCAAGATATTCTCTTTGCTTTTCCATGGCACAGTGGTTGTTAATATACTATCTATTTATCCTTATGGTGACCATTATATTTTAGATATGTTATATATAAATTTCCAATTAGATTTCTATGAGTATATTCCATCTCTTCATTTAAACTAATTATAGAAACTGAGATGTACAAAGTGCTTTTTTTTTAGGTGCTGGTAGATGAGTAGGGAGGTCTGGGTCTGAAGGTGGTCAAAAGTGTAAACTTTCTATACGGTAAATAAGTACTGGGGATGTAAAGCACAACAGGATGACAATAGTTAAGAGTGCTGCATAGTAAATTGGAAAGTTGCTAAGAGAGTAAATTCTAAAAGTTCTCATCATAAGGAAAGGAAAATTGTATCTATGTGAAGTGATGGATATTAACTAAACTTATTGTGGTAATCATTTTATAATATAAACATATGTCAAGGCATTATGCTGTAACAACTTAAACTTATACAGTGCTGTGTGTTAATTATATTTCAATAAAACTGGTAGGAAAAAAGATCCTAAATAAATTATTGTTTTACATGATGAACTTAATAAATGTTCATGCTTTGAATACTTTAATAGTACGGAGGAGAGATATAACTAACTATAGGAATATGCATCTCCTGAGAATAGGTAATAAGAACTAACTCTCATCTTAAATAAATTATAATAGTTCAATGGAAGGAAAAACTAGTAACAAGGTAATAGTTAATTGCGCACAGTAAATATTAGATACTTATGTGAGAAAAAGACTGTGGGACAACCTGGTATATTAGGAAATGCAAGTCCTTTGACAATTTATATATAAAAAGTGAATGAAAGAAAATTAGTATGAAATATTATTCCAAAGGGCAGATAATGAATGGGCTTATATGCTACTGAAAAGAGTGTTTTGCTTAAAAATTTATTCCTAAAATATGGTGAGATATTGAAGAATTTGAAAAACAGGTATAGGACCTCCAAATCTTTTTACAATATATTGGATAGAGATCAAAAGAACTAGAATAATCCGGATGGAGTATATTTTTAAGTATGTCAGATAACTGGAAGCAGACAAGGGTCATTCAATTAAAATTCCAGAGAAGGAAGAATCCTGTCTGGTTTGGGGATGAGGTCATCAACCGTTTCCACATCTCACTTTCCAGGGATAATGGTTGAGGATAAGCACAAGGTAGGAAGAGTGCTTGTGATAGGCAGAGGGACTTTCTTAGTGGCAGGAGGCTAATGGACATTTTGACAGTCAGGTAGTCTTGCCTGAGAGATTATGTCACCTCCAAAGGCATGGCCAATTTTTCCCACTGTAAATTATTGAGGGGTTGGAAGATAAAGTGAAATCTTCCAGAGTCACGGGATTTTTTGGCAACACAATATTACCAGGGGGAGAGTCCTTACACATAACTTACACATGACAGATTTTTTGATGGGAGTGTTTGAACGTAGGTAGACTATATGTAAGTACAGCAGCCAGTTATTAGATTCAGATAACTAGTTTTCAAACTCTATTCCTAATGGAGCAAAGGTGAATCATCCCCTGATAAAAACTACATCAAATTATTGATGTACAATTTGCTTTTATAAACAAATTTCCAGCATAAAATATATGATAAGAAAAGGCACGTAAAAATGTGAAGGATGTTAAGAGAGAAAAGATACAGTAGAAGCAGAATCCCAAATGTTACTGTAGAAATGTTATGTAGAACTAGCAGACAGGGATTATAAAATAATTAATATAAACACAAATGAATACATTGAGGAAGTGGAAGAAAGGATGGAGAATCTAAGCAAAAAACAGCAATCTACTAAACTCCAATCACATTCTCATATTGAAAAACACAATGACTGAAATTAAGAATTTATTAAGTTTACCTAGATACTGAAAACAGATTAGAAAACTTAAAAAGCAGTCAATACAAAACATCCAGAGAGAGAACAAAAGAATGAACCGAGAAGATACCTGAGAATAAGGGAAATACAAAACACAGTTTAAAGTACAAACATATATGTTGCAATCTTAGGAGGAGAGATGACAGAAAGGGTATAAAAGCAATGTTTGAAGATTTATTATAGATTAACTATTACAGAACTAGTGAAAGACTTCCAGCCATCTGATACAAGAATTCAGGGAATTTCTAGCAGGAGAGCACATCCACACCCACACGCGAAGATACATTGCATCCTGGTGGCTGACCCTTCACACCTGCAGAATATAGAACACCAGAAGATGTGATTGTCTTTACAATTCTGGAAAACAAAACAAAGCAGAGCAACAGTAGCCATACCTACTGAACCACAAGTCTAAAGCTTTGTACCATGGAAATGAGGGTGAAATAGACATGGTTTCAGACCAATAAATCATCATAATCTACTAGAGATTTGTTTAAAAAACATATTCAGTAACATCAAAATTCATATTCTTCTCCCAAGAAGAGTTCTGCCAAGGACACAAGGGCTGGCCATTAGGATAAGCCATATGACAATCCATAAAAGAACTGTTAATAAATTTCAGAGGAGAGAATCGTACAACATACGTTCTCTGACAAGATGGATTTAAATTACAAATCAATAAGATATATAGAAAAATCTGAAAATATTTAGAAATTAAATAGCAAGCATATAAATAATTCAGTCAAGGAAGTTCAGTAAAAATGTTTGAAACTGAATAATAACAATTAAAAAGCATAGCACAATTTGTAAGATGGAAGTTTCCTAGTAAAATATTGCAATTGTAAATTCTTTCAAATCTGTTTTGCTTCATGAATTTTTAAGTCTGTTGTTAAGAGCATACTATTGTTTTTCAGTCAGCTTTTAAAAATATTTTCTTTAGAATAATTTCAGATATGCATTAAAACTGTAAAGATAGTACAGAGTTTCCTTACATCCAACAGCTTCTGTCTCCTATTACTAAGAGGTTACTTAAGTATGACATTTATTACAATTATTGCATCAGTAGTGGCTGGGAGAAGATCATTTCAAAGGATGAAGAAAGAATTTCCAATTACAATTTGTCTAAAAAGGGGAAAGTGGGGAAAGTCAGGAAGAAGTTTAGCCAAGTCAAGGGGAATGGTAAAATTCTCTTGGTCACTTGATAAATACAGATCCTAAAAGCACAGCCCTGTTGTTTAGGAAATATCCAGTGTAACACTTATAACACAGATTTGTAGATATCCACTTGCAAAACCATATGTTGTTGGGATTTAGAGAGAGAAACAGAGGCAGATGTGATAAATTACTACTCTAAGGATCAGGAAAACATCACAGAGAAAGAAAGAGAAGGTGACACTTTCTATGATGCAGATTGATTCAACATAAAGGAAGATCCTTAAGAGGTCTTTGAGTTACTTCCTTGATTGATGGCTACATCCCGATGAGTGGCTGTCAACTGGAACATTTAATTGTAGGAGAATCAATACAGTGTGACAACTATATTAGTGTATAATGACAAATGAGCTTGGTCTAATTTTGGAAAATTTTACAATATTAAGTGCTGTAACTAATGATTTGAAGATTAATAATTACCATATGTTTTATTTCAGACTTAGCCTAAAACCATATTTCTATTAAATACTTTAAATTGCTTTGTTTTAAAAGATCATATTTCTACCTCAGAATTTCATAAGTCTTTATACTTTTAATTAAGTCTCAAATATATCTAATACATATTAACAATAATCCATATTTGAAAATGTCTTGTTGGGTAGGTGTGAATAGGATATATTAAAAAGGAGATGTCTTTTTTTCTTCATCTAGTCAAACAAATTAAAATGCCAATGTCTCTACATTCATCATCATTTTAAAGAAAATCTTATAGGATTGACTTTTAGTTCTGTAAATTTGAAGCAGTAATTTTGAGAAAAGAACATGTTTCTCTAACCTTATTCATTATAAATGGTGTTAAAGATGCCCTGTATTAACAGAAGGAAGAGATAGCACAAGCAAGTGGAAATCTTAAATTGTGTTTTGATTTTTAAGAGAATTAAATGACTTTACCAGTAGTATTCTAGAATATAAAATGTATATGTAAACAATCTTTGTTAATTAACTTTATTAGTTATGAAAGTGTATTTAATTTTTTTTAATTTGTGAGGCTCTTTTTTTTTTGGTCCTATCATATATTTGATTGGCATTTAATATTTGTAAGATATATGCAAGGACTTTATCAGAAGAATTATGAATATTACTTCATTTAGTATCATTGCACCACTTAAAGTTAATTATTCCCAATCTTTTTTATTGATGAGGAAACTATGCCTCAGATGACTAATTTGCATAAGATCACAGTCCTGGTAGTGTCTGAGGCTAGCCTTGCCAGGGGTGTATTTCTGTCAAGGTGGTTACAAAATAGGAATCTTTCTCCCAAACACCAACATAAAGAAGAAAATGAGGATAAAAATAAGAGGCAAATTAAAATCTAAGAAATCAGGAAGGGGAAACTGAGGCTGTCAGATTAATATGTTCATAGGTTTATATAGAAATTGGATTATATTTTCCCCAAATCCCAAAGCAAGTGAAAATAAACAAACATACAATTCCACAATGGCCAGAAGTAGTAGAATGCAAGTCTTTGTGAGTGCTTGATCAAGAACTTTTGCTGGTATTTGTAGCTTTCATTTATGCACTGGATCAACAGTGGTTCTGGAAAAGATTCTCCAGACTTAAAAGTCTATGCAAAGTAAGTCATGACTTCCATGTTTGATATGGCACTCCATTATGGCTAAATTTCAAATTTATAGCTTTACTGCTACTTAAGTTGTATCACTTGTCCATACTGCCAAGGGGAGTCATTCACTGTACTCATAATATCCTCGGCTTCCCTGTGTTGATATTTAGGGCTGTCATCTGAATGTTAAGATGAAGAAGAGGCTCTTAATGGGTCACACACAGAAATTGGAAAAAAGATTTAGTGTGCTTGTTTTCTGGGAGGTTTTCAAGAGGATATAACTGCCATATGACACATGTGGTAGCCATGGACAATCAGAGGCTTCTCACCCCCTCCCCCGTTTTTGGAATGTATGTTCCACTTGCCTTCCCCATTCCCAGAAGCTGCCCCAGGGATAGAGCCTTGAGATAGTATGTGGTGTTGAGACTATCTAGACTGTAAGTGGGACTGAACCCAGTTATGTCCTATATGTAAACTTTTAAGATTTGGTGGACATGTACAGAAAACTACTCATCTTGTGGCCATCCAAGAGAAGCCTTGTAAATTCCCTTGCTCATTAAAACTGCCACCTACCAATCTGGAGTGGTTTGCGTCTTTCTGTGGTCTCTTCCTACCTTCTATGTTTGGGGCCAGGTTACTCAACAGTTTGGAAATGGATTTTGGAGGTAGAAAAGTGGTGTGGTTTTCATCAATCTGAATGACCTACATTGTACACTACTTAAAATTTCTTGTCCTTTTTTTTTGAAGATTTTATTTATTTATTAGGGAGAGAGAGAGAGCATGGGCAGGAGGAGGCGGTGGGCAGGGGGAGGGGCAGAGGAAGAAGCAGACTCCCCACTAAGCAAGGATCCTGATGTGGGACTCAATCCCAGGACCCTGAGATCATGACCTGAGCCAAAGGAAGACACTAAATGGACTGAGCCACACAGGTACCCTAATTCTTGTCCTTTCTACTTATATTGTGAAATTCTTACTGCAAACATGTTGAACAACCTGATTTATTTTAGCCTTTTAAAAGCAGAAATTTTTGTTTTGTTTTGTTTTATATTCTCAGAAAATTTTATTGATACTCAACATGGAACATGTCTTTATTTTTGTTTTTGTTTTTCATTTGAGTGTCGTTGACACACAGTGTTACATTAGTTTCAGGCGTACAACTAGTGATTCAACAAATTTATAAAGTTTGCTATGCTCATAAACAAAATATTGAGTATTGGCAATTTTCTTTGAGCAGAAAATGTTTTAGGGTATACAGAAAAGAGTATTTTACTTATGAATAAGGGATTATCCTTTTGTTTACTTATTCATGTGCTACATTCATTTACTATATTATTAACTTGTCGATTCACTCATTTAGGAAATATTTTATATCTGTGGCTGAGTATAGCTGGTGCTTGGTAGAGCAGAAATCAAGATAGGTTAAATTCCTGTTTTCAGGTGTTCAGAATATTAGGATGTAATATAAATTATGGAGAAGAAAGTAATGGCATAGAGAATGATGTGGTCATGAGTAGTATTTTAGATACTATGACAGAAAAGAACTTTTCTATTATTATCATTTAGGGATCTGAGTTAAGCAACACAGAAAGCCATGTGATTATCTAAATAGATGTAAGAAAGTTACTTGTAATCGATACTTAAGCAGGACACTTAATAGAGCAGTTATTTTAATAAAGCTTTAGAAAAAATTTCTCGGAAGTGGAAGTATATGAACACAGTTTTTATGGATACAATTATTTTAGAAATATGGGCTACACAGAAGCCTCCTGAGAGGGCAGAAATACAAGCAAAGACAATGAGATAAAAGATCACATGTTATTTTAGGAAAAATAAATGGCTAAATGGTTTAGGACATCCATATTGGAGAATGAGGTAAAGAGTCAACAATAAACTAACAACAGCAGACAAGAAAGACCCAGATATAACTTTTGAAATTTGAAAACCATTGGTGGCTGATTAAAAATGCACCCAATATGGTATTGCATATTACATTAATATCTTATAATCAGAATAAATATTATACATCATTATCATATATTTATACATTATCATTTTGAACTGAGAAATCAAAGGCATTGATGTGTAAGTGACTTTACCAAATTCAGTAACTAGTGAGTGAGATAATCAAGTTTGGGTATCATTGGTCTTCCAGAATGGTGTCATTTTTATTGTGCCATTACCTAGAAACTTTTTGCATGTGATTTCCTTACACCCACAACTTTGTAAAGTTCATAGTGTGTCCCCACTTTATAGATGATGAAATGGACAGAGTTGACACTTGCTCAAAGCCACTTAGCTAGTAAATGGCAGAACAGGGATTTGAATGTAGGCACATCTGTAACGAAAATAAGCACTACTCTACTTTGCTGCTTGCTAAATTAATTTCACTCTACTTTTCTCCTTCCTAAATTAATGCTTAAGTTATCTAGAAAATTCACTTCTGATGAACATCCCATCCTCCCAATGATACTGGATAAATAAGGTGCTACTGTAGTAGGTATTAATTAAATGGTGCATAGAATTAAGTGCAAAAGAAATTGAAGAAAAAAAGATGGTGCCAAAGTCATCAAGGAAACTTCTTGGAGTACCTGTGGGACTTTAGTTCATTCAGTTAGTGCTATGAAAGTGTTCTGAATGCTGGACCTTGTAAGATATATAGGGTACAAAAAAATATAGAGGAAGGTAGAGGTATTTCAGTTTGGAGAAGTTCTTAGAGGCTTGGAGGTGTTGTGGGTATCCTGAAAGAAGTAAGGAGGACTACTGTGGCTGGAAGAAAGGATTTATGTTGGAGAAAAGGAGAATATGTGTTGAAAAGCTGGGTGGATGGGGCACTTGGGTGGCTCAGTCAGTTGGGCGTCTGCCTCTGGTCATGATCCTAGGGTCCTGGGATCCAGCACTGCATTAGGCTTCTGGCTCAGTGGGGAGCCTGCTGCTTCTTCTCCCTATGCCCCTCCCCACTGCTCATGCTCTCTCAAATAAATAAACAAAATCTTTTTTGAAAAATAAAGAAAAAGTGGATGGAGATAATTGAGAGGGGTCTATAATCTATGCATAATTTGATTTTTCTGTGGTTGCCGAGAACAGTGGTATTGTGGGATAAAGTGATATTTTAGGAAGTTCAATCCAGTAGCAGCATTTGAGTTTTAAAATAGAATTGTGAAGAATTGATCGAATGGCAGTTCAGGCCCTGGGCAGGAATTCCACCTCTTCTTGCTGGTTTATGAGCTTGGAATGTTATTTCACTTAGTGCCCTTTCTGTTTCTCCTCTGTGAAATGGGAATTGGACAGCAGTACCTTTTGCCCAATCCCAAAGATTCTGATTCAGCGGGTCTAAAGGGTGGGACAGGAATACCCCCTTTTATGAAGCCAGACTTAGTTCCCCCTCCTCTGTGATCCTAGAGCACTTTATATTACCAGAAATTGTAAGGTACGATTTAAAGTGTGTTTTTCTGATAAAATTGAACTCCAGTGGGATGTTTGTTATAATGTATTCTTTATAATTTTGGACATAAACAGACTGAAAAGGGGTATAACATTATTTTGAAGAATGTTATCTTACAAAAGAAAATCTAGATCAGATACACCTGAAAGTAATTTCTGTGTACCTTTAAAACAAACTGGATTTTCCTGGGAGCCTATTAAAGTAAGAACAGATGGAAGCCAGTAAAATTTTTAATTAAGTACAAAATTATTTGATGGAAGTTTATAGAAACCAATTGTATAAAACTGTCCTTGACATTTAATTTCCAATTCTCTTCATGATTGACAAGTAACCCAAAAACCCTCTTGAGATTCCAGCAATTCTCTAAATTAAAGTACATATTTTGATAAAAAGCAGATGCATCTATCTGTTCTGTACACTGTAATCTCTATTGAAATGAATTTCATTGGAGGAAATTGAAACAATGAAAGGAAAAAGTCAAATCTGGAAATAATCTAGGATTTATATCTGTTCCGTATTTTCTTGAGGAAGGTTTTTTTGAGTTTTATGAGACATGACAACAGTATGGGCTTTTAGGATTAAGCTCTGTATTTGTTGCTCTTACAAAGAGCATATATGTACACTAGTTCAAATAGCAAATACAGATACCATCATGTAGGGGAGAAAAAGATTTGGGGTTCTCTTAAATGGTTAGATATCATTTGCTCCATGCTATTTTTGTTCTACGTGTATCTCTTTAATTCTAATCTGTACAACGCAGAAGCAACCTTGATTCTCATTTTCTCATCCTAACAACACACAAATCTTTCTTCACAAATGCTCATGTATTTCATATCTACCATCTCATTAATTTCTTATCCAGTTGCTACTCTTTTTACACTACTGATAACTTTTTTTCCCTCTGCGTTCAATTTATCTGAATAGTCAAATGAACAGTTGTAAATGATTAGAATAGATAAAAATATTTTGGTTATTAATGAGGCAGTAACTATGATATACAATAATAGCTTCCAGTTATTGAACAGCTACTCATTGATGATAAGCTCTTTAAAATTGATTTTTAAAATGCTGATTTACAAATTAATTTCTAAGTTCTAAGAAAATGTTAGGTATTTTTTTCCTAACTGTTGGTACATATGTGTGTTTTCTGTCTAATCTGTTTAATTAATTACATTCTCATGGTTGAATTTTGCTTCCGTAATCCTGCCTTTTTAAATACAAGTAATTCCACTGGAGATGTTTCAGATCTCAGCTGCACATCGAGAGACATTTCTCTAATCAGCTTCTGTTTCAATTGGAAGAAACTCACACTTCGTAACACATTGTTTATAATGTGTGTACCATAACCAATTACAAGTGTATTTCTGTTCCACATTATTCTTAATTTGGTAAAAATATTGTGGCTTTAATGATATTGCATTCCGTCAAAATAATATTAACACAAAAACTAGTGATTTAATTCAATTTAAACTTCTTAATTGAATTTATAATAGGTTTCACAATGATGCCAGATTCAATGATGTCAGCTGTTTCAATGATGTCAGTGTTTCTACAGAATGAACTTCTTGGCCTTACTTAGGTTACAAAAATTGGAAAGGAAAAGCAAATTATTGTCTGATATTCTCTTGAAGTATTTAATGAAGCTGATAAAAAAGTGACATCATTTAAGTGAATGTGAATTTTCTACTAATGGAACTGACATATTAACAATTATTACTCAATTTTTCATACATGTAAAAAATGTTTGAAAATAAAAGTGAGCTAAATGAAATTAGAATTTGATCAGAATAAGTCAGGCTTTAAAGAGCTGTATACAAACACATCTACTGAAACTGTGTGAGTCAAATTGTTAACTTCGGGTCTTAAAAAGAATTCAGTAATTTTTTAATAAATGTACATTTTAGCTCATTGTGATTGAAAAGGATTATTGAATAATACACAAATACTTACCATTAAATAAAATAAATGGTTTTAGGTTTACACTATAGAGTAAATGACAAAACCATTGCAACAACAGTGATTAGACTGTTCTCTTCAAGTTCTACAGCAGGACTCAGCCTTTCCCACTCTTCCTGCATGCACATACTTTGCCTGTAATTCTTCCCATTTCCCAAAGTGCCTGACTATTGGCACCCGGAGGCTTCATGCATCTTAGAAGCTGTGGCACTAGCAGTATCCCAAGAATAGAATAATTAGTCCCTAGATGTTTCCAACCAAATATACTTTGAATTATTGAGTGCCTATCTGCTGTTCATAAAAGAGAAGTCTTAGTTATGCTTTCTCTGGACAGGATCAGGAATAGAAAATGGGCATTATTGCTGATTATCTTCCAGATAAATCACTTATTTAAGTGAGAAGTCTGCCCATAACATACACATATCATATATTATCAGACAAGATGTTGGAGAAGCTGGAAATACAATATGACCACCTACCATACCCTCTCTGGGTTATTTAAACAACTAGTCATTTGTAATCTCTATTAAAAAAGCAACAACTACAGACTATAGGCAAAGCTACCAGACTGATAGCAATAGGTGTAAATAGGCATAAACTACCATTATAAAACATACCATAAATTGTTTAGGTTTGTATCATATAAACAGTCCTCCTTAGGAGGGGTCTGTATGATTCAAAACAAACAAAAGTACTTTGTAAATGGTAGAAGGTTATTTCCCAAATAATTTAGTAGGATTTTTATAAAATCTTTTAGGGATGTCTGCATGGCTCAGTTGGTTAAGTGTCTGTCTTTGGCTCATGTCTTGATCCCCAGGGTCCTGGGATTGAGTCCTGCATTGGGCTCCTTGCTCGGCAAGGAGCCTGCTGCTCCCTCTGCCTGCTGCTCCCCCTGATTGTGCTCTCTCTGACAAATAAATAAATAAAATCTTTAAAAAAATATTTTAGTATTATTAGCAATTTAGCAGCTGCTGGTTTTGTAGACAAAGGAAATTTGTACTCTAATCAAGACACAGTGAAGTCCCAGGTCTATGTAAATATTATGATGGTGTTAACTTCATATACTTCTAACCAATAATGAAAAAAATTTTTTTAATTCATTGTCTGTCTGCCGGTCTCTTTCCCCTAATTATTCCACTTCTTCTAACCAAATAATCATTATAACTTGAATCAATATTAGGGCAATAAGAATATTCAGTAGCTTTTGATCCATGTTTGGCCTTCAAGTATTGGTTGATGAGTGGATATTAATGCCCAGAAGACCTCAGAAGACAAATGCATAGCACTCTCATCACTCTTTCTAATATTATAAAATTGTTTTTTTGCTTATCCTCTGTCTTCTCAAATAGAATGTACTTTAATTTAGGAAAAGAATGTGTCTATTTTGTTTGCTGCTGGGTCTCCATTACCTGAATTATATGAGAGTAATATTTATTGAAAGAGTGAAATTGGATTTTCCTTTCTGGCTCATTTGGATTTTTTTTTCTAGTTAAAGTGCCGATTGTCTGTTGCATAAGATGTTTGAACTAGGAAAACCTTCTGAAAACTGTGATTGGGTAAAAATGACGTAAACTACAGAAAGTTTCACTGTTCTCCTCCTCTAAACTCTCTCAAAAACGGTGACATGTGGGAAAATACGGATAAATTTCAAAATGTAGAGGCAATTAAAAAGTGACAAAGAGAAGAACATTGTTGTTGAAACAGAGCTAGAGTACATAAGAAATAAAAATATTTGATTTTCAACGTGAAATATTGAAACCACCCAAAACATAAAATGAATGATACATCTCTGCTTCTAAGGAGGAATCTGATTCCTCAAATCTAAATAGATCAAGGTGTTTCATGAAGAAATAATGGCAAACACCCATGCCTAGTGACACCAAAAACTTCAATTTGAAAAAAATTCTTAAAAGCAACCAGACAAGATAAATTGGAAACCCACTCTACAATTATATTTTTTCTTCGTAAGTGGGACTAAACATGAGGAAATACAGCAAGGTCTGCTCTGATAATAGTAGAATTTTTCCAATTGCTATGAATAGAATTTTTCCAATTCATTATGAAACAGCTATTCAAAGATTGAAAGCTTGTCACTCAGCCACCACTTATGGTCTCCTCAACATCTGCACCTGGGAGACAGAGGTTTTTCATAGCCTTAGCCTGGAAGTGACACTTAGTTTGCGGTGCTACTCCCATAGCAAGAACTCAGATACTGGGCCGTACCTAAGTGCACAGAAATCTAGGGAATGTACACAGGAAGATGAAATTGATTACTGACCAGCGAACTAAGCCTCTGCCACCACATCTGCATAGCTTTAATGAGAGAATAGTCAGGTACACTCATTCTAAATCTAAACCCAGGCTTTTATTTATTTATTTGTTTTTTGGACCAAGGGATAACCAAAAATGATAATCACTTTGGAAGTTCACTATCCATGTTTTCTTCCTAAAGAAAAATGTCATTGACCAAATGTATTTATAAATAAAGCCAACCCACAGACTTTATAATCTGAAAGCAATATGATGAAAACATCTTGTGATGAAATTAAAATCAATGCACATATTGAGTAAAATATGAATGTATTGAAAGTTGTCTTGCAAAATGTAATGCATGTTGATAGCTTGTCTGAACATATGTGCATAATGTAAATAATCAGAAAGTTTTAATATAAGAATTGGAATCAATAAACCATGGTTGAATTAAAATGGAGATGAATGAAAGAAGATTCAAAATAGGAATAAATATGTATTTTTGGAATTGCATATCCAAAATATTTGTGATTTATGTTTTGAAGATTGTTAAACGATGATACCATTATTTCTATTAGATTTGTTCTTTTAAATCACATGTAACCTCATTGCATGGGACTGGTTAACTATACTTTGGCTCAATGTCTCTTTTGTACACACCAATATAATTGCAACACAGATATAGCAACGTAAATGTTCTCTAATCCCCTTATTAATTTCCATGTTGTGCCATTATTTTGGGCAGTAACTTCAGGAAATTGCTTCTTACCTCCTTTCTCTCCTTTTTAGAATTGTTCCTTCCACTCTGACATTCTTCCTTTTTTTCTTATTCCTTCATCTGTGGAGTTAAAAAAAAAACTTAGTTATTGCAAATGCATAAAAGATGTATCAGGACAAATTTAAACATGAGAAGTAAAATCAATAAATGTTAAATATTGAAGAAACAGTACATTATCTGCACCCCTACAATCCCCAGCATTCTGTCCTTCCAATCACTACCCTACATCATCTGTTAGCAAGTTTTTTCCTAATTTTTACTTGTGTATAATTGAAATCACCCAGTAAGTTATGATCACTTTTATCATTAAAACAAGAACTTTGCGCAAGATGTTTCATTTTGGTTTTGAGGGTTTTTTTTTTCTTTAACTCAATTTCAGTAATTTATTGCACTTGTTAAGTAAATTTATTATTGGAATTTAATAACTTAATCTCAACTCCACACTCATTCCCATGTCACATAGAAAGCCATTGGAATGACCGATGTTTATAATTTCACCTGTGTATATTCTTATATTTTTCATTTTTAATTTGCATGAATAGCATTGTACTATAAAACTCATCCGGCATCATATTACATTTTTCTATTTGTGGGAAAATTGGGTAAGATTAGGTTTATATATTTCCCCTTGAATAAACATTTGTAGATCCTTCTTACAAAATAACCCAGCGATCTAATAGTAATGAGAGTTTTTTATTGGGGGAAGATATTAAAATAGGACTCAATTTATGAAATGGCTGTAAGACTACACAGGTTTTCTATTCCTCTTGAATTAGTTTTGGTAAGTTTAGCTCTGTTTTAATTCTATTGAAGTGCGTTTATTAATGATACCATATAATTATATTTTAAATTTCTGTTTCATCTATATTTTATGACATCTGTCTAATTCCTAATATTGTTACTCCTTCAGTGTACTTGTCCTTAACCAATCTCTTAATATTTTTGGTTATTTCTTTTTTACTATAATCTTTCCAAGAACATTAATTTGAGATTGGATGGCATCTCTAGAATACTTGCTTTCCAATTAATAATTTTTTCCTCTTACGTTTATTATTTTATTTCATCTATTTTCTTTGCCTTTGTTCAGCTCTATCTGTATTTCAACTCAGGTTTCAGCATTTCTTCTTTCTGATTGTTAACACACAATAAGTGGTGTATTGGCATTTTATAAAATTAATTAAAGCTCTGAAATGTAGCTTTTGAATATTACTGTGGTGTAAACGTTCTCACTATGGTTAAATTTAAGCTACCAATGTTCTGTATTTCACAAAATTCCTGAACATTCAACAGATGTCACACAAGCCAGAATGAACATTTCCAGCACTACCCTGCATTTGGGCTCTGTATTTGTAAAAATTGTGTTGGCTCATTTTGTACAATACTACAATACAAAATTAGGAATGTAGTTGTTTATTTTTATGCAGTGCTAAATATTTTTAAAATTTTATTACAATTTTGTATACTTTTGACCCAATTTTTGTATACTTTTTGTATACTTTTTGTTTTCAAATATATTGTCTTTTTCTAGTTATCTGTTCTTAACCATTTCTGTATATTTGTAATTTAATCAGATAATCAGACTGTTATGCTACCTGGTTGTGTACATTGAGACTTGTTTTAGGTCCTAGCATTAGGTTACATTTAATTTTTTAGTGTACTTAGAAGAATGCATATATTCTGCTTTGGGAGTATAAAATTCTGTAATGCTCTTAAGGTCAATTTTGACGTTGGTTTCAAATACTCTGATAATAGCTATTTACTGTCAACTTCATTTACCAGTTATTCAAAGGAAAGTGTACAAATACCAATTATATATTTATCTAGTACTTACTAGCTCTATATTTATCTATCATCTATCTGTATTTATGTTACATGTTTGAACCTATCCACAGAAGTTTATAATGAATATAACTTCCTGGTCAATTGAAACTTTTATTACTTGTATTTACTTTTTTTATCTGCAGTAATAATTTTTGCCTTAAAATCTGTTTTTGCTGATTTTTATGAAGGTTATATACATTTATTTTGATTTACTTTTATGTGCTTCTTAGGTTGTTTATACTGTTCCATTTTAATAATGTAAATTACATTTTTAATCTCTAGTGCTTTTAAAATAATGTTGCTGTGGTTGTTCTTTGCTATTTTTCATATAATCTGATTTCTGTATTTTATAATTCTATGTTTAAAAGTCCATTCTCAGGCGCCTGGGTGGCGCAGTCGTTCAGTGTCTGCCTTTGGCTCAGGGCGTGATCCCGGCGTTATGGGATCGAGCCCCACATCAGGCTCCTCCGCTATGAGCCTGCTTCTTCCTCTCTCACTCCCCCTGCTTGTGTTCCCTCTCTCGCTGGCTGTCTCTATCTCTGTCAAATAAATAAAAATAAAATCTTTAAGAAAAAAGTACATTCTCATCTTAAATATTTATTAATCTTGAGTAAACTTTTCTATTCATCTGACTTGTTCTTTCTTATCTATAGTAACAATTTTGCTTATGTAATAAATCCCTATTTCCAAGAATGGCTTTAAGTTTTGGAATTGTCAGCCTGTTCTCATAAGTATTTCATACTAAGTATTATTTATAACCGCAAGAAAAGTAAACCAGCATTTCATCTATTGTTTCTGAAGATGATTCTGTAACCCCTTAAAAATCCTCAAAGTGAAAGGAGGTAGTTGAACAGAAGTGGGATTAATTTTTTATTAATCCTATAAAAATTTAATATTCTGTATCAAAAAAGAGTCCCATAATAGATTAGATTTTCAAATATTGTATCTTTAAGAATAAGTGTGCTTCAATAGATGAAGGTTTGGAATGGTGTAAATACCCTTTTCCTTGCCAAGGGAGATTTATATCACTATAAATCTGAGTGTAGATGGTATTGAGTAGTTCAATTTAGTCCCATTGAATGAAGGAAAAAAAAATCAAAATAAATTGTCTAATGTGTTTTGCATTAGCAAAATGGTATTCATTTGTGTGCAAATTTGCTTAATTGTATTAATAAATGTAAGAAACGATCCATAAACAAGTCAATCATATCTGATGCAGAAGACATAAAATGCCATTTTCATATTCAGGTTTCCTTTGAAAAACAGATGTTTAATTCATAGTAATTAATTTATAATAATTGCATGCCATTAATAGGAGAATATTTGTTAACCTGAAGAATATAATTACAATGACTTGCTATTGATTCTCCAGGAAATCAAGATAGATTGTGTAGCTGGTCTCTAATTTTACTTTCGGCACAAAATGTAAAAGTTAAAAATGGATTAAAAACCAAGCTAAATTTCCCACAATAATCACACAAAAAAATCAGTTAAAAAAATTTGGTGCCTGCTTTAATTTAGAGCTTTCACTTATTCAACTAATTTCTATTTGTGATATGTTACATTTCTAAAAAGTATTTTTGATCAGACATATCATATAATTGAATACAACTCGTTAGAAAAATAAACTCCTGATACATGCTACAGTATGAATGAAAATTTATAAATCAGGCTAAGTGAAAGTAACCAGGCTCAAAAGGTATATAGTCTCTAAAACACAACTTTATCTGAAATCTCTAGAGAAGGCACATATAGAGAGACATAGTGTAGATTAGTGATTACCAAATCATAAAGGTAGAATTGAAGAGTGACTGCAAATTGGGTACATTGGATTTTTGGGGAATGATGCAAATGTTCTAAATTGGATTTTAGTGTATGACTGACTCTAAATTTGCTTTAAAAAATCATTGAATTGAACTTTAAGATAAGTGATTTTTATTTTATGTATATTTTGCCTCAATAAAGCTTTAAAAACTACTGTAATTCATCATATATAAAAACTAAAAATGAAAAATTTTGTAATCTTCTAAAGAAATTAGAAAAAACCATTTGTTACAATTCCATATACATTGATCATCCTGTAAACTAGGAATGGAAAGGAAATTTCTTCAGCCTAATAAACAAGACCTACAAAAGACTACTACCACATAAAACTCTGAAATACCGTGTTTTTCCCTAGGACCAAGCAAGGGAAAAGTGTATTCTGTCTTACCAATGTTCAATATCACATTTAACGTTCTAGTCATTGTAATATGGACTAGAAAAATAAGAGGTGAGGGAACATCTAAATTGGAAAGGAGGAAATAAAACTGTTTCTATCCACAGATAACATGATTATCTTACTTGAAAATATCAATGAATCTACTAAAATGTTAATAGGACCAATCAGTGAATTTAACAAGGACATAGAACTCTGGCCAGTAAAGAAATATCAGCTGGTTTTTTATGTGCTAGAAATAAACAATTGTTAATTAAAAGCAAACTTTAATATTTATAGTAGCATCAAAATTATTTTTAAAATCTAGATACAATCTAATAAGCTATATGATGTTCTAAAAGCTGAAAACTTGCAAATGCTGATGAGATTCAAATAAAACCTAAAGAAAGAAGAAATGTATCATCTTCATTGATTAGAAGACTCCTCAAATTTAATTCATAGATTCAGTTTCATGATCAAAGTATCAGAAATATTTTAGAGTAATAAACAAGCTTTTAAATTTATATGGAAGTCTGAAGTACATTGTTCAAAATAATTTCAAAACAATAAATTTGGAAGATTTTTAGTGTGTTTATTTATACTATTTGATTTTAGGACTTCATGAAGCAATAGTAAATAGCTAATTTATAAACTTAGATCAGTGGAACAGAATGGAGTCCAGAAATAATCCTAAAGATGTACAGTTAATTGATTTTTTTAATTTAGAGTAAAGGCAATTATTGGTGAGAGGATTTTTTTTTCAACAAAGGTGCTGGAAACTTGGACAACTATATGTGAAAATCAAGTGAACAATCACCATAGTTCAGAGCATGTAAAATTATTTAAAAATATAAACCTAAAAGTAATACTCAAAATCATTAAATTTACCAAAGAAAATTTTAAAAATGTCTTTATATCTTAGAGAGTTCTTAGACCTATCACAACACAAGCACAGTTCATAAAAATAAAAATATGACTTCAACAAAATTAAAAATAATTTTCCTTTGAAAGCCAATGTTAAAAAACTGAGAATACAAGCCATAGACTGGAAGAGAATATTTGGAAATTTTACATTTAATAAAGGACTTATATCCAGAATAGATAATAAGTGCTCAAAACATACAAATAAGAAGACAGTTGTTTTTTAACAATTTGAAAAATTAGCAAAATGTTTAAACAGGCCATTCACCAAAGAAAATACATGGATGGCAGCAATCACAAGAAGAGATGTTTAATATTATTAGTCATAAGTGGGATGCAATTTAAAAACAGATTTTTAAAAAGATTTTATTTATTTATTTGGCATAGGCAGCAAGAGAGGGAACACAAGCAGGGGGAGCTGGAAACGGAGAAGCAGGCTTCCTGCTGAGCAGGGAGCCCAATGCGGGGCTTGATCCCAGGACCCTGGGATCATGACCTAAGCTGAAGGCAGACACTTAAGGACTGAGCCACCAAGGTGCCCCTAAAAACAGATTGTTATCACATCTTTTCAAGTGGTTGAAGTAACTGGAATTCTCACACATAATGGTGGATGAAAAATGGTACTTTGGAAAAGTATTTGGTAATTTCTTTTAAAGTGAAATATAAATACTGTATGATCCATCATTGTACTTCCTGGTATTTATCCAGAAGAAATAAAACTTTATGTTGACAGAAAAACCTGTACATACATGTGTGTTGAAACTTTATTAATAATCTTAAAAAACTGGAAACAACCCAAATGTCTTTCATCTAGTGGATGGATAAACAAAGAGTAGCATATCCACTACATAGCAATACAAAGGAACCAATTACCAAAATGGAGAGTATGAATTAATCTCAAATAAATTATTTGAAGTTAAAGACCCCAAACTCCAAAGACTACGTATCATATGTCTTTATTTACACGTCAGCCTGGAGTTAGCAAAAGTACAGGGACAAAAATGTTAAGCGGTTGTGAGAAGATTGATAAAAAAAAGACTAAGGTATTTTTAGGAGGCTGATGGATTTGGCTGTAACAGTGGATGCGCACTAATAGGCATTTGTCACAACACACAGCACTGCACACAAAAACGGTTGAATTTTATTGTGCATAGATTATATCTAAATAAATCTGACTTTAAAAAATGAAATGTGTTTCCAGGAAATGTTTTTTCTTGAATGTGATTATGTTTTCTATTAGATATCAATATTCTGGCTCATTAAACAAGAAGTTATAAGAACAAATCTTCTCTGTAAATAAATATAACTTTTACTATAACATAAGAGAAATTTATAATTTCTGCCTGTTATATATATTATATTCTTGCAGTTCAATATGGAAGTTTTACTTAAGGAAATTAACATGTATATCTTTATCAATAAAAGTGCACCATTTTCTGAATTACTCTGATTTTTTAAAAATTATTTTGCAGTAAGCTAGCAATGAATGACTTTTGCTTAAACTATATATACCACCTTTTTCCAAGAGGGAAAACAACAGATGTATAATTAATACTCTTTGCAATGAAAAACATCTTTCAAAAATTATTGGCTTGTTCTGTGTAGTACACTGCAAGTGTCAATGATCTCCAGTTTTTCTGAAGTACCTGGCTTATTGCTATTTCATGAAGGTGATGTTTATGAAAATGGGTGATACATCCTTATTCTCCACCTCCTGATATTTGTAATATAGTTCTAAATAGTACTGTATGCTTTCCAAGTAAGTGAAATTTTTACTGTTTTGTGATAGAAATCATAGGTTTTATTATAATTTTTTAGATGTATGTAGCTGGAACACATAAAACCGTTTCTATTGTAGGGTCAGGCAGCAATGTAATGAATAACCCTTTGATGCCCTCATTGAAATAAAGCACATTTTATGTCAATTTAATTTTAATGATACCAAAACTTGTTCTAGAGGAGGAAAGCACATATAAATTAAAAATTACCAATGAATTCTATGATGCTTGTTTAAAGTTGTTTGGTAGTGCACACTATGGACTTTAATAGTACATGTAGTTCTAGAAAAGACATGCACCAGCAAAATCTGTTCATATATAGCATCTCCTACAATGTGGAGTGAAAAAGAGTGTTTGTTGTGAACTTCTGTTGAATGCCCAGACTTCAGACTTCATTGACCTCATATCTTATTAGATACTATACCACAAAATCACATAGAAAATTTTAAGAGAAGCTCTTAAATAACTTCTATGCAGTAATGATTCAATACCCTGGTGTATGTATATAGATATGGATGATAGATAGATGATAAATAAATGGGTATATAATTGGGTAGATAGATATATTAGTTTTTTAAAAGTTTTTATTTAGATTCCAGTTAGTTAACATACAGCGTAATATTAATTTCAAGTGTACAATATAGTGATTCAGCATTTCCATAATAGGTTTTAAGTATATGGGATAAAGGCTTATTAGACTCAAACATGAAAATAAAAATTTTGAGATCCCTCTTCTTGTACTGTTTGCCCTCTGTCCCCACGGCACTTCTTAATTTCTTATATATTTTGTGTCAGCACCCTGATATTATGTATCCCTAATCAGTACTTGTATGCTGCCAATGGTACGTCCTATATTTTTTTCATTATTATATACATGGTATCTATGTGTTGACCAATTATTCTCAGGCTTTGAATATGTAAAGGGGGAAAGACTCAGATCTCTCAAGGGGCTTTCACTGTAGTTTTGTTGGGATTTTGCTCTTTATTTTTAGTTTCATGGGTATCCTCTTTCCTTTTATTATGCAATATAAACATTTCCTGTAAAATACACTCATTTCTATGAACTGTAAGGTGTCTGACGGTATATGTGGACGCTATCAATAGATTAACATATTGGGAGTTTCCTCACTACAGAAGTAGTTTAATGGTTGTCAAGATTTTAACAGGAAAATGAGCGAGAATACAAACTGATGTTTTATAACTTTCCTACTTTATGTCACAAGATTATTCAACTNACAAGATTGTTCAACTTGTTTCTTCCTGAAGCTATGTACTCATTTTTTTAATGCATTTGGATGCCAAACAATTTATAAAAACCAATTAGTTGGGAGTTTTTATGTATTGTCTGATTTAGAACCACTAACCCATTTTAATGTCTCAGGTTCACAATTTCTAAGTCAAGGGTAAAAATAATCACACACTGAGTGATATTTAATGGGTAATAAAAGTACCATTTGAACAGAGAATTAGTAGTATAACCTTTAAGCTCAGGCTCTCCTAGGTGTAATATATAGCCATAGGAAAAATGGCTTGTAATTAATTGTGTAATTTCGGGTTTTGTCTTTTTCATCACTAACTCTGTTCCCTTTTCAGAGAGGTGTCTGTGTAAAAACAGAATCAGCCAAGCAGTTACCTGTTTCAAGTACCAGAAAACTGAGGTTATACTATTTACTGGTTTTCTATACTTTGTCTTTCTCAGTCCAAGGGGAACGCAAAGATTTTCTTTGTCCCCTCTCAGTCCCTTAGTTCATTATTCTTTCAGAACATCATGACTAGCAGGCCATAAGGTTAACTATTAGGTTTGAATAGAGGATGAGTCATTTTATTGCTCTAATTAATTTGGAAATGGCATTATGATTTCAGTGAAATAATACTGTTTTAGAATAAAACATCAAATAGTTTCTCACAAAATTAGCCTTATTTTCATAAAAGAATTTTTTAAATTTACATTTATTTAGAAATCCTATCCTTTGAGATATAAAGTTTCTATTTGGTCACAATAAACATCTCAAATCACGTATTAATATGTCATAATTTAACGTCCTTTCCTTTTACATTTAAAGAATCTAAAATATTTGCATCAAAAATATGTAACTGAATATTACAAACTGTGTAACCATTATTTCCAGGGGTAATATTTCTTCTTGGATTCTATTTATATGTTTTTTTAATTTTTCTTCAATTCCAGAATCACATTTCATTGTGTTTTAAACATGTACTATAAATGTATATTTTATAGCTGATTTTTGTGTGTATTATAAAAATCCTTTTCAAAAGCCACTATCAAACAACTGAGGAAAGGGAGTTGTTTTAAGANAATTTTTCTTCAATTCCAGAATCACATTTCATTGTGTTTTAAACATGTACTATAAATGTGTATTTTATAGCTGATTTTTGTGTGTATTATAAAAATCCTTTTCAAAAGCCACTATCAAACAACTGAGGAAAGGGAGTTGTTTTAAGAGTAATGTTAGGAACAAAAACTTGGCTGATCTTATCTAGTGAATAGGCTGTTTTGACTTTGAAGGAGCAAAACCGATAATGCCGCTTTAATAATAGTAATGAAACCTGACAGATTCACATTTAATAGTCAGTTGGAAACACTATCTACTCTTTCGAATGAAGCCGGTTGATCAGATATGATTGGAACAATATTTTTCCACTTTGTAACAGAGGAAACAAATGCACTATTTAGAATACATTTTGGAACTTGTGATCTTTGAGTTGCTATTTAATTCTGTAATCTAATCATACAGAATATTCTGGGTTTACATTTTATATGATTTTTAAAAAGCCCTCAAGGATGTTAGGGCTACAACACTGTAATATGATTTTCCGTATTCTTGTTTATCTTAATTGTTCTTTCCCTCCAGTCTTGAATTCCTTGAAACGTTTGGTTTCACAAAAGCTAAGATACACACTTTAACATGCCATCCTCTTGTTTGCAATATTCTATTGTATTTCCATTCTGTACAGGATAACTCCATTCACTAATGTTATGTTCAAAAAGCTTCATCAACTACCCCTAGTCTTTCTTCAAATTATTATCTCTTCCCTCTCAGCCCCCATTGATATCTGTGCTTTAGTCTCACAGAACTACTAAGTCCCTGAGTATGATCTGTGCTTCTTCATTTGTACAATTTCAGTTCTGCTTCCCATGCCTGGAATGCCCTCCCCTCCTTCCACCTTATGCATCTTGTCTAGTGATATGCTATTTAACTTTTACAGCTCATTATAGCTTTCCCCTTCTTTATATTAACTTTTTTGAAACATTTATCAACATTAAGTGACTCTTTTGTGGCTTCTTTGTATTTACTTATGCATTTTTTTGCTGTGGCACTTAATGCCAATGAAATACTATAATCTTTTCACTTGTCTACCTCTTAATTGATTTTATATTCCTTGACTACAGAACTTTCATATTCCAATCTTTTCCTGAATTAGAATAAGCTTGTCATGTAGGAAAATCCAAAATAGTCTGATGAATACACATTTGACATTGGTTANAAAATCCAAAATAGTCTGATGAATACACATTTGACATTGGTTATGTAATATTTTACTGACGTGTTTATATTCCTACAGTCAGTGGTATCAATGAACGATTTAAGTAAAAAAAAAGGTTTCTATTCAGATAAGGTTAAAAAAATACTAGCTAATAGGTGCTTACATATCTAAATAATTCTAAATAATAATAATAATAATTCGAACAGAAGATTCAGTCTCATTTTTTAAATAGAAAACATTATTTGTAAGTAAAGAAAATATGTTAAAACCAAAAGACTGATTGTGAGAAATAGTTCTGGTATACTGATGTGCTTGTACTTTTTCTTTCTTTCTTTCCTTTTTTTTAAGCTAAGGAGAAGCAGGGGTTGTGGTTTTTTTTGTTTCGTTTTGTTTTAAGATTTATTTATCACTCATATGGAATATAGGAAATAGCACAGAGGATCATAGGGGAAGGGAGGGAAAACTGAAAGGAAAGTCATCAAAGAGGGAGAAAAACCATGAGAGCCTCTTAACTATAGGAAACAAACTGATGGCTGCTGGAGGGGATGTGGGTGGGGGGATGGGGTAACTTGGTGTTGGGCATTAATGGGGGCACATGGTATGATGAGCACTGGGTGTTATATGCTGAACTCTACATCTGAAACTAATGATGTACTATATGTTGGCTAACTGAATTTAAATTTAAAGAAAGAACATTTATAATACTGCTATAAGTTTATTATTTGAATTAAAATGTTGCTTTCTATGGAACTGACTTCTTAAAGCAGGGGGATAGATAGGTTGAGAAGTTAATCTGTTTATGGCCAAAAAATAAAATTAAATAAAATTAAAGTGTTAACCAACACAGAGCAAAACCATCTCATGTATTCAGTTTAGGTGTAGGTGAGGTAAAGTCAAATACAAATCATATTAAAAATCTGTCAGAAGTGAGAAGAAACTAGTAACTGAGAAGATAGTTGAAACGGGAAGACCAGTGTTGACATCTTGTCATTATACCAAGGGGTGAACATATAACTCCTGGAGCTGTATGTGTAGGAAAAACTAAACATAAATACTAGAGCAACTAAATGTTCATTTATTTTCAGTTTAAAACAAAACCCTTGCTAACAGGGACAGAATTCTTCAAGCGAATCACAGGCATCTGATTATGAAAATCAAGCAAATGTATTTCTTGGTAATTTGAGAAAAAGTTTACAAAGAAATCATTCAAAATGTGACTTAAAGTTGATTTTGAGGTTCTTTAANAAGTTGATTTTGAGATTCTTTAAACTGGGAAAGTGTTAGTAATCTGTATTAAAATTTTACTAGATCTTAATGCTTAACTGAAATTGTAATAATTATATAAGCCATTATGCCACTGAATGAGCTTTTTTCCCCTAAATATTTGGGACCAAAGTAAAATTTATAACATCTTTTGAGATTGTTGAATTTTGTAAATTAAAATATTCTAATGTAAACAACTTCTGCGGGGCGCCTGGGTCCCTCAGTCAGTTAAGCCTCTGCCTTCAGCTGAGGTCATGATCTTGGGGTGCTGGGGTGGAGCCCCATGTTGGGATCCCTGTTCAGTGGGGAGTCAGCTGCTCTCTCTGCCCCACCTCATGCTTGTGTTTGCCCTTCTTCTCTCTCTCACTCTCTCTCTCTGAAATAAATGAATAAAATCCTAAAAAAGAAAAAGCAGAAACAAAAAACTTCTGGACTTCCAGTGCCAGCCAAAACCAGATTTACCAATGTGCCTGAAAAAACAAAAATACTAGATAAAAATATGGAACAATGGTTTTCCAGAGATTGAAGAACAGTTGGGAAACAAGTATTTTCTTTCAGTGCTTTATAGAAGACGTCTGTAGTTGAAGCTTCCAAACTTCTTTTGGCTTTTCCAGCTCCCATCTATTTCATTCCCCTTCAGAAGTACGAGAACCAGTCCTGTGAGGGTTCCCCATATGATCTGGCTTATGATACCCCACTTCCTCTCTTTAATTGCTCTAGGCTTCTTGCTGGTAGTGCTTCCTACACTTGATATCTGCATTATCTCATCCCCAGAGCTGAAGGAGGTGGAAGTTTCTTCCTTTATTTAATAGTATTTGCATCACATTGGCACCCCCTTCTTGTTCTCTCAGCGTTGTACTTTGCTAGGATTTTATCGGTCAAGAATAAACTCAGGCAATTAAAATTTTGCCATATTTTTTCTTTCTCCTTGGATGGGGAATTTAAATTCCAGGGGATTATTCTGGTAGTGAGGGTAGTTTCTAACTAATCTGGCTGATTTAACGGGGATGTATGTTTTCACATGTGTATCTTTGATATCATCAAACATCTATTATGCCAACTACTGCTCTGTCTCCTTGTGAGAGCTGAAAGGTCCACTCTGAGGAAATCTTTCACTGAGGTAATTTCTTAGCTTCTCTTGGGAGCATGGAAAAAAGTTCATATTCTTCCATGGGATCTAATAAAATCCTGGGAACTTGTCTGCCCCAGAAACATTGTTCTAAAACATCTTGACGATGTTGATAATTTCTAAGCAAGACCAGCTAGAATTCTTAATGGGAATTGTGACAGAGATACAAAATAAAAACTTGACTACATTTCACAGTCCAAGTATATTTAACANGAATTCTTAATGGGAATTGTGACAGAGATACAAAATAAAAACTTGACTACATTTCACAGTTGAAGTATATTTAACGTTCACCCCTCTAAGTTTCTTAATTCTGGTAATTAACATAGATATCTCCAGATTCACACAAAATTTTGACACATGATTTTGAACCTTATTAGTTTTGTCTGTGGATATATTACTTATGCTTCAATTTCTTTATCTCTAAAATGGGAAAAATGATAATACCTTCTACAAGAAAATCTGCATAATTCCCTGCTTATCTTATATATTCAATTTATTTTTTCGTTCCAAAGAAAATTTTCCTCCACCTAAGTTTTTTAAGCATTCAGATTTCCCTAATTCCCTAATTTCTAAGCTAACTAGTTAAAATTAATGCTCTCATAAGATTAAAAAGTCAATAATTACTATTAGAAAGTGTCATCAAAATATTTTATTTAATTATAACCATTTTAATTATTTTATTTTATTTTATTATAACCATTTTGATTGCACTTTCCTAAATAATGCCTATGTACAAAACTTCTGTTCTTTTTTTTTTATTAAATTATTTTTCTGCTATTGAGGAATTCAGGTTATTTCATTAGAGCTATTTTTTTCTTAACATAAATATTATTGCAGCTAATGTTGGATATATATGTAAGGTGTTTTATTTGATTATCTATAACCATTTTCTTTAAACTTTGGTTACTATAATTGGCATGTGTAATCAGTTTAATCCACCTGTAAACTCCATTAAAAAAATTGAAGGTCACAGGGATTAAGTAAATTGTTGAAGGTTAAACATCTACTAAGTGTTCAAGTTAGGATCTAAATAGACCCAGTTCTGTCTTATTCCAAACCCATATTATTTAACATAATTTAAATATTAAATAGCATGCTTCATCAAAAGCAAGGGAGAATAATAAGTAGCTTATAGTGGCTTAGCCACTTAAAGTTTAATGGTAAAATGGCATAACAAAAGTTAAAGTGTTTGTAGCAAGATGTCAACCATAATCTCATTTTTCCATACTTTTTAAATCAACTTTGGTAGTTTATAAATGTGGTTCACTTTTGGACTAGAAGAGATTCAAGATGTAGTATCTGTATTAAAAATCTTATAACCTTCTGTTAAACAAATTAAGGGGTTTGTGAGGAGAGTTAAGTATGATGATGTGAAAACAGCCTCATGTTCCTGAATTGAATTGTTACTGTTACTATATACTTTAACATTCCAATCCATTTATGCAGTCAGTTGTTACAAATCTTATCACCATGTAGCACAGTAAAGCAATGTCCGGCTGAATTGGCCGGCAAGAAAACTGATGCATGAAAATTATGAACTACACTTGAGAAATATTTCCGAGTTCTTTTCCTGTGATTCTTATCTTGTCTTCTAGACTAGAGAGGCCTGCCACAGGGATGGTGAAATGATTACCTAGGACACAGTTCTCATTTTAGAATCTGAAAGTTCTTACATGTGAGGCTCCATGATGGGAGGCTCAAGCGATTTATAAAAATCACAGTGAATGTAAAAAGTGTATTTGTAGTTTAGAGTGATAAAGTTTGAAAGAAACTGACAGCAGGGAAGCACAGCTTAATCTTTTTGCTAGATACTTTGATTTATAATTAGAACCAGGTTATGTCAGGTAAAAGAATGAGTCAAAAACAAACTATTGGTTCCGGTTTTCAGTTCTACCTATAAGGAACTTGGAAATCTCCACTCTATCCTAACAAGTAAAAAGCCCAACTGACTAAAATCAGCAAATGTTCTTGGCTCCCTAAGAGAGGGAATGACATAGAGTAAACCTCTGCATTCAAGATTGGAGAGACAGACAGGTGAAAAGAGTCATGGCTAACTGGAGCAGAGACTCCGGAACAGAAATAGCCGTGGGAACCAGTGCCCAAGTTGGAAAACCTGAACTGGAATTGATGAATTGCTAGAAGCTCAGCATGGACAACTCCAGGGGGAGCCAGTCATTGAAGGCCACTATGATATTGTGATATTTACTTCCAGGAACTGGACCACTGTTCCCACAGTGAATATCAGAGAAAAATCCTTCATGCTTCTGGCAGAGGAAGAGGAAGAAAGACCATTTTGAAATATGTCCGAACACTCTGTTCTTTTTAACAAGGCTTCTCCTCAGGGGAGGCTAGTTAACCAGAGCTTAGCCTGCAGGGGTATCCTCTGAGCCTAACTGATCTGGGAATGGGAAATACCCAACTCCAGCCCACTATTGCTAACCTGTCCCAACTAATGAGGGGAGAAAAAACCTGAGAAACTGAAGTTCACAGTCCAGAGGCCTACGCTCACTAAAAAATTATGACCTGATAGGACCATAGAATGGTCCCCTCCACCCACAACTTACTACCACATTTACCTGGTATATCATATCTAGCTCTCAAGAAAAAAATTAAAAGCCATACTAAAAGGAAAAAAAAAATTGAAGAGACAGGGCAAGCATCAGAAGCAGACATGACAGGAGTGTTGGAATTAGCTGATGAGGAATTTAAAGCAATTATGATTAGTATGCCAAGGGCTCTAATGGATAGACAGCAGGCAAGAACAGATCAGCAGTGTAAACAGAGACAAAGAAATCAGAAGAAAGAACTAAAAACACTAAAATGCTAGAGGCAAAAAATATATATATACTAACAGAAATTAAGAATGCATTTGATATTCTAAATAGGTGATTTAAAAATTTAAAGCAAATTTACTTATTCCTTATGCATCTGAGTAAAATAAAGAGACTATTTCTATTTAAGCAAGGTAAATAATGTTAGAAAGCATACAACCTCCTCATGCCTTCTACAATCAGTCATCCTGTAATTGTCAGTAGGTGGCAGAGCCCCGCCCCTGGTCTGCTATCTTGTTGTACATACAGAAACGCACTGTCTGAACTGTAGTAGCTATATCTGCATCAGGCTTCTGCTCCCAATTTTGAAACAACTGTATATGTTGTACGTAGTGCAGAGTACGTAAACCGGCCCGAGGTGATCTCATGATCTAAGCTCCCTGGCAACCCATGTCTTGTGAAGTAGAATAGATTATTTCCCAGTCACAAGAGGATTATTGTCTTTTTTGTTTTTGTTTTTTAAGGCTTTAATTAAAGGAAAGCTTGGAAAATAAACTTTTAGATTATTGTAGAATCTATACTTTCTCTCTTTTTTAGTACAGATCTTCCACACCTTCTCCAAAAAGCACATTCTCTTCACTTTATTTATTCCATGCTAAGTACAGTGTAAGGAGAACAGTTGTACTAATGGGACCTGAGAGTAAAGGTTTTATCCACAGTTGGGCCAGAGCTGTAACAATACTAAAAAGAACAATAGGAATAATAACTATCATAATGAATTCATAGTGAATTTGATCTCTAATGGGGATATTAGGGGTTTTTTTGTCTATAAAGATGAGCAATGTTTTGAGAAATAAAATATGGAAACCCAGTCATGAAATATTGACATGGAGTCTTCACTTTACTGTTTCATCCAACTCACCAACGATGTTCTTTTGAAACCAAAAACCATACTTATTTTAATAGTTATTTGTGTATATTTCCACTTATAATCCAATTATATTTCAATCAAGCCAACTTAATATTTCTTCCCA
Source organism: Ailuropoda melanoleuca (assembly GCF_002007445.2). Lineage (NCBI taxonomy): Eukaryota > Metazoa > Chordata > Mammalia > Carnivora > Ursidae > Ailuropoda > Ailuropoda melanoleuca. The sequence continues at coordinate 99,223,563 of NC_048224.1, forward strand.
TTTCTTCCCAAATTCATCTCTTTTGCCACTAATAGTTATACTGATTTAAACCCAAAGTTACAGGAAGAGCTTATATTCTCACCACAAAACTAGAACAATCAGCTGTGCCTCTAGATTGCTTGAGGCAGATGTCATTTTGACCGACCTGAAAGAGATAATGACCTGCTGGGACCTTGACATTAATCATACAACCTGAATGAAATAAGCCTTTTTGGAAAACGCTGTATTTGTCCAATATTGGAAAGTAACCTTCTCGTAAGAAAGTTAAAGTCCAGATCCCCAAATGACTTGGCCTCCTCACTTCTGTGAAAAGTAGAGTGCAGCGTGGGGGCAGATAAAATGCTACCTTTGTTGTTTATAAGTCTCTGAAGTTGGAAAAGCACTTCTTTAGCCCCGAAGGAATTTTTTAAAAACCAAAAAGAAGTTAGCTGAAAATATTCACTAACTTTTGGGGAGAATTCATGAAAAAAAAAAAAGAATTAAAATAATATATTAGAACATGATTAAAATTATAGTAACAGACTGAAATTTTTCCTTTGCAAAACTAAAATAGAAATTATTTTCTTTGAAGTTGATTACATTGATCTTTATTGGAGATGTAGAATGGAAACTTTCTGCTATAATTTTTAATATGACATGATTATGATTTATTAAGCATATTAGTGAAAGTAGTTTCTCTGATATTTTTCATTTTAGGGTATGTTCATAGTTAAAAATGTTTTCTCTTTGTATATAGTTAGTACTTGGTTTGTTTAAACTAGTTTTAAAATGCCTTCATTATTCTTATGTTAGAAACCATGCATGTTGGGTTGCCTGAGTGGCTCAGCCAGTAAGTGTCTGCCTTCAGCTCAGGGCGTGATCCTGGATCCCTGGGATCAAGCCCCACATCAGGCTCCTCTGCTGGGAGCTTGCTTCTTCCTCTCCCACTCCCCCTGCTTGTGTCCCCTCTCTCGCTGGCTGTCTTTCTCTCTGTCAAATAAATGAATAAAATCTTAAAACAAAACAAAACAAAAGAAAAAAACTCAAAAAACAACTGTGCATGTTAATCTCTGCCAAACATGATATCTGACGACTTTAACTCAAAATATTCCTTTTGCCTGGAATTTTTTTCCATCAGCTGCATGTCTTTAACAATAATTGCTGTCATTCAGTGGCAGACTGTTCACTGAGAATCCTTTAATACATTGTCCCACAGCAGAATAGGCTCTTCTCCTGAGAACATGTCTATAATTTTATACATGGCACTTCTTTACAACATTTTTATTTACACATTTTATTTTACTAATTATTTAAAGGCAATGTCATACTCATCTTTGCATATCTACATGAACAAGCAGAAAAAACCAGAATGGTATAAAGGAAAGAAATTTTTTGTTTTGCTTTCAAATTCTTCCTTTTTATTATGTGTCATTAAGGAAATCATTTAATCTCTCTGAATTTCACCTGTCTTATTAAAAAATCGGTGATATTAATGCCTGTCTCAAAGCATATCTTTGATGATTAAATACAATAGCATGCCTGTCACATAAATGTCAGGCTTTAAATATTTATTCCTTCCCCATATTTTTTACATATTTATTGAATGAAAAGTTGATAAAATTATTATAAATGTATTACATATCACTGGTTTTTGAGAATGTAGGGAGTTTGTTATGGAGAAAGATGCTTGGAATTTCTAGAATTTACCAAAACTTTGGGACAGCAAATGATTTTTACTATGAATTAGGGTTTACGGTATGAGGATGGGAGTCAGTTGTTTTCTGTCTTCTCTGAAAATAAGATGACAATACGGGTTAACTAATTTCTTTAACCTTACTAGAAATGTAATTAAATCTGGATAATTTCAAAATAAATTATACATTTAAAAGCTTCAGGCAATTTGGATTTTTTGTTTGTTTGTTTGTTTAGTATTAATCCCTTCATAGAATCAATGGGATTTGTCAGTCAAATTTTCTTCCGCTCTCCTACTGAATGTGCTGATGTTTAATCCAAGTAAATCTAGTAAGACTATTTTCTGGGAATCTCAGTTTGAAACAAGAAAAAGTTCCAGTTTCTCTTTTTCACACAAGAACTCAGAAAATCACGTCCACTGTGTCTATAAACTTGTACTTCCTTTCCTGGATCATTTCCTTCCCACAATATTCCTTCGATTTTTGAGAATTACCCCAATTATTTCTTGTTATTTAACTTAACTTTAACTTGATTTTATGCCTTTTCTTGAAGTCAAAGAATCCTAAGCAAGTAATAAAATAACTTTACAATCAATTATCAACCTTATAAAGCAATGGGCAATTTCCATTCTTATTTCCAACAGATATCTCCTTGCCTGTTAATAAACGGGTTGTTCTTACACTTGAGAAATTAGCCTTCTAATTGTCACCCACACATAATACAATCATGTATAGTTTTTACCTCTGCTTGTGTTGAAAACTATATTTAAAATAGTTTTAAATATACTGCCTTAACAAGATATAACATCTACTCAAAAAATCCAAAGTTATAAATTATTTTAAATATTAGTCAGATGCAAACTCACAATGTATTGTCCTATATATATATATTTACTTATGAAATCAGTTAGTCTATCACATTTGACTATGATTTGGAACTATGTTGGGTGGTATAGAAGCTAATAGAATTATTTTAACCTGTTAACTGAAGTGTAAATTATTTTTATCTTATAAACTAGCACACTATCCAGAATACNACAATCATGTATAGTTTTTACCTCTGCTTGTGTTGAAAGCTATATTTAAAATAGTTTTAAATATACTGCCTTAACAAGATATAACATCTACTCAAAAAATCCAAAGTTATAAATTATTTTAAAAATTAGTCAGATGCAAACTCACAATGTATTGTCCTATATATATATATTTACTTATGAAATCAGTTAGTCTATCACATTTGACTATGATTTGGAACTATGTTGGGTGGTATAGAAGCTAATAGAATTATTTTAACCTGTTAACTGAAGTGTAAATTATTTTTATCTTATAAACTAGCACACTAGCCAGAATATACAAAATGTTCTATCTTCTATTGCAAGTATTAGCAAACCTTTGTTGTGAAGGGCCAGATATTTCAGGGTATCTAAATAGTTTCAATAAATATTAAATATTTTCAGTTTGGGAGCCAGAGGTCTCTGTTGCAACTACCTCCTCGGTTTTGCCACAAATTTGCCACGGCTGCGATTCAGTTATACTTTATTTATGAATAGGCTTTAGACCCAATTTGGCACCAACCCATTTTGGAAAACTTTCTCTGTCATTGATTATCTTTGAACATGATTGATTCACCATAGTCTTCTCATTGTTAAAACACTGTGGAAATGTAATCATTTCAAAAGTTTTACAGAGTAGTAAATGTTTAGATTTAAATAATATAATTCTGACAAAAATACCAAAAACTAATATTTTTGTGTTTTTCATTGTATCCAGTCAGGAGCCACATTACATTGGTTTGTACAATATTGGTGATTTAGCTTTGATCACTTGCTTAAGGATATGTCCATGAGGTTCCTCTACTCTAAAGGCAAGTATTTCTGGGGTGCCTGGGTGGCTCAGTCGTTAAGCATCTGCCTTCGGCTCAGGGCGTGATCCCAGAGTCCTGGGATTGAGCCCCACATCAGGCTCCTCTGCTGGAAGCCTGCTTCTTCCTCTCTCATGCCCCCTGCCTGTGTTCCCTCTCTTGCTGGCTGTCTCTCTCTCTGTCAAATAAATAAATAAAATCTTTTAAAAAATTTAAAAAAATAAATAAAGGCAAGTATTTCTCCTTTATGAATTTAAAAAAAAAACCCAATTTGGTAAGAGTCAATTGAGACTATATAAATATGTGTAATTTATTAAATTTTTACACATCATTTTTAAAATCAGTTTTTAAATCGTTCCATAATTTGTCCATGCTGACATTATATTGTGAGAACTTTAACTTATGACTGTTTACTGATTTTTGTATCTATGTATTTATATTCAAATGGGCTTTTTATTTCTTATTCAATGGGTTATAATTAAGTACTGTCACTATTTATTTTCACTTTCAAATTGTTCCAGATTTTGCCAATAAGAACCACTTCATTTAAGTTGTGGAACTGACTGGCCTAAAGCTTTTCACAGTAATCCTTTATCATTGAAATTGTACCTACTTGCAAACTAGTAAGTTAGGCTGATGTGGGCACAAGTCTCCTGGATAAAAGACAGAGTTTGTTACTACAAAAAAATAAAAATAGGGGTGACTGGGTGGCTCTGTTGGTTGAGTGCCTGCCTTCTACCTTCAGCTCTGGCCATGATCCCGGAGGGGGTCCCCAAATCCAGCCCCCTCCCCCACCCAAGGCTCCCTCCAGTGTGGAGTCTGGTTCTCTCTCTGCCCCTAGCCCTGTTCATGCTCTCTCTCTCTCACTTTCTCTCTCTTGAATAAATAAATAAAATTTGTTTAAAAAATAAAAATAAAATGTAAAGTGCTCAGAGAAATCTCTGGTATCAGTTTCCTATTCCCCAGTCCTCAGAGGTTGGTGAAATAAGGGCCAGATGTTACCTGCACATGTAGTGGGTGCACCAGAGGGGAGAAATGCCAAGATGCAGTGTCTCTGCATTTCTATGGATCTTCCTCTTTATGTTAAAATATGTACCCTTAACATACCAAAGTCTGACTGGAGTTAATATTTTACCACTTTATGAAAACCTGATTACTTTGGAGAAATACAGTTCCATTTACAACCTCCTGTTATTTGCTAGTTTTGTTTTGATTTAAATAATTATACATCACTGAAAGTTTTCTATTCTTGGTGCAACAAATTGCCTTAAACTTAATTTGGGGGGTTAAAAAATGCCACAAATTTATCATTTTGTGGTTCTGCAGGTTAGATGTTTGACCTGGGTCTCAATGTACTAAAAGTGTTGGTAGAGCTGTGTTACTTTTGGGAGGCTCTAGGGAAGAGTCCCTTTCCTTCTCTTTTACAACTGTCAGAGGCTGCCCACATTCTTTGGCTCCTGGTTCCCTTCTTCTATTTTCAAAGCCAGTAACATTGCATCTCTATGCCTTCCTTCCATAGTCACATTTCCCTCCAATTTTAAGCACCCATGTGATTAAATTGGGCACATTTGATAACCCAAGATAATCCTCCCATCTCCGGTCCTTAACTTAATTCCATCTGCAAAGTTATTTTGCTAGATAAGGTAACAAATTTACAGATACCTGGGATTAAGACAGGAGCATCTTTGGGAGATTATTCTTCTGCTTTCCATAAAAGGAAAAAAGTAAGTTACATTGTCAAGCGAAATAAACAGAGTTAGGAAAGCAATNAGTAAGTTACATTGTCAAGCAAAATAAACAGAGTTAGGAAAGCAATAAAGACATAGAGAAAATTGTTATCACAAAATTCACGTAGGTGAATAAGGAGAGGTTTTCCTAGAAAATGGTATCCTTTAGGTCACCTAGGAAAATGTACCATTTCTTGACTTAGGAGGTCATTTCATTGCCGTTTATTTTATAAAATGTTGTGAAGCTTTACCATATATGTTTTATGTATTTTTATTTTTAATAAATAATATAATATATGGAGTTACAAATTGAGACAGGGAAGCTGAATTTGAGTCTTTGCTGTTACCCCATGGTACGACGGGGGTGGCCTGAGCTATGTTTTTGACTGTGCATAGAGAAAGACGGAAAGGATCAGTGAGACACTTAAAGTATAAATAGAAGATAAATTTTAATAGTTGGTAGACTTTGGAATTTTCTTATTTTCCCCTCTCTCTTCTCATAGATTTATACTTCTTTTTGGTCATTCACACAATCGTCAATTATATAATCTTTTTAAGAAACAACAAATGGCACTGCTACACTGTGTTTGAGAGGATGAAGCATTGAGCAAGTGTGTGTCTGAATTTGTTAATTTGCTTGAACATATAGATTCTATAAGATATCCCTTCAGTTTAATACCATAACTATATTAGACAATGATTCTTACTATAGTTCCTTTTTATAAATATCACCTTCCTAAATATTTGGCTGTGATAGCCAAATGATGCAAAAATCTCTGATGCCAAATTAAACCTGATTCAGTTTAAAGTACTCCAAAACCAACACACATTCTTGAACACGGATTTCAAATATCATAAATTTAAACAATTTAACATATTTTAGCTAATCATGCATATATTTTCTAAAAGCAATTTTTTCTATTATAGGTTTCTGCATTTTTAATTTAATTTAGTTGAACTTCTGTAACTGAATAAGTTTTTCTATAGTTTTTTTTAAAGATTTTATTTATTTATTTATTTATTTATTTATTTATTTATTTATTTGACAGAGATAGAGATAGCCAGCGAGAGAGGGAACACAAGCAGGGGGAGTGGGAGAGGAAGAAGCAGGCTCATAGCGGAAGAGCCTGATGTGGGGCTCGATCCCATAACGCCGGGATCACGCCCTGAGCGGAAGGCAGACGCTTAACTGCTGTGCCACCCAGGCGCCCCTGTAGTTCAGTTTTTTAACAAGCCGAAGTGCTACACAACTTTTTTGTCTTATTAATGTCCACATGTCTGCAGTACAAAACAAAAGAGAAAATATCTCTTTTGATTAGAAGACAGGTGGACAACAGTAGAATAAATAATGTTGAACAGGGAGGCAGAATAATGATCCTAATATTTGCCAAGCTTCATACACACAGGCAAATATGTGATTTAAACTTTCTGTTTCATAATGCTAAATCATAAAAATCTGGTAATATATTACTATATGCCAAGATTTGTTGTGATACCAGGTGAGGAAAAAATGTCTATTGAACAAATCATTTGGGTAGAAGGATAAAATAACCCAGTCATGACTAGTAGTGAATTGTAATTGTAAATTGCAAATGGGAAAATGATTTTTTAAAGAATAGTTTATGGAAATTTTTTCTTTCAGAAAATAGGACATATATATTTATTTCATAAATATTCTCAAATACTTATATAAGTTTCAATAAATAATACTCATTTTAAAACCAGTTGAATCAGTTTAAACTCAGTTAAATCAGTTTTGAGATGAGTCATTTGCATTTTGTTTATGAACTATATTGGTTAACTATAAAAATTTTGAGTTCTTTTGTGACTTTTAGTGTTCAACAGCTCACAGAATTTAGAATGGCAAAGATTTTTCATTGTAATGCAAACTCCTTTCATTGCTATAGCCCAAATGTCTAGAAATAGTCCCTTACAAATATTTGCTCAGGGAAAGGAAAAGAAAGAAGGAGAAAAAAGAGAAGGGAAGGGGGGAGAAAGGAGAGAGGAAGTAGAAGGAATTCTGATAAAGGAGAATGATAAATAATAAGCAAAGATGATCATAAATGCAAGAAAAGGGAATGGTGGCACACATTTGATACAGTGCATCTGTTGTTTCTGAATTAATTTTAAACCAGGTGTCACATAAATCAGATGCCTGGAGGTTACATGAATGTATGATCAGTCTGGGCTTAATAAACCAATGAGTGGTGCCGCCTACAGCAAACAGGAAATTGCTTGCTCTTCTTTTTTTTTTTTAAATGGTGCCTGAATAAAATAACTCTTTGGACTTAATTTGGCCCCTACAACAAACACTTTACCACTCTTTTGGGAAGGAAAGAACTTTTGGAATTTTTATCTTCACTGTGTTTCGAGATATTTTGTTATCAGTGATTGTGGACAAGAGATAGGAAGAAAGAAAATTTATTAACACTTGAGGCTAGTAGTCCATGACATCAAATAACTGAAGCCATTATCTACTTTGTATGTGTGAGAGAGGCCAACTCATGTACCCAATTCGAAATTGTCTAAATTGGGGTGTTATCATCTTTATCTCCAGAGCTCTAGTAACACAAGAGAGTAAACCCTCCTGTGTCTTTTGATGAACAGAACTTATTAATTTTAATCATATTATCCTTAATTATTGTCTTCTTGGAATTTATTTTACTATGTGTCCTGAATAAGAGGGGAGAACATGTTTTCCTAGAAGAATCCTGGTATGTCCTGGTATCATTTACTTACAAGAATAATGTCGATGGTATTTTGATAGGGATTGCATTGAATGTGCAGAGTGCTCTGGGTAGCATAGACATTTTAACAATATTTGTTCTTCCAATCCATGAGCATGGAATCTTTTTCCATTTCTTTGTGTTTTCCTCAATTTCTTTCATAAGTGTTCTGTAGTTTTTAGAGTACAGATCCCTTATCTCTTTGGTTAGGTTTATTCCTAGGTATCTTATGGGTTTTGGTGCAACTTTTGGGATCTATTTCTCTCTCTTCTGTCTCATTGTTAATGTTTAGAAATGCAACTGATTATTGTATCCATATGATTTCACAATGGAATATCTCTTATAATCAAATGACTGTTACATGTAAATCAATTTTGGAAACTGTTATTTGAATGTTTGTTCAGAGTTTAAAATTGAATCTTCTTTTCCTAGAATTCTATATAGGGAAATTTCTTTCTTACAATCCAGTGTTCAAAGTTATAAGACAATTCAGTTTCTTTGAGTTAGTTTTCTTTGTTTACTTTGAGTTAGTTTCAGTTAAGAAATACTCTTCTTAGGAAATATTCATTTCCTGTAAGTGTCCTCACTGCGAGTCACAAAACTGTAAGGAAATATGATACTCCATTAAATTTTAATATATATTGTAGCTTCCCCGCCCCCGGAATATGGTCCATCTTGATGAATATTTCAGGTGTACTTAAATATGTATAGTTTGCAATTGTTGGGTAAAAACTTTTCATATGTCAGTTAGGTTGCTGTTGTTCATAATGTTATTTGTATCTTCTAGATATTTTTTCTGAAATTTTGTTTAGTGTTTTTCAATCATTGAGAGCAATTATAATATGCGCTTCCACCACTGATTCTGGATTTGTCTATATCCCTCCTTCATTTTTTCAGCTTGTACTTCATGTACTTTGAAGCAGTGGTAGTCGGTATATATACACTTACAATTGTTGTTGTCTTATCTTCCTGACGTATTTACTCTTTATTAAGTTTTGTTCTTTTTCTCTAGTAATACTTCACGTTTCGAAGTCTGTTTTATCTGTTATAATACGGGCCTCTGTTTTTCTTACATTTGCTGTTACACGATACATGTTCAGCCCTTCACTTTGAACATCCTTGTGCCTTTGAATTAATGTATTATCTCTTGTAGACAGTGTATAGTCCATTCTTGGTTTTTTGTTTGTTTGTTTGTTTTTTTAAGATTTTATGCATTTATTTGAGAGGGTGAGAGAGAGAGAGAGACAGCCCCAGTGAGCCTGAGCCTGAGGGAAAGGACAGAAGGAGAGGGAGAGGCAGAGGCAGGCTCCCTGCTGTGCTGGTATCATGACCTGAGCTGAAGGCAGCCGCTTAAAGGACAGAGCCACCCAAATGCCCCTTGTTTTGTTTTGTTTTATTTTGTTTTTTACCCAGTCTGACAATGTGTTCATTTTGATTAGAATATTTAGTTCATTTTAATTTCGTGTAGTTATCAAAAGTGGTGTATTTAGGTCTGCCACTTGGCTCATTGTGTTTAAATTGCGCATCTGTTATTTGTTACTCTAGTCCCCTTTTCCCAACTTCTTTGTAGCTTTTTTTTCTTAGTATTCCATTTTAATTCCTCTGTTCACTTTTGAAGCTACATCTCCACATTTTTTAGCTGTTAGTAGGGTTTTACATTATGCATTTTTAAATGGTGATAATCAAATTAAAGTTAATCATCAATTACTTGAGGTAAAGTGTGGAATAGTTGCAAGAATTTACTTCCATTTCCACTCTTTCTTTCCTGCTTTATGCAATACATTTCAAATCTCTACACATGTGAACTCAACACAGTTTTATGTATTTCAGAACAAATTAAAAGGACTCGTGTGTGCGTGTGTGTGGGTGTGTGTGTTTGGTTTCTTCAGAAATAGGAGAATATATATATATATATATATTCAAATACAGAATTTTTGGTTCATGGTATTTTGGGTTTTTTTTCCCCCTTAAGCATTTTTAATACGTCATTCCAGTGTCTCAGGACTCCTTTGTTTCAGTGAAAAATCAGGAATTAATCACAGTGTTCTTCCAAGTAAAGTTTATTTCTTGTTGACTCATTTTAAGATTTTCTTTCTATTTGGCTTTTAGCATTTTGACAATCATGGGCCATTGTGTTTATATTGGAATCTCTGGGATTTCTAAGTCAATATTTTCCACAAAATTTGACAAGTTTCTGTCATTATTTCTTCAAATACTTTGCTTTTTTCCCCCTTTCTCCTTCTGGCACCACAATCATAGATATGTTGAACTTCTTGACATTCTTTCACAGGTATTTCAGTGTATACTTACCTCCTTTTTTGTTGCTGATATATAGACTGGTCTGTTTTTCTGTTTAATGATTCCTCTGCCATCTTCAGTCTCCCATTGAGCCTATATAATAATTTTTGCCTTTTAATTTACTGGACATTTAGCTCCAAAATTCCATTTAAAATAAATAAATAACATAAAATTCCATTTTTTCCCTTTCCATTTATATTGGAGTCTCTTCTCTGTTCACTTATTTAGACCATTTAAGATCATTTTTCTTTAAACTTTGAGAATAATTTTTTTAAAAGATTTTTTAAATTTATTTGAGAGAGAGAGGGAGAAGCAGACTCCCCGCTGAGCAGAGAGCCCAACATGGGGCTCAATCCCAGGATCCCAGGATCATGACCTGAGCCAAAGGCAGATGCTTAACCAACTGAGCCACGCAGGTGCCCCTCTTTGGGCATAATTTTAAAAATTATTAAAATATAGTTTAGTAGCTCCTGTGAATTTTTCTTTCATAAACTAAAATTTGTTATCATTTTGAGTCTGTTTTTGTTCAGTGTATTTTTTTCTTTACTGTAAGGTGTCACTTCCCTGTTTCTTTCCAAGCATGGGAACTTTTGTTGGAGATTGAAAATTGTAAATAACACATTAAAGCAAATATAAATTCTTATTAATAGTAATAACGATAATAGGAAATTATTATTTCTTTTTCTAGTAAACAGTAACCTTGCCTGGACTTAAAAATATAGACTGTGTCTACCATGCATTAGACTAGACAGTAGTGGACGTGGCTGCCCAACACTTGTGCCTCCCAGAGGGTGCCTCTACGGTTTCTTCCTAATTTGTCTCTCAACCTAATAGCTAAAGAGATTGTACTTAAATTTTGAGGTCAGACTTCTCTGTCATTCTCTTGTTTCTAGAGATTCCTAATAGTTTCTAGCTGCTCCATCAGTCTTAGCTTCTTTCCTCTGAATCTTCAGGTTACTGGGCTTCAGCTTTTTGCTGTTCCGGTTGCATGTTTGGGAAATGATGTCGATTAAAAAGGCAGCAGATACACAAAACTCACTTGCACAGTTTTACCTTAAAAATAGATTACTTTCTGGTATCTGTGTTTTTTAAACTTGGGTCTCCAATGCATAGTTTAGTGATCATTCAGAGATTTAAGCAATTTATGCCTGTACTACGGATCACACACTGGTTATGTCACTTCGAGGTTATCCCCTCTTAAATTATTCAGTCTTGAATTCTTTCTCTGCGCTCGTGTGAATGAGAGAAAGAAAGAAAGAGAGTGCATGCACAAGCAGGGGAAGAGGGAGAAGCAGACTCCCCACTGAGCAGGGAGCCTGACACGGGGCTCCATCCCAGGACCCCAGAATCAGGACCCAAGCCTAAGGCACATGCTTAACCGACTGAGCCACCCAAGAGCCCCTAAATGTTATAGTTTTATCCCAAAAGTTTTTGCATGGCCACTTTACTTAGTCACTGTTACCACAAGGAGTAAGTAATTATTTATTTATTTTTCCTTCAATATTTTTTGGGCAGGCGTGTATTATAGGGACTTAAGATATGTCAGTGAATGAACCAGTCAGAAATAATTGCCCTAAGGAAGCCAAATTTTGTTTGAAGTAGAAATAAAGCAAAGCATAAACATAGTAGATAATGAAATTAACAATATTTTGGTAGTGCATAAAGCTCCTGGCAGAGAACAATTCAAAGTAAGACAAGACTTGGAATGTGGAAGGTCAGAGGGTAGCAGCTTTAAAGATACCCTCTGGGTATCTTATTGACAGCATAACATTTGAGGAGATAATTGAGGAAAGTTCAAGGAATTGGTAGTATGACTATCTGGGGAAGGAATAGTCGAGGCAGAGGAATGTGTCAGTGAAAAGATCATCAAGCATGGAATGTTTGAGGAAAAATAAGGAGGAAAGAGTAGTTGGAAAAGGGTGAGTAAGGTAGAGAGTAGTCTCAGTAGAGAATGGTATCAGGAAGTCAGTGGGCATCAGATATACAGAACTTCGAGACTCAATGAAAGGACTTTGACTTTGACTTTGGGTGAAATGGGAATCAGTGTTTATTGTTAAGAATAGAGTGTGGGAGCTAGTAGAACAGTTAGGAAGTTACAAGGTATTATTAAACTGGATTTTAATAGTGGCAGTAGAGATATGCAGAAGCAGTAATAGTCTGAATATACCTTTATGATTACACAACTTGATGTCTTAATTGAAATTTCATTGTATCTTTTCAGATTTGTGTATGGCAGAGCAGCTCTGACAGAGAGACAGAGAGAAAGAGATCAACACTTAGGTGTCTAGTCTGTAGGCAAAATCTGGTGATGTTCCATATATTTTATGAGGACTATAAATTCTTAAATAAATATGAGCTTTCCCATCTTTTTTTCACAGCTCTCATTACAATCTATTATAGTTACTTGTTTATTTGCCCACATTATCCAATAGACTATTAGTTCCTGATGTCTTTTTAAAGGTATCAGGAACATTAAAAAATGAATTATTGATTGAATGTCTAATTGTATGAATAATTGTTAAATAATGGACTTGTAAAATAATCAAATAAAAAGTTGATATCAAGTAAAATTAAGGTTTTCTAGAAATTAATTTGAAAGGATCACCTAAAAAATATCTGCATGCCTCTAATGGTGTGTTGGATTTTGGAAAAGGATCAAATAAGATAAAAATTGAGAAGTTATTACATTTTTATATCCCTATATACCAGGGACATTATTAGACTTCAATAGTGAGGCAACTCCCATGGAATTATAATCATAGATGTAAAGGGAAATTGAGCTATTTGAAAATTTCATAATTGAAAATAGTTGCAGATAATCCAATTGAATTTCATACCCCCCCAAAAAAATTGTTATTTCTCATTAAAAAGATAGTGTCTGTGATATGGTAATGATCTGGAGTGATAGCTTAAGAGAAGGAGAATAGACTGCCTACATGTGATGGTTAAGGTGCAGGTTCAGGTCCCAGCTCTGTCACTCAATAGCTATGTGATGGAAGACATGATGTAAAATTGTGCATTAATTTCTTTATACTTAAAATGAGGAGGTTAATAGCACACACCTTATAGATTTACTTTTAAAATGAAATGAGTTAAACATTTAGAAAAATGCATGCCAAATATTAACACTGAATGTTACATATATAATATGTACATTATTGTACAACAATGACTCACACCAGTGTTGAGGCATAGGGACTTGAAGAATCTCTTTTTCTTTTTTTTTTTTTTCTTTTTCTCCCTATTGACTAACTGGAGCATCACAAATATGATCTCCTGAGGAAAAGCTCTGTCTTCATATTTTACTATTGTAATGTGACTCTGAATGTGCAAAAATTAAATGATGGCTTTGAAACCATGTAAACATGGAGGTAAGTTGGTGGGCCAGAATAATAGTATAGCCTTATAAAAATTTCTTTTGAGACCATGAGACATAGGAGCAGTCCTATTTCTTGACATGTGGTAAGCTGCTGTGTATACAATTTGGGTTATAATAATGTGCCATGTTTAAGTTACCACAGAAGTATGAGTGTCCTCAACTATCAGGGCTGAGAGTTTCTTTAACGTATTATTCCACCTTTTGCTCAAACCTTTCACACCAAATTCCTGCTCTTTTGAAGTGTAAGAGCTGTATTTCGACATTTAAAAAGCAGAACTCCTGAGGGATTCACTGGTAAAAGCCATTAGTGAATTTGCTGATATAAAACTTGCATGATACCCATAAATCTTTTATAGAGCATCTTTAGAAGTGTGTGTGTGTGAGAGAGAAAGGGAGAGAGAGATTAGGTGAAGATGGTAAATTGCATTACATGAGCCTTCAACATGAGCCTTCAACATTATACTTTTTGACATTTAATAAAATAGGATCAAAAAAGTTATATCCTCAGAGGCCTTGTTATGCCATCATATGAATGAACTGAATATCCATATCATAGGTTCTGGGAAGCAAATATATATATTTGATTTCGGAAAACTGATTTCACTTTCCCTGTGCTGGAAACACTAACATTCACTCTCTATCTGCTCTAAGTGCCATAACAGTAACATGTCGCCTCAGTTCTCTGTATATCATAGGTATAAAAGATTAAGTTAAATTTATATCCTCATGTACATCTCTACATTATTTTGATCATCTGGATGTTCAGAAATAAAGCAGAGTGAATGAGAAGTACACAGCTTGCAGTAATAATTATTATTATTATTTTTTTAATTTAATTTTATTATATTATGTTAATCACCATACAGTACATCCCCAGATTCCGATGTAAAGTTTGACTTCATTAGTTGCGTGTAACACTCAGTGCACCATGCAATACGTGCCCTTCTTACTACCCATCACCAGTCTATCCCCTTCCCCCACCCCCTCCCCTCTGAAGTCTTCAGTTTGTTTCTCATAGTCCATAATCTCTCATGTTTCATTCCCCCTTCTGATTAGGTAATCAGAAGGAGTAATAATTATTTCTAACTTCTGTTGTTATATGTGTGTATTTTTAGCAGAAGAGTTCTCTATGCAGGTAATTTTACAATAATTTTAAAAAGTTAAAATTAGACTTTCAGTTTTGGGAAAAGTTGATATAGACTCACTTTTCCCTGCCCCTCTCCTCCAAATACTCCTACATAACCTGGAAATAATTCCACAGGCAGAAGTCGTAAAAAGGCCCTGAAAGTGGAGAGAAGAAGATAGACTGGCTACAGACCTCAAAGATCAATTTACAATTCCTCAAATGAGTGACTATCAGAAATAATATTATAATAGGATTTTAGGAAAAATAATATCCATGATGTACAAAACATATTTGCTTGTCATTTTATGAAGTATTTTAAATGTTTTCACATACATCTCCAACTTCCTGTGCGATGGAATTATTTCTTACAAATTCCATTCTCTTAATAATATTTTAAATTAAACCAGTTATTGGTTGATTACTTCTATTTGAAGCCCTTGTTAGGTTTTAGTTTAATGAGGTTCCTTACCTAGGGTGATATTGCAAAATATTTAAAATTTCCGGTTATTGTGCAATACTACTTTTAATAGGAAATTGCCATTCAGTTCTGTGTGGTATGAGGCACTTTATAAGATTCGTATTGAAAATGCATAAGTTTAAACTCCAAGTTGGTTATAGGTTGTTAAGATATTAGTTCTTTTTCTCTGTCATTCCTTCAATGTCACACAGAAAATGCAAAGTCCTTATGAACAATGTATTTGATCTGTGTAGAAGTTACGGCTCTTGACTCTGATTTATCAATTACTACCATCTTACTCACTCTACCTAAGCTACGGTGATTTCCTCATTGTTCTTCAAGCAGGTCATGTACTCACATTTCTTAGGGCCTCAGACTGTCTGTATTCTTTTAAAACAATCTTCCCTTGATATATGCATGACTGGATTTCTCACTAGTTTTATGCCTTTGCTTTAATGTCACTTTCTAATCAGGCTAACTTGAGTACCTGACCCTTCACACACACACACACACACACACACACACACACACACACACACACCCCGTCCTGACTCTCTTTTGCCTGCTTTTCTTTTACCACATCACATTTTTCTTGTCCTGTATAATAAAAATTTTGCTAATTTATCTTTCTAATTGTTTATTATCCCCCCAACATGCAAGAATGGAACTTTCATATGAGCAATGATTTTTTTTTTCTATTTTGTGACCAATACCAAGTATCTAGAACACTGTAGGTTCTCAATAAATATTTATTGTTCATTAAATATGAATGGACATAGGGACACATGGGTGGCTCAGTCGGTTGGGTGTCCTCCCTCAGCTGGCTTGGATGGTAATCCCAGGGTGCTGGGATTGAGTCCCACATGGGGCTCCTTGCTTGGCAGGAAGCCTGCTTCTCCCCCTGCCCCTCCCCCTGCTTGCGCTCTCTCTCTGTCTCTCCCTGTTGAATAAATAGAATCTTTAAAAATGGATGGACATAAATAGTATGATTACATTCTATTTTCCATTCATTTTTTTTTTTACAGTCTGAATACATAGCAGTTTTCCAGGGTGAATACATAAACACTTCTGTAAAATAACTACTTTAAGGGACCAATCAAAATTGTAAAACAACACATATATGTATATATAGTCTTATACTCTTTCCCTCTTACATAATAATTTACATATTTATACTGGGTAACTCAATATGCTGCTGTTTTCTGGCAAGGCACACTCTTCTAATTGGGACTGTTTTCACTGACTCTTTGTACAATATTTAAAACTTTAAAGAGTTCATTGATTTAATAGTGCCAAAATTTAATATTCAGATACTAGTTGTACACAAATTACAAGATTCTTCATGAAAGCAGAAATGATCTGAGTCAAGATTCTACCCTAAGTATCTAGTTTATGTTTTCTAGTTCTTTTTTTCTTCTCATGTTATATTTCACCCATGACAGGATTTTCAGATCATCCTGAATCAGAAGTAATCTTGTCCAGACTGAAAGTGTTTTCTTCAGATAAAGAGAGACATAGCATTGTTATAGATTGAAACAGCACACATGTGGTATGTACAAGAGTTAGAACATTAAGATCTCTATAGATAAATGGATAGATAGCTATAGGCAGATAGATATGGGTATCTATTCCAACTGTATAGATACAAATTCTATCAATTTGTATGATACCAAATCACATAGAATATGTGATATATCAGACACAGTAGTGAGGATAGAAAGATGTGCATATGCCCAAATGTATATACACATACATTTAGGTGGTGGTCAGGTAGATAGGTTAATTTTTGATAGGCATTTACATAAACAGAAAATCAGTTCAATTTTTTGACAGAGCTGAAATAGAATGTTCTGAATGAGTAAAAACACTCAAATCATTTGATTCTGTCAAGGTTAAAATTGAAAAATTGATTGAGTGCTTGTATTAAAATGACCTATGGTTGATTTTGTTCTCTTGGAGGTACAGCCTTTTATAAATGAAATAGTTTAAGACATCAACAGTGTTGAGAACAGGGCAAAAGATCCTATGAACATTCAAATATCAGTGCAAGATTGAGTTATGCCAGTAAATGTCATGTTTGGTCAGATAGCTCTTAGTTTCAGAGCAACTAGTCTTTTAGTCCTGAAGCCAAACGGCACACATTCAGGTCACAGTGGTCGAAGTACCACCAAGTGAAAACAAGCTGAGATTTATTGCAGTCATACAGGGCAAGGTATTCCACAGGTCTTTTGGACAATGTGATTTCAGCTGGAAATTTTATAAAAGACCTAGACAGAAAAATCCAATTTGTCGTTGGGTAAAGTTGGGAATTGTTGCCACTCAGGAATTCTCAGTCCTCTTATTTGATCTAACCAAATCTCTCTCTCTCTCTTTTTTAAACAGAAACTTGTCCCCAGACAACCTGCACCAGAATAATTTGGGTGTTTATTTACAACACACATTTAGTAGACCCCACCATGATCTCATTGAATCCAGGTCTCTGCATGTAAATAAATATTGCAGGTAATAAATGCATACCTGTATTCAAGGGTCACTGAACTAAACTCCAGAAGCCCTTGGGAACAGTTAGTAGGTGATCGATTGATTGATTGATTGATTGATTTCCTCAGCATCTAGTTACTTCATAGCAAATAGTTCAAGCATAGTTTTGAGGAAATTCATTGTTTCCTTCTTTACTGTGAACTTCTGATTTCTATGAATAGTTTTTTTCATAAAGAAGGAGAAAATAGAACTACAATTTTTAAAAAGTGAGCCATGTTGGATGAAATCACTTTTTTTTCCCCTGAAGGCAGTCTCTTGCTTGTAAGAAATCGAGCTCAAACAGAAAACAAGTGTTGTTGGGTTGAGAAATCAGAAATCAAACTTCAGTGATTCTAGGGCAACTGGTAATTGAAGGTAACATCACAGAACGAAGGGAGCCACAAAAGAGGTCCTCCAGAAATCTGTGAATAAACTCTGTTCAAAACCTGGCCTTTGCCAAAAAATGTACATTTAAGAACTACTGAGCTATACTAGGCTAAGAATTCAGTATACGCAGTAAACAACATTGTCTACAGTCTGAGAAAGAGATGGACATGTTTCAACAGCTTCATCCTGCTAGAAAGTGGAGCTAGGTAAAACCATTTGGCTTCTCATTTAAAACCTGGAGTTGCCACTTCTAGGCCTATACTAAAGAATTCAGCTTAGTGCTAGAGGAAAAGCCACAATAACTTCTCTAATAAAGCTTGGAACCAAGGCTCCACAATATCCAGGTATTCACCCATAATTTAACAGTTCCCAAGAGCAAAATCCAACATTCTTCACATGATAATATAATCTAGAGACCTAGAAACTCTACAGCATATAAATCACAATGGGGTATACATTAAAAAGTTACTAGACACGTGCAGAAACAGGAAAATGTTGCCTACAACCAAGAAAAATAGCAGTTGGTACAAATAAACATCCAGAACTAACTGCTATAATTAGCGGAAGGACATTAGAATAAGTGATCGTTATTTTAAACTGTCCACAGGTTAAAAAAGGATGTGATGGGTGTAAAGATGTGTAATTTCAGAACTGAGATGAGAACTCTTTTGCAGAACCAAATGAATCCGGGCTAGACACCTGAATTAGATATAGGCTTTTAAAAATTTCAATCAGATCCACTAGGCCACCCTTCTTTCTTAGTGTTAGCATGCAAAAGGGTAGCAATATAAATTTCATTTTGAAAAGAAAAGTCCTCAGGCCATTAACCACCAGAAGTTCAGAAAATGTATCAAATAAAGAGGGAGTGTTTTTTAGATTTATTTCTGATGTTGTATTCATGGGTCTTTTAGAGTCATATATAGTACCTATTTTCTTCTATTCTCTAGTGTCTGAAAGTACAGCGTTCTCTAGGGTGATAAAATGGTTAATAATGCTGCCAAATAAATCAGTACAAAGTCAGATGTTGAAAATACTCTGATGCAGAAAAAGATGATAGTGTACTGCTGCCTTGGTCAGGTGGTCAGGTAAAAACAATTTTGAAATTCCCTGATTATTGAGTTACAGGAAAACATTTTGCTCATTTGATCAATAACTCACATGCTCCAGTGCCTTGGCTCCCCCATACCCTTGAGTAAAGTCTCTTCAAACACTGAAAATTTCAAGGCTATTGAAGTGAACAGACTTTGTGTATAAATCTAAAAAATGTAATTAAGTAAAAATAGCCAGATGTATAAAGACGAAAGTCATTATAAATTCTGGAAGAAAAATAAATAAATATGCAAACCAAAATGAGGTAATTGATAAACATGTGCATATATGTAAAATATAAAATACTGGCCAGAAATAGTAAAATAATTTATAAATAATTATTGTTATAATAGAATAGAAACACGAAGATAAAAAGGAATTGTTTGTATCTGTAAATGTTCATTTAAAAATAAAGGATTTAAATCAAACACTTTTTACAGGATTTAAAGCAAATACAAGTAAACATTAACATTTATTTCACTTAAATGATGGTAATGGCTTTTATTTTTTTCAGTTTTTTAAATGTTTGACATGTTTTTTTAAAAAGATTATGACATTAATTATAGACTGCACTTGTCATCAAAATTAGCAATCCTTTTACCCAATTAGGGTATTTTGACTTAAATTACATTGTCTATTTGCACATAACCTTATTTTTAACTTTTCTGTTTCATTATCTTTTAATTTATAAATAACATACAGAGTTGTAAAATTGTGACTCGAAAG
Source organism: Ailuropoda melanoleuca (assembly GCF_002007445.2). Taxonomy (NCBI): domain Eukaryota; kingdom Metazoa; phylum Chordata; class Mammalia; order Carnivora; family Ursidae; genus Ailuropoda; species Ailuropoda melanoleuca. Next base: position 99,243,529 of record NC_048224.1, read on the forward strand.
TCTTTTTCTTTTAATAGGGGAATTTAAACACTTTTTTTGCACGTACTTACATATTTATTCTTACTTCTATCAAATGGCATTTTATTTTTAGTTTGTTTTAAATTTTTTCACATTCCTTCTGCCGGTAATAACAAACTCTTCTAAAAATAGGTAGCAAGGAACAAGTTATTTAATTTCTAATATTGCTTACATTTTAAGATATTTTCATCTCAATTCTTACTTAGTGAAAGTGTTCACTTTTGCAGTTGGTCTCTAAGCTGGAATTCATCTATATCATCTCCTTTCCACACCACTTATTGTAGATTTCCATACTGTCATTCAGTATGTCATCTAATCTAATTCACTTGCAAGGTGGGGATGATCCAGAACTTCATGCCTGTTTCAATGGCCCTGTCACTCTTAACATTCTAAATCAAAGTAGCAAGAGACACTCCAGAGTACAACAGAGGTTTCAAATACACGTCCCTCTAACTACATTGTGTATCATCGGTCCTAGCTCCTCATGATGACCAGGCATGACTCTCTCCGTTAATAAAGTGACTTCTTTTTGCCCTCTAGGTAAAGCATCATGAGGATTGTATGTGGCAGTGATTCTTTAACTCACATTCTGCCCCTTTTTGTAGTACCACCAACTCCTTCAGGAATTGGCCCTCTAACTCAGCAGAGCCTTAAACTATGGGAATATAAAGCATAAATTCTATAAATAGATCGCTGGACAACTGGTAAGAAAAGCCCATTCTATTTTCTCCCACCCCCTTGGTTTTCAAACCTATATAATTTATCTCTGTGGGACACATCACCGAGTGGCCACTGGTTCAGTTTCTGATGTTGCGTCTGAACTGATATCCTTGCTGAGCATTCCTGTAGTCTTTCAGGACAGCTCACAAATGTGAGACACAGGTTTCACACACGTTGTGTCTACTTACATATATCCATCCACATGGTTTTCCCCTTACTTCCATATATCTGATTTCTAGTCTTGCTCTTTATAGGACCCTATTCAGCCATCCATGCCATTTGATACTCTACAGCAGTTATATTTTCCTTGGGTCACATTTCACTGTATATCAAATGGACAACAAGGAGTAATGTTAGTAGTAATGCCTGCTAAGAGGATGGCTCCAATGACTGTATTTCAGATCAATGTATTATTACAATTACAGGCTACTTCCATCTAACTGTGACATTTTGAGTCAACCCATATATAAACCAGAACCAATATCTGTCCTCTTCTGTAATGTGATTATAAGGAACTCCCCCATAAGGTCATATATGTAAGCTGAGGGAAAGGGCTGGTGGAAAAATAGGTATACAGATCTGTGCCATCAGTTCATGACATTTAGTAGTGTATGATAGACCTCCTTGACTCTACTACTAAACTGCCACATCAATTATTTTATTTCTTTTGCAATTGGCTTAAGTTTAACAAATCTGATCATGCAAATGGGCAGTTCCAGTCACATCATAGCTAAGTTTCTATGACTAGATACTCAGTCTCCACACGGATCATGTGGTAGGCAAAATTCTAAGGTGTCCTCCAAGATTCTGGTGGCCAACCCTGTACACACCTTGGATAACCCCCTCCCCTGATTATGGGGATAACCTGTGAAAATGATGGGGTTACATCTCTGTGATTAGACTGCAACATATGGAAAATATGAAGAGATTTTGCATGTGTGATTAGAGTCCCAAGTCAGCTTGAGTTAATTAAAAGGAAGATTATCCGGGGTGGGCCAGGATTAATTAAGTAAAAGACTTTAAAAGAGGGCCTGATTCTCCTGCAGTCTTTGAAGATGGAAGTTTCCATGTTGTGAGCAGCTGTATCAATAAGACTTGAGGGTGGCCTCTAGGAGACTTGAGCAACCCCCAGTCAAATAGCCAGAAAGAAAATAAAGGCATACCTCATTTATTGCACTTCATTTTATTTTGCTTTACAGATTTTGTGGGTTTTTACAAATTGAAGTTTTATTCTGGATTCTGTATCAAGCAAGCCTATTGGCACCTTTTTTCCAAAAGCATTTGTTCACTTTGTGTCTCTGTGTCATGTTTTGATAATTCTCACAATATCTCAAACTTTTTCAAGAACAGAAATGGTGATCAGTGGTCTTTGGTCACTACTGTAATTGTTTCGAGTGCCATGAACCATGTCCATAGAAGATGGCAAACTTCATCAATAGATGTTGTGTATCTTCTGACTGTAGATGTGGTCAAAATAACAAAAGAACTAGAATTAGAAGTGGAGCCTGAAGATGGGACTGAATTTCTGCAATCTCGTGATGAAATTTTAAAAGATGGGGGTTGCTTCTTATGGAGGAGCAAAGAAAGTGGTTTCGTGAAATGGAATCTACTCCTGGTGAAGACTGTTGAAATAACAACAAATGATTTAGAATATTACAGAAACTTAGTTGATAAAAGCAGCAGCAGTGTTTGAGAGGATTGACTTCACTTTTGAAAGTTCTGCTGTGGGTAAAATGCTACCAAGCAGCATCACTTGCTACAGAGAAATCTTTAATAAAAGGAAGATTCAATTGATGTGGCAAACTTCATTGTTGTCTTACTTAAAGAAATGGCCACAGCCACCCAACCTTCATCAGCCCCCACCCTAGTCAGTCAGCAGCCATCAACACCGAATCAAGGCCCTCCACCAGCAAAAAGATTACAAGCTAAGACAATGGTTGAAAGCTCAGACAATGTTAGCATTTTTAGCAGTAAGTGTTTTTAAATTAAGATATGTAATTTTTTGAGACATGATGCTATTGCACATTTAATAGACTACTATATATTATAAACACAACTTTTATATGCACTGGGAAACCCCCAAAATTCATTTGACTCGCTTTATTGTGGTATATGCTTTATTGTGGTGGTCTGGAACTGAACCCACAGTAGCTCTTAGGTATGCCTGTAGAATCTCAGTCTCACAATCACAAAGAACTAAATTATAGCAACAACCTGATGAGCTCAGAAGAGGATCCTGAACTGCAGATGAAAATGCAGCCCAGCTAACACCTTGATTTTCACCTTGTGAGAACCTGAGCAGAGAATGTAATTATACTGTGTCCAGATTTCTGATCTACAGCAACAGATAATAAGTGAGTGTTGTTCTAATCTGATAATTTGGTGATAATTTGTTGTACAGCATACAAAACTAATACAGATCATTAGCACCCAAAGAGCTTCTTTTCAAGGAGTTTGTGCTTTATTGAAGAAGATATTGCCCAAAGATTGAAGGACTTGTTTTCTCAAACTTTTTATTATGTCTCCAGAGACTGCTTTTGCCTGATTTTCTTTTTCTTTCACACAATGTTCTACACATCTCTTACACGTCCCTTTATCTTTCTCTTACCCTTGGTTGAGGTATACTTATTTATCTTTCAGGTTACTATTTTGTATAATTTTCCCGTTTCATATATTTAAGAGATCTCCCCAGACATCAGATTGTGTGCTCAAGTGAGATTTTTATTTAAAGTGAAAGATATGGTGCTGTAAGGAACAGAATGCAGCCAAGCTTGGCAATCCCATGGATATTCATAGCATGAGCCTCCTCTTGGGCTAATTTTTACAAGCCAGACCATAATGAGTCTGGATCTTCAGAATCTATGTGAGGAATCTTGTCTTTGAGAAAGCTCATTAAAAAGGCTCTCTGATCCTTCCAAAAGTCAAACCAGGCTTGTCAAACTGGCTAGGGTAGTTAGAAAGCATCAATAAAGAAACTAACACTGGGTGTCTACAGAAAATTTTCATGTATTGAAGAGTACATAAAAAGCACCACTTATCTTGGCCAATAGTAAATCCAACAAACCAACAATCTAACTGAAAAAGCAGACATCTGGTATCCCCTGAGATAAAGACAGAACTTCTCCTCTCCAGCTTTAAATCAGTTCTACATCTATACTAATCATTCCAGATGGCAGGTTGCTGTTTCTAGTCTTGTGCTAAATCCACCTAATAACTGTACTTTGGGTTTCTTTTCTTTTTTCTTTTCTTTCTTTTTTTTTTAAGATTTTATTTATATATTAGAGAGAGAGAGGACAAATGGGGGGGCAGAGGAAGAGGGAGGGGGAGAATCGACACCCCACTGAGTGGATGGGGCTTGATCACAGGACCCTGAGATCATGACCTGAATTGAAGTCAGATACTTAACCAACTGAGCCACCCTAGGCACCCCATACTTTGGATTTCTATTGCTGATATAGTTTAGTGACCCTAAATATTTGTTAAATTTTCCATCTTTTCTCCCTTTTAATCTATTTCTCTATTTTCTTGACTGCATTATTAATGGCAATTTAAAATATTTATCAGGTCTCAAAAATAAGTAAAATAAAATGAAATAAAATCTTTATCAATTCTCAACAACTCAGTCTCCAGAAGATCAGGTTTAACCAATTCTTGTTTCTCTTGATTTCTGGTTACTAGACCACATTTTTTAGCATGTTTCATAATTCTCGAGTAGGTGCTTGGCAGTATCATAAAAAATTATGGGGAATTTGGCAGGTGATAATTCTGACAAAAGACAATTATTTTTTTAAAACATACCAGTGTGTCTTTCTAATTCTTCCCCGGTGGCATTGGGTTTATAAGGTCTATCATTTTTATATTCTTATTACTTTTTCTCTTTGTAATTTCTCTTAAATTTTTAGCCATAGGTATTTCAAACTCCTGGTCAAATTACTTTTTTACTTCTATTTCTTCACCCAATTTTCAGGAATGTGAACGTATATTTCAGTGCCTTTCTTATTTTTATATGACTGCTAGACATTGGGTATGGAGAGATGAAGAGATAATTTGAGGCTCTGGATAATATTAATTTCCTCTAGTGTTGATTCTTTTGCTTTTGGCCAACAGCTGTTGTAAAGCTGGAATACCTGAAGACAATCTGTGATTAAACTCATTGTGAAGACTGGTACATTTCAGATATATCCTTTACAAAATGTAAATTTAGAGCCCGAGGTGTTAGGTGTCCTCTTTCTTGGTGGACTTTGAAGTACAGTTTTTGCCTCCTCTACCACCTTCATAAGAATACTGACAGCACTGTTCATTTTCTCATCAACTCTGATGTCATCTTCAAATTGTCATATATCAAAAGGGTGGAAAGGCAACAGTAATTTGAGAACAAAATTATTTGTCAAGCTCTCCCTTCTTTCATAGATTTTATCTTCATGGATTACTGTTGTCTTATTAGCTCACCAGTGCCTTTTGCACATTTAAAAATATTTTTCCTCAGTTTTCTATTTATCTTGGTTGAACATGCTATAAATTAAACTCGATTTAATTTACAGTAATATAAAAGGATGAATAGATTATCAATTAGTTTTGAGATTATAACATGTTATTTATGATACATATAATTGGAGCCCAAAAACAGAGGAAAAGGAGAAGGACAGAAATACATTTGAAGAAATGGCCAAAAATTTCCAAAGTTTACAAACTAAATGGACATGAATAACAAAGAGTACCCCAAAATTTCCTAATGCACATTGTTGAAAAACTGTTGATCTTGTAAAAAGTATAAAAGAGAACCTCTTGAAAGCAGCCAAATTTAAAAAATTACATTTTACCTGGGAGATAAAAACAATACAGCTGGTGGTGAACTCCTAATTAGAAATAATGGAGGCCAGAAGAAAATGAAATAATATATTCGTGAACTCTGTAAAGAAATAAAAAGAATTGTCAGCTTAGAATTCTGTGTCAGGCTAAAATATCCTTCAAATATGAAGATAAAAGAATGCCATTTTGATCAATTAAAATTGAAGTAGTTTATTGCCAATGAACTACACTATAAGGCATAGCAAAGGAAATTCTTCATGATGAAGAAAATCGACGCAATTGAAAATGTGTCAACAGGAAAGAAGGAAAACTATAAAGAGTAAATATGTGGATATACATAAAGGATCCTTAATATTTTTGTCTTTCTCTAACATTTAATGGAAAAATTCTAAGATTGTATTTTGGCATTAATATCAAACAAACATGATTAAATATAAATAGGCTGAAAATTAAGCATGCAAATTTTAATCACTGAAACTACCACTAAAATTTAATGCAAAATTTATAGTTCAAAAGTCAACAAATAAGTTTAAAAAAACAACATTGGTTTGAGCCAAAAGAAACCCAGAAATGGAGATGAGATGATCCAAAAATAGATGGGTTAAATATAAACAACTGACAAAAGATGAGAAAAAAATTAACAGTAGCAATTTTTACATACAAACAGATTAACCTCTGAACATAAAAACTAGAGATTGTTAGACTTAGGAAAAAATACCAAGAGTCAAATGTATGCTTCAAGAAGAGACACTTGAAATATAAAATTGCACAGAAGTTGATGACACAAAAGGAAAAAAATACCGTGTCAAATATATGCATCAAGAAGAGACACTTGAAATACAAAATTGCACAGAGGTTGATGCAAAAAACCACAAAACCCAAAAAGCATACCAGACTCTACCGTTGGGAAACAAAGACAAATCCACAGTAATATTTATTAAATTAACACTCCCTTTCAGAAACTGATTTTAAAAAACTACAGAATCAGTAAATAAATACATAATCTGGACACTTAGATAACTTTATTCAGTTGAGATATTGAACACTAAATTCAAGAACTAGAATAAAATCTTTTCAAGTCCGTGTGATATGCTATGTTGGACCACATACCATATCACGAAATAAGTCACAATTTATCACAAAGATTAAAATCTTATGCAGTATGTTCTCTATTCATAATATAATTGAATTAGTAATCAATAACAAGAAGTCATTTCAAAAATCCCCACTTGATTTTAAATTAAATGACACTTGTGAATAATACTGCATCAAGATAATAAGTATGAGGGGAATTAGAAAATGTATCAAACTGAATGAGAATAAAATCACAGCATAAAAAAACTGTGGTGTGCTGCCAGCACAGTGCTTAGAAATAAATTTGTAGGTATATATATTTAGTCATTTAATTAAATCAGTTCTCTTATTCTAAACATACACTATATGATTTATTGTAGAAGATATTTTTTGCTAAAATTCTTATAAAATTATTCAATTTCAATTATCTGCATTTTGTTTTAAAATGCCACAAGATAGGCTTTTCCATTATTAAACTTGTTTTTAATGAATTTGAATGGTTTATATCTTAAATTAGTGCTGTGCAGAAGAGATAAGGGAAGAGTCTCTCTCATAAGCACAGGACCAAAGAATGAGCGCCCCTCCTGGTTTTGCTGACCATGGCTCCTCTGGTGCCTTCATATCATGTACTCCACCTCAGGGATTTGGGGATAAGAGATTTTCAACACAATTACCTCTAGTAGATTGTGCTACTTAGCTGTACTGGGCTGTAGTTTGCAATAAATAATAAATAATAGACAAAACCTCAATACAGCTGAACAGCTGTCGCCACAGCTAACAGTGGAGCAAATCACGAGGTCAGACAAGAAATATAACTGGGGAGCATACACATGCCCAGCTGCCAGGGCTAACAGAGAACATGTCTTAACATCTGCAAGGCTATAGCTGCCAAAACTTTCCCACAAGCAGCTTTGTGTATTGACTTCAGGCTCTGGTAGAAAGAGAAATAAAATTTTGCATATTCAACACTGTTAGAAATGGAATGAAGGGTGTATTAAGTTAATTTTGAAATTGTGAATGGATAGCTATGATTTTATTTTTGTCAAAGAAGAAATACACTCTTAAATGATTTAGTTCTTTTGGTCAAGGACTATGTCGGATTTTTTTTTTTTTTTACTATCTAAACAATTGGAATAGTATTTAATTTCACAAAAATTGCAAAACTCTCATTATGTTCAACTGTAGTTTCAAATGGAGGCTAAACTATTTCATTAATAGATATATTTTACAGAAAATTATTTACTGAATTGAGAGNATTTTTGTCAAAGAAGAAATACACTCTTAAATGATTTAGTTCTTTTGGTCAAGGACTATGTCGGATTTTTTTTTTTTTTTACTATCTAAACAATTGGAATAGTATTTAATTTCACAAAAATTGCAAAACTCTCATTATGTTCAACTGTAGTTTCAAATGGAGGCTAAACTATTTCATTAATAGATATATTTTACAGAAAATTATTTACTGAATTGAGAGGTTTTGATACTATTTAGGTTCTTTATCAAATCTTAGTCTAAAAGTTTCTATTTTGTATCATATTACTTGTCATTGTTGGCATAACATGTTATATTGCTAAGTAAAAAGATAACATTTTCGTAGTTGGCATGCAGGTGAATTTGTTACACAAAAAGAAACCACAGACCCAAACGAAAAATAGTATTTCTTAAAATATTTGATGTCCCTCAAAGTGTGGGATCATTGTGCCAAACCTTTTTTGTATATTCTCTGACCTTCAACTCTCTAGGTCAAACAGATCAAAGAGATACTATGATTAAGTTGATGATCCTGTGAGGTAATTTAGGAGCAACTTTCCACCCATTATATAAACTCTCGACCCCACATGACATTTCTAGACACTGGCTACATGTCTGCCTCTCTAAATGGGTAAATACAATAGGCTGGTGATGGTGGTAGGGAGGGCACATATTGCATGGTGCACTGGGTGTTATACGCAACTAATGAATCATCGAACTTTACATCAAAAACCAGGGATGTACTGTATGGTGATTAACATAATATAATAAAAAAATAAAATAAAATAAAATAAAAATAAAACATATTTAAAATAAAAAAAAAAGAAAGAAAGAAAGAACTGAGACATAGAAACAACCTAAGTGTCTAATGATAGATGAATGAATAAAGATGTGGAACAGATATACAACAGGGTCATTTGTGACAACATGGTTGGACTTCAAGGGCATTATGCTAAGTGAAATAAGTCAGACAGAGAAAGGCGAATACCATATGTTCTCATTTATATATGGAATCCAAAAATAAATAAATGATTTTTTTTAAAGCAAGTTCATAGAGACAGAGAACAAATTGATGGTTGCCAGAGGTGAGAGGTGGAGGGTGGGAGAAATGAGTGAACTGTTTTTGTTTTTGTTTAGTTTAAATAAATTTAAAAAATTAATTAATTAATTAATTAATTAATTAATTAAATACAGTAATGGGGCATCGGGGAGGAAGCGGGGAACTGTGCACTTACAGGTGTCCGCTGGGAGCTGGAGTACACTGAAAATCAAATGGCCAGGCCTAAAACTGCCCTAAGACTTTTGTTCTACAGCCTTTTTTCATAAGAAGATACATTAGTTATTATATTCATATTGTTAAGACAAGTGCAGGTTTTGAAAATTCTACAATTAGAAGCTATTTCAACGTGCTATTAACTGCTGTGAAAATGAATATCCCTATTATAGAGATAGGTATTCTGTGAATCTATTTCCTATTTTTCAATAACCAATTGAATTACAGAACAGTTCTTTGTGATGTTCTGATCAGATAATTTCTGTTTATGATATGGATCTTTATGTAAATTGCCTTAGGGGAATAATATGCTTCTATTTCCATTTGCTCCTTTAGAAAATACCATTTTTCATTATAAATTAATATATTAACATTTTGTTTAATACATCAGTTTATTACTTATTTACCAACCATTGTCTTTCATGTGTTTTCTAAAATGACTTTAGTGCCTGAAAACACTGAGTGTATTTATAGGTATGCTTAGATATCAGATATAACCAAATCAAACTGAGAAGTCTTTCTCTTCCACTCATCTGATTATCAATTGGCAAGTCCCTCAAATTATTGCATAAACCCTTCTCTGTATGATTCACAACTTTAGTGCGTGAATATACCCAGTTTGACAACTTTGACTAGATGACTAGATACAATAATATGCCTAAAAGAAAGCAATTAGAAAAGAGCACTTACTAGAAAGACTCATAAAGGGAATAATTACTGTTCCTAAGAATTAGAAAGAGAATCTCACGGAAGAATATTTTTTAAAAATGTAAACACATAAGAAATGTAATATTCAATATTGTTCTGAATCTGTTTTATCACAATTCGCTGCTTATGGACATCTGAGAAAGGTATCTATTATGTCTTTGAGACATATTTCTGTTGGAGTAGCCAATGAACTTTGCTTTTTTAAAATTAATTTTAGGCACTCTACTGTGTATACACTGGTATTTTTGTGTTGGTTCATTTTGAAGAAATGCCTTTTATGAATTTCCTGATAAAGTTCTTTGCCTACTTTTCTGTCTAGATATTTTATAATCTCCGTATATAGACTGTTCTTTTTCTACGTCCTGGAGACAAAAAGTTAGGTTTTTGTGTGTGTGCATTTGTGTTATCTTTTTCTTTCTTCTTCTTTTTAATATAGTAGACATTTATCACTATAAACTTTTTCCTTATAACTGCCTTTGTTGTATCCTGTAAGTTTTGGCATATTGTTTTCCTTGTTCATTTGTTTTGAGATATTTTTTCATTTCCTTTTTTGTTCCTTCTTTGACCTATTAGTTGTTCAGTGTGTTCATTTCCACAGAGTAGTGAATTTTCCAGTTTTCCATCTGCTGTTGTTTTCTAGTTTCATACCATTGTGCTCAGAAGAGATACTTGGTATTATTTCAGTCTTCTTACATTTACTAGAATTTGCTTTGGGACCTAACATGTGATCTATCCTAAAGAATGTCCCATGTGCACTTGTGAAGAATGTGTATATTCTGCTGCTGTTGAGTGGAATGTTTTATATGTATCTGTTAGGTCCATAAGAACTTCAAAATATAGTTCAAGTCAGTTTTTCCATGTTGGTTTTCTGTCCAGATGATCTATCCATTCTGAAGGTAGAGGTATTAGGGGTATACCTAATATTACTGTATTGCTGTCTATTTCTGTTAGTATTCGCTTAATATATTAGGTGCTCCAATATTAGCTACATATTTATTTACAGTTGTTATAGCCTCTTCATGAATTGACCCCTGTATCATTAATTAATGACCTTCTTTTTTTTTAAGATTTTATTTATTTATTTGACAGAGATAGAGACAGCCAGTGAGAGAAGGAACACAAGCAGGGGGAGTGGGAGAGGAAGAAGCAGGCTCATAGCGGAGGAGCCTGATGTGGGGCTCGATCCCATAACGCCGGGATCACGCCCTGAGCCGAAGGCACACGCTTAATGACTGAGCCACCCAGGCACCCCTGATTAATGACCTTCTTTGTCTCCTGTTACAGTTTTTGACTTAAAGTCTGCTTTGTTTAATATAAATATACGTACTCCTGCTCTCTTTCATGTATTATTTTCCTTATTTCAATTAGTTGTCTATAAGCATTTTCTTATAGTTCACAGCATTTAAGTAAGAGGATTACTTTGAATTCTTTGTCATACCACTGGTAAATATCAATTTCTTCAGGGTAGTCATTGGAGCTTTTTAGTTTCCCTTGGTGGTGTCTTGTTTCCTTGATTAGTCATGATCCCTGTGGCCTTGGGTTGGTGTTTGCACTTTTATGGAAGTAGGCACTTCTTCTAGTCTTCATATACTGGCTTTGATAGATAAACTCTTTACCTGTCAGCCCATCCAGAGACTGAGTGGGTCATATTTTGATGTTTGTGAGCAGGCTTGTTGCTTGAGTCCCAGTGTAGATAGTCCTAGTGCCTGGGTCAGTAGATGGTCAGGCCTGGTGCTTGAATACATGGGAACCAGCCTGGAACCTGAGGTCTGTGAGGACAGACCTGGATCTTGGATCCACAGGAGTCAATCAGGCCCTGGCAACCACTGAGGTAGGATTGGCATCTGGGTCCATGGGAGTGGTCTAGTACTAAACTGGGTAGGCCAGAGCCTAGATTCATGGGAGCCCACTGGGAGCCTGGTACCATGAAGTCATGTGGAAGTTACTGGACTCTACGATGAAGTCTGTCTCTTACCTCACAAAGTCTCTCTGTTGCCACTGGGCTGCCTGGGATTGGGAGAGTGGTGATGGGGGAAATGGGAATATCTTTTTTACCCTTCTCAATGTGTCTTTTCTTATTTTTGTGCTTCATTCAGATGACATAATTACTCACCTGGAACTCTTAGCTCTTGTGAGGCATTATTGCTTGTAGATAATTATTAAATTTAATGTTTCTGAGAGGACCTGGTACTGACTTCACTCAAAATATATAATTTTGATGTATTTGAAATCATCAGCCATTTACTTTGTGGTTTATTATTTTTATGTCTTTCTTATTCAAAGTCATGAAGATATTTTACATTTATTTCTGAAAGGAGAAAGGAGATACCTGAGTGAAGAAAGAGTGAAGCTGAAGAAAGGAGGTAATACATTTAGTTAAGAAAAAGTGAAATTTGGAAATGTTAATTTACTCATAAAGAAGAAAATAAAAACTTAGGAGTCTAAGTTTGCCAAATATTTCAGATTATCATATTGATGTGTATTTGATTATGGAATGTTTTAGCTGATAGTTTATCATAAAATATAAATGACTTTCATTTTCTTTTCTAATAGCTAGGATGAATTGCTGAGTTACTGAGGAAAAAAATAGAAGGTATATCTAATAATACAAGTTCAAACTATGACTTTTACTTTATTTATTTATTATTTTTTGACTTCTTTAATGTAACAGATATGAATTCTAAGTAATTGACTTATTATTTGAAGCCTATGAACTTTACTTCAATTAATTTTTTCAAATAATTCTATTAATATAATCATAAATGACATCTTTTCAAGTTGTCTAGGTTCAATTCCTTTTGCTCATGAAATAAATACTCATTTTATTTTGTCCTTGACTACCTAATAGATATTAAATTCACTTGGTAGAAATTTCTTATGAAACATTTTACTAAATATTCTTTCCTTTGAACTATGAACCTCATTTTCATGTGAATACTATGGAGATTGTGAAATACACAGGCAGCAAGTTTCAAAACTTCCCATATCATTTCTTACTATATTTATCAAATTCTTGCTACCTTTCCCTTTTCTTTGTACCTCTCAGGGCCATGGTGCCATAGAATACTGTGATATGAGGAAAAGAAAAAATACATTTAAATAATAAGACTTGTTCTCTAAATCTTTCATTAAGTTAATTTTGTTGTGTATATTTTTTCAAAAAACATAAGGAGAAAAGAAATTAAGGCTATCACGCCAGAGATTGTTCTGAAAGTAACCTATAGAAATGTCTTCTAATTAAAAGATGAACGTATTGATTTAGTTGAGTCAAGAATAGAGTTTTAATCATTTTGAAACAGTAAACTGTCTTTACTAAGATAAACTGAAGAGAGAAGCTTGAGCTTGAAACTCAGATCTGTTACTCATTGCTTACAAGATATTGAATAGTATATAAAATCATTTTTTTTAAGTGGGCTCCATGACGGGCATGGAGCCCAATGTAGTGCTTACACTCACAACCCTGGGATCAAGACCTGAACTGAGATCAAGAGTCTGATGCTTTACCAACTGAGCTACCCAGTTACCCCTTAATTTAAAACTTTTAATGTCCGGTCATTTTTTTAAGCTCTGTATAAAACATATCTATCATATATAGCTACAACATATAAAAGTGAGTATAAATAAATATGATTAGACCCATATAATCATATATATGCATAAATGTACATGTGGGCCTGGTATATATACAAACAAACACAAGCACCACAACTTTCTCTCTTGTTCTCTTTTTTAACGTTAATAATAAATGGCCATAGAAAATTTGATGTCCTAGCATGTCAATAAAATAACATACCATTTATGTAAGCTTTAAAAAGGTGAAAAAATAAATTGAGATAAAATAATAATAATAAATGGCCATTGAAAAATGTTCTAATAGTTACATATTGAATAATTGAAGATGAATTTTTATGTTGATTTGTAAAATATAGTGGTAAAACCTATGTCAAAAGGTTGTTTTGATTATCAAATGATGCAACTTTGAAAGCACCTTTAAACTTCTGTGTATGAGCTATTTTAATTGAATTCTTATATACAGGCATCATGTGCAAAATTTAGGTTAGGTTCAAGATGCCTCGATAGATAGATAGATGATAGATAGATGATAGATAGATAGATAGATAGATAGATAGATAGATAGATGATAGATATAAGGAAGAAGTTAAAAAGAATAAAAAGAGGAAAGGGGAAAAAAGAAAAAAAATGAGAGCTAAAGACATCTGTCTGAAAATCTAGACCAGCAGCCTTATTTTACAGTATAAGCAACAGGTGACAAGTATTTCAGGAATGCAGCTGTTAGTACTTGACAAGCCTACCTATTGACTTTTAGTATTACGAATTAGAGTTGAATTACTGGCTAGCTGTAACTTTTAATGAAGAGCATCACTATAATAATCTAAAAGAGCAGAAAATTACTTAAATTCTGGCATCTCTTTAACAAAAATTGAGGAAGTAAAGAATATTACTAATAAGCATTAGTATAAACAAAAGCAAAACAAAACAAGATTTTAGACCAGACCACTTTTATAGGAAACAGTAACAATGAGATTGCTATGGTTTTGATGTTATTTTAACAAATTCAGGTTATGTAAAATAAAATCTCTTAACATCTGGGCAATATCACTCATTTTCAATTTCTGTAGGACCCTTTTATTTCTTCAAATATAAGTGATGTAACTTTATTGGATTTTATTGTATTTATTTTTTATAGGTGATATGATTGATAAACAACAACACTTATAGTAGACTTTAGACACTCTTTAGTTGTGGTGATTTGTTTTTAGTACTTGAAATACCTATCCAGGAAGTCTACTTAAAGGAGAAGTAACATATTGTTTCGCCAAAATTTTGTGGTAAATACTATTTAACATTAGGTACTACATCTAAATGCCGGGATAGTCTTACCTTTTTTATTCTGTCTCATAAAAATGAGTTAACGTGAATAATGCTGAGTGCCAGGTTTAAGTATGTTAGTGAGTCGTGACTTTTAAGACTTTCTTTTCGACTGCAAGATATATGATCCTTATAAAGTCCAGCTGTTTGCGGAGAGTCCAGTTGTTTGTGTGGAGAACTTTTGCAACACTTCAAGTTTTTTTTTTTCTTTTTTTAAAGATTTTATTTATTTATTTGAGAGAGAAAGAGAGCACAAGCAGGGAGAGTGGCAGGCAGAGGGAGAGGCTCAGGGCTGGATCCCACAGGACCTGAGCCAAAGGCAGATGCTTCTGCGACTGAGCCACCCAGGCGTCCCAACACTTCAAGTTTGATTTCAGATATTCTACAACCAGTTAGCACTTTCCATGTAGCACATTATCTCATCATGTATAACTGTCATTCTAATTTCTATGTTCCCACAAGTCAAGGGAAGTTTTATGAAGAAATGGCATCTTGAGAGATTAGTGGGAGTGACATGAAGTGCTATGAAAGTGTGAGTGTAAAAAAGTGTGATAAGTCCAAAAACTGTGGAAGGGTTTTGATACGATTTAAGTGTAGGCTACATGGAAGAGTCTAGCAAGACAATGGCAGCATAATTAACAACAAAAAATCATGTTGAGCTATGTACACTGAAGCGAAGAATTTAAATTTCATTTTAAAGGCATTGAAGAGTTAGATTATGTAAGTAACATGATTAGCTCTCTGTGTTAGAAAGATTGCTGTATTGGAAATATAGAGTGTGTTTGGGAAGAGGCAGACTGTAGGCTGAGGACAATCTAGAGGTTAATGTAGCATCCAAGAGAGTGACATCTATGACATTTGTCTAAATTAAGGATGTGAGACTTAGCATGGAGAGGAGAGGCATATTTTATGGAGCACAAGCTTAAACTGTACCTATCATTTCTCAGAGTGATTACTTTTACTTGTATTGGCTAATAGCCACAAAATACTTTGTTCTGAGACGTGTTAATGAGTCTCCGTAGCAATCTGTAAGAGTTCTGGCAATGCTCAAATAAGTTAGGATAACTATTTATTTTGTGAGTGTATTCATTTGTGAGGGTGTGTTCTCAGTGACAATTACATGAATTGTTTAATGGGACAAAAGTATTCACAACTGTGAGAAACTGGGAACCGTAGAACCTATCAGAGTTGTCACAAGGTACATAAGTGTGGAAGCCCTTACCTCCATGACTATTTGAAAATTTGCACTTGATCGATGTGACTTTCTGTCCCTCTTGCTCTCCCTCTTTTACTGGAATCTGCAAATGCCTGAGTCTGTGGAATTGCATTAAAAGGAAATAATGCTTGAATTGTAAATCATTGTTTTATATGAGTTAGGAAGCTATTTTGTTTAGTTTTGTGTCCATTCATTTACATAGAACAAAGCAATCAAGATTATTAGCTTCCCGTGTATTTTGTGATGTGTGGGTGTATAGCTATACAGATAGGTAGAGTGATAAGAAGCAGTGTTATTTCTTCTCCATTGATGTAAACATTGTATTATAAACAGTGCTGTTTTAGTTAACAAACTGAGGTACTTATATCTACTTGATACTCAGTCTCATACTTGACTGTTGGAAAAACATAAGAATATATCTTTTTTGCCAATATGTTTTACAGAAGCCTATTTATACATCTATATATTCACTTACAGAAACACTGAGAGACTTTTTTCCAAACCTCTGAAGATTTCTTTGAATCAATTTATTTGAACAATTGGTTAGTAAAGCTTACAGAAGCAGATCACAGTATACATATAAACATGCTCACTAGAAATACATTGTTTAAAGAGAAAGTAAATATTGCATACATTTTCAGGTGGTTCACCAAAGCAGCATCTGTCTAAGAAATCGTAAATGGGTTTCTATTCAAAGGACTTTTCAACAGAAATGGCAGAAAGGAGACCTTTCATTTATGATCGATAAAAGTCTGCATAACAAACAACACTTTGCTGTCTTAGTAAGAAAGACTATTTTCTTCTCAGGAACCAATACCTAACAAACAAGGCTGGAGGATAAAGATGTATTGTTCAGAACAATTATACTGAAGAGAAACATAAATAAAGGTTGTGGCTTTGTGTCAGTTTCAGACACATCTCTTGGACAGGAAACCTGAACAACTTATAGCTATGAAGCCTCAACAAAGGAAAGTAGGACATTTTAAAAAATAGTATGTTAATCTGTTTTCCTTTCATGTTCCTATCTTGAATTTAAAGATTAAGAATAAATAAATCAAAGCAATGCCATAAACTTAAAATGATGTATCCTTTGATTGAAAAGATCAAAAGCTTATAAGTGAAAGAACCACATAATGTGAATTGGATTTTGCTTAATAAGTGTATTTCTCGAATTGCATAAATAATTTGACTAAGACATTTTATTTTTTCATTTTCCCCTAACACAACTCACTATAGCATTTTACCTATTTGCTTCTTTTTTTTTTTAAGATTTTATTAATTTATTTGAGAGAAAGAGAGAGCCCATGTGTCCTTGTGAGCATGAGCAGGGGGAAGCCCAAGAGGATGAGCAGGGGGATAGGGAGAGGGAGAAGCAGACTCCTCGCTGAGCAGCGAGCCAGACACAGGACTTGACACCAGGACCCTGAGATCATGGCCTTAGCTGAAAGCAGATGTTTAACTGACTGAGCCACCCAGGCACCCCCTAAGATATTTATTTCTTAAATCTGTCGTTTACTTTCTCTTTCTCTGTATCTGTCTATCTCTGTTTAATCTTTATTTGGGCAGAAGGATTTTGTCTGTTTTTTTTTCCACTTGTGATATTAGATGCTATATTAACAGAACTTAGTGATTGTTAGGCACGTGAGAAGGGAAGAAGTCAGTGCTGATGTCTCAGCTCCTGGTGGCATTGTCATTTAGTGTGTCTTAGAATGCCACAGAAGAAGCAGGTTTTCTTGGGCAGTTAATGACTTCAGTTTCGGAAACTTGGATCTGTGGTTCTTGTGGCTCTTCTAATGGTACATCAATTACACTCTAATAAATCTGTTTAAAAATTTTTAAAGGAAATTGATAAATACGTGCTGCCTAATGAATATATTAGGAACTGAATATTAGTGGTAAAATCTAGAAGTGGGTGATGATATAAGGAATTATATTCTTGTTACCCATCACTAAATGTTTGTTTTGCTGGATGTGAGATGGAAGACCTGACCTAGTACCAACATATTTTCATGAACCATCTGTTCATGTGTTGGGCATTTTTATATTAAAACAATCTTTATAGGTTTAGAAAATATATAATATTCCCTGTGGCTACCTAATGCCAGTCCAGCCCAATCCCAAAATATATTGGCTGCTATTGCTTCTACTTGCTGAATCTAGAGAACTGTTTCGTTATTGTTGAAAACATAGGAATAAATCAGGTGTATTGACAGATATTTGAAGATTTTATCTGGGATAGAAGCCCCCAAATGGAGGAGAGACATAATAATGAGAGAGAGATTAATTAGTCGATATTTATTGATTTCTTATATTAAGTTCTTTTATAGACCTCAAATGAAAATAAAATATTAGGGGCCCCTGGATGGCTCAGTCAGTTAAGCATCTAACTCTTGATTTTGGTTCAGGTCATGATCTCAGGGTTGTGAGATCGAGTCCTGCATTGGGCACTGGGCATGGAGCCTGTTTAAGATTCTCTCTTCTGTCCCTCTGCCCCTCCTCTCCCCTGACCCTCAGATAAATAAATAAATAAATAAATAAATAAATAAATAAATAAATAAATAAAATTTTGTTCAACGTTTGTTGTTAGATAAGGATTGGAAACATTAACATACATATAAGTCATGAATGAACTCAAGGAACACTTGCTTATCTCTTTCAAATTTCTTAAAGGAAACCTATGGTTAGTTAATTTTATATCTGTAATCTACCTTTGGATCTTCTGCTAATATTGCTAAGACAGCAATCATACCAGTTGTGTAGATTTGCTTCATGATCTATTTCTAAATTAATAATTGGACTTTTCAATGAATTCCCTTCACATAGACTAATAAACATTGAACAGTTCTAACCACAGAATATTGTGCCTGAAAGGGTTTTCAGAATTTTTCTAATGCAATTTTTAAAAATCTAGGTGAAGAGATAATAGTTTCCTTTGATGAATAATAACCTGACGTTATCTATAGGGCTTTTTAGGACTTTTATCACTATTCTCCTGTTGGCAGAGAGTATATTTATTCATTTATGGTTTCATTGTATAGAAGAGTATGTAAAGCCATTATAAGAGAGCAGAATTTAAATGGTTTCCTCACATTGTTTTTAAAAAGATAAAATTAAGTTCAATATGGATAAATGCATTTAGATCAGTAAATGAAAAGGTTAAATAAAATTTTCTAGGATAATATCTGGATTCACAGTTGAAATCATGGCATCATGAGTCAATAACATATTTCTATGTTTAGCAAAACTTTTAATTTTACCGTATATTGGTGCTCAAATGAGCTGAAAGGTATAGTAAAACACTGTGCTGAACTATCAGTCCAGAATTCAAAGTTATATATAATTAACTACATCCTTTGGCCTGGAGGATATTACTAAATTCACAGACTTAATTTCTTTCTCTACACAATAGTTTAATCACAACTGTTCTAATTACCTTGCAGGGATTTTGTAAGATGAATAACATTATTGCTGATCCAAGGTAAAGACAAAAAGTGAGATTAAATATTTCATGTTTCAGCAAAGATATTTTATGTACTTATCAAGTATTATATGCTGGAGAGTGGTTCAAAGTTAAACAAGTCTCATTCTCTGAACTTAAAAAGCTAGTGAGGGGTGCCTGGGTGGCTCAGTCTGTTAAGCATCTGCCTTCAGCTCGGGTCATGATCTTGGGGTCCTGGGATCGAGACCCGTGTTTGGCTCCCTGTGGAGTCTGCCCCTCCCCCCACTTGTTCTCTCTCTCAAATAAATAAAATATTTTTTTTTTAAAAAAAGAGCTAGTGATATTGTTTTTAGGGGTGGGTAGTGACTGGAGGAACAGAGAAATCCCCCCAAAGAAATTAATGAGATATATATACCAAGAACCTCAAAAAAAGGAGTAGTTTAATCTGCTTGAGGAAATTTGACACAGGGAGTTAAGATGGAGAAAGTTTTCACGTGTAAGGTAAAGTCTGAACTAGACTTTGAAAGATTAATAAAATTCAGTTATCAGGAGGTGAGGTAGATGGTGGTAGTTCAGTGAGACATGATGAGCCAAATGGTTTTGGAGCTTTGGTATGTGATGAATATGGCAGAAGATAACATGAATGCCCAATTGGTGTGATGTAACTTATTCTATAGAAATGTAAGATTCTATAATAATAGTATTTTTCACTTTGTCATAGAACATTAATGGGCTGGAAGTAACAGAGTAAAAGAAACAAACCTGGGGTCGGAAAAAGATGGCTGAGGAGTAGGGGACCTTTTATCAGCTGGTCCCCTGAGTCGAGCTGGACATCTACCAGATCGTCCTGACCACCCACGAAATCAGCCTGAGATGCAGGAAGATACATCTGGAACTCTACAAAAGAACATCTCTGGTGCTGAGTATTGAGGTACGACCAGGGAGCCGTGAATCCACGCACAGAATCAGAATATAAACGCAAGGGGGAGGGAGCCGCCACACTCGGGCACCGGGAAGCAGTAGCCACCTGCACTGGGGAGCAGGCCAGACTCACGGACCAGGACCTTGAGAAAGCAGACTGAGACCATGAGCCTGGAAACGCGCATGTGATCAGACTGAAAACTGACACTCCAGAGCGCACACACGAACCACACTGAAACAGGGAGCTCGGGAGTGTGCGTGGGAACTGGGGGCGGCTGGCAGTGTTAGAAGCACAAAGGACAGAGACCTGCGGGCCCTGGAAGCATAGCTATGGGGCGCACATCCCGGGACACTGCTGGGTTTTTAGCAGCTCTGACATAAACAGAGTTAAAGTGGCCAGGAGAGCTCAGTGGAGAGTGGACTGCGATCTCTCTCTTCTGAGACAGAGGCTAGGATATGGCCACTGCTGCTCTGACTCTCAGAAGAGTCACAGAAAACTGCCAAGGAAAGCCACCAGGGAACAAAAGCCCAGAAATACTGGCTCACATTGTACCCATCCCCACTCCCCCTTGCAGGGGACGGGGCAACTCTACCCAAACAGGGTTGCCTGAGTATCAGCACAGCAGGCCCCTCCCCCAGAAGGCAGGCTGAAAAATCAAGAAGACCACTTTCCTAAGGCCCCTATTAAGTAAGTGCACATTGCTTGGGTCCTGGTCAATAATTTGGGCTCTGTACATCCCTGCAACCTCTCCTATTCAGAATGATGAGGAGGAGATACCCCCCACAACAAAGAAAAGGTACAGAGTCTGTGGCCTCTGCCACAGAACTAATGGATATGGATATAAGCAAATTGTCAGAAATGGAGTTCAGAGTAACAGTGGTCAAGATGATGTGTAGGCTGGGGTGCCTGGGTGGCGCAGCGGTTAAGCGTCTGCCTTCGGCTCAGGGCGTGATCCCGGTGTTATGGGATCAAACCCCACATCAGGCTCCTCCGCTATGAGCCTGCTTCTTCCTCTCCCACTCCCCCTGCTTGTGCTCCCTCTCTCGCTGGCTGTCTCTATCTATATCAAAAAAAAAAAAAAAAAAAAAAAAAAAAAAAGATGATGTGTAGGCTGAAAAACAATATTAACAAAAATATTAATGAAAATATAGAATCTTATCCAAGGGTGGAAATGAGAGCGAATCTGGCAGAAATTAAAAATGCTANGATGTGTAGGCTGAAAAACAATATTAACAAACATATTAATGAAAATATAGAATCTTATCCAAGGGTGGAAATGA
Organism: Ailuropoda melanoleuca; assembly: GCF_002007445.2. NCBI lineage: Eukaryota > Metazoa > Chordata > Mammalia > Carnivora > Ursidae > Ailuropoda > Ailuropoda melanoleuca. Next base: position 99,265,129 of record NC_048224.1, read on the forward strand.
GAGCGAATCTGGCAGAAATTAAAAATGCTATGAATCAAAAGCAATCTAAACTAGATGCTCTGACAGCCAGGGTAAATGAGGCAGAAGAACAAATCAGTGAATTATAAGATGGGATGGTAGAAGAGAAGGAAAAAATGTAAACCTGGGTCAAAAAAATCCAATCTCAAGAATGTAGATTACAGGAGATTACTGACTCAATGGAACATTCCAATGTCAGAATCATTGGCATCCCTGAGGGGGTGGAGAAAGGGAGAGGTCTAGAAGAGATATTTGAACAAATTGTAGCTGGGAACTTCCCTAATCTGGCAAAGGAAACAAGCATTCCTGTCCAAGAGGCAGAGAGGACCCCTCCCAAGATCAATGACAATGGACGTACACCACGTCACATTATAGTGCAATTTGCAAATATTAGATCCAAGGATACAGTCTTGAAAGTGGCCAGGGGGAAGAGAATCCTCATGTGCAGAGGGAGGAACATCAGAATAATGTAAGACCTGTCTACAGAAACCTGGCAAGCCAGGAAAGGTTGGCAAGGTATTTTCAGAGCTCTAACTGAGAAGAACATGCAGCCAAGGATCTTTTATCCAGCAAGGCTATCATTCAGAATTGATGGAGAGACAAGGACCTTCCAAAGACTGGCAGAAACTGAAAGAACATGTGACCACCAAGCCAGCCCTACAAGAAGTATTAAGGGGGGTTCTATAAAAGTAAAAAGGCCCCAAGAGTGATACAGAACAGAAATTTACAATCTATACAAACAAAGACTTCACAGGCAATATGACATCATTAAAATCATATCTCTCAATAATCAGTCTCAATGTGAATGGCCTAAATGCTCCCATAAAATGCCACAGGATTGAAGATTAGATAAAAAGACATGACCCATCCATTTGCTGTCTACAAGAGACTCATTTTGAACCTAAAGATACATCCAGACTGAAAGTGAAGGAATGGAGAACCATTTTTCATGTCAATGGACTTCAAAAGAAAGCTGGGGTAGCAATTCTCATATCAGACAGACTAGATTTTAAACTAAAGACTGCAGTTAGAGATACAGAAGGGCACTATATTATTCTTTTTTTTTTTTAAAAGATTTTCTTTATTTATTTGACAGAGATAGAGACAGCCAGTGAGAGAGGGAACACAAGCAGGGGAAGTGGGAGAGGAAGAAGCAGGCTCATAGAGGAAGAGCCTGATGTGGGGCTCGATCCCATAACGCCGGGATCACGCCCTGAGCCGAAGGCAGACGCTTAACCGCTGTGCCACCCAGGCGCCCCATGGGCACTATATTATTCTTAAAGGATATATCCAACATGTGGATATGACAATTATAAATATCTATGCCTCCAACAGGGGAGCAGCAAGATATACAAGCCAACTCTTAACCAGAAAAAGAGACATATAGATAATAATACATTTATAGTAGGGGACCGCAACACTCCACTCTCAGCAAAAGACAGATCACCTAAGCAGAAAATCAACAAAGAAACAAGAGCTTTGAATGACATACTGGACCGGATGGACCTCATAGGATATATACAGAACACTACAACCCAGAACAACAGAATATTCATTCTTTTCAAATGCACATGGAACGTTCAGCAGAATAGACCATATACTGGGTCACAAAACAGGTCTCAACCGATACTAAAGACTGAGATTATTCCCTACATATTCTCAGACCACAATGCTTTGAAACTGGAACTCAATCAGAAGGAAAAATTTGGAAGAAACTCAAACACGTGGAAACTAAGAACCATCCTGCTCAAGAATGATTGGGTAAATGAGCTAATTAAGAAGGAAATTAAGCAATTTTTGGAGACCAATGAAAATGAAAACACATCGGTCCAAAACCTATGGGACACTCCAAAGGCAGTCCAAAGGGGAAAATACATAGCCATCTAAGCCTCACCCAAAGGAATAGAAAAATCTAAAATGCAGTTTTTATATTCTCACCTCAAGAAGCTGGTGCTGGAACAGAAGAACAGACCTAACCCATGCACGAGAATGCAGTTGATCAATACTAGAGCAGAGATCAATGAATTCGAAACCAGGAGCACAGTAGAGCAGATCAACAGAACTAGAAGCTGGTTCTTTGAAAGAATAAATAAAACTGAGAAGCCACTGGCCAGACTTATTCAAAAGTAGAGAAAGGACCCAAATTAATGAAATTATGAATGAAAGGGGAGAGATCACGACCAACACCAATGAAATAGGAAGTATCATTAGAAACTTTTATCAAAAATTATGTGCCAATAAATTAAACAACCTGGAAGAAATGGATGCCTTCCTGGAAACCTATAAACTACCAACTGAAACAGGAAGAAATTAATTATTTAACAGACCTATTAATTATGAAGAGATTGAAGCAGTGATCAAAAACCTCCAAAAAAACAAGAGTCCAGGGCCTGACAGATTCCCCGGGGAATTCTGCGAAACATTCAAAAAAGAAATAATGCTTATTCTCCTGAAGCTGTTTAAAAAAAAAGAAACAGAAGGAAAAGTACCAAACTCATTCTGTGAGGCCAGTATTACCTTGATCCCCAAACCAGGCAAAGACCCCATCAAAAAGGAGAATATCAGACTGATTCCCTAATGAATATGGACGCCAAAACTCTCAACAAGATCCTAGATAATAGAATCCAAAGTACATTAAAAGGATTATCCATCAACCAAGTGGGATTCCTCCCTGGGGTGCAAGGGTGGTTCAACATTCACAAATCAATCACTGTAATAGATTTTATCAACAAGAAAAAAGCCAAGAATCATATGATCCTCTCAATAGATGCAGAAAAAGCATTTGACTAAATACAGCATCCTTTCCTGATTAAAACCCTTTGGAGTGTATGGATACAGGGTACATTCCTCAATCTTATAAAAACCATCTATGAAAAGCCTACAGCAAATATCATTCTCAATGGGGAAAAGCTGGAATCCTTTCCTTTAAGATCAGGAACATGACAAGGATGCCCACTCTCGCCATTATTAATCAACATAGTGCTAGAAGTCCTTGCAACAGCTATCGGACAACAAAAAGGAATACAAGGTATCCAAATCAGCAAGGAAGAAGTCAAATGGTCTCTCTTTGCAGGTGACATGATACTCTACATGGAAAAGTCGAAAGAATCCACTCCCAAAGTACTAGAAGTTATAGAGCAATTCAGTAATATGGCAGGACACAAAATCAATGCTCAGAAATTGGTTGCATCTCTATACATGAACAATGAGACTGAAGAAAGAGAAATTAGGGAATCCATCCCATTTACAATAGCACCAAAAATCATACGTTACCTTGGAATTAAATTAATCAGAGAGGTAAAGGATCTACATCCTAGAAACTACAGATCACTCTTGAAAGACATTGAAGAAGACACCAAAAGTTGGAAAAATATTCCTTGCTCATGGATCAGAAGAATAAACATAGTTAAAATGTCCATGCTACCCAGAGCAATGTACACTTTCAATGCTATCCCGATCAAAATACCAATGACATTTTTCAAAGAACTGGAACAAATAGCCCTTAAATTTGTATGGAAACAGAAAAGGCCCAAATTTCCAAGGAACTGTTGAAAAGGAAAAACAAAGCTGGGGGCATCACGTTGCTGGATTTCAAGCAATGCTACAAAGATGTGATCACAAAGACCACATGGTACTGGCACAAAAAGAGACACATAGACCAATGGAACAGAATAGAGGACCCAGAAATGGACCCTCAGCTCTATGGGCAAATAAAGTTTGACAAAGCAGGAAAAAACATCCAGTGGAAAAAAGACAGTCTCTTCAATCAATGGTGCTGGGAAAATTGGACAGCTACATGCAAAAGAATGAAACTTGACCATTCTCTCGCACCATACACAAAGATAAACTCCAAATGGATGAAAGACCTCGATGTGAGAAAGGAATCCATCAAAATCCTAGAGGAGAACATAGGCAGCAACCTCTGTGACATCAGCCACAGCAACCTTTTTCATGACACATCTCCAAAGGCAAGAGAAACAAAAGATAAAATGAACTTGTGGGACTTCATCAAGATGAAAAGCTTCTGCACAGCCAGGGAAACAGTCAAAAAAGCTAAGAGGCAGGCCACGGAATGGGAGAAGATATTTGCAAATGACACTACAGATAAAAGACTGCTATCCAAGATCTACAAAGAACTTCTCAAACTCAATACACGAGAAACAAATAAACAAATCATAAAATGGGCAGAAGATATGAACAGACACTTTTCCAATGAAGACATACAAATGGCTAAGAGACACATGAAAAAATGTTCAAAATCATTAGCCATCAGGGAAATTCAAATCAAAACCACCTTGAGATACCACCTTACGCCAGTTAGAATGACAAAAATTGACAAGGCAAGAAACAATTGTTGGAGAGGATGTGGAGAAAGGGGATCCCTCCTACATTGTTGGTAGGAATGCAAGTTGGTACAGCCTCTTTGGAAAACATTGTGGAGGTCCCTTCAAAAGTTAAAAATTGAGCTACCCTATGATCCAGACATTGCACTACTTGGTATTTACCCCAATGATACAGACGTAGTGAAGAGAAGGGCCATGTGCACCCCAATTTTCATAGCAGCATTGTCCACAGTAGCTAAATTGTGGAACGAGCTGAGATGTCCTTCAACAGATGACTGGATTAAGAAGCTGTGGTCCATATATACAATGGAATATTACTCAGCCATCAGAAGAACGATTACCCAACATTTACAGCAACATGGATGGGACTGGAGGAGATTATGTTAAGTGAAATAAGTCAAGCAGAGAAAGAGAATTATCATATGCTTTCACTCATTTATGAAACATAAGAAATAGCAGGGAGATCGGTAGGAGAAGGAAGGGAAGAATGAAGGGGGGGTAAACAGAAGGGGGAATGAACCATGAGAGACTATGGACTTTGGGAAACAAACTGAGGGCTTCAGAGGGAAGTGGGGTGGGGGATTGGGATAGGCTGGTGATGGGTATTAAGGAGGGCACATATTGCATGGAGCTCTGGTATTATATACAAATAATGAATCATGGAACACTACATCAAGACTAAGGATGTACTGTATGGTGACTAACATAACATAATAAAAAATTATTATAAAAAAAAGAAGAAACAAACCAGAAGAAAATACATGTTGTCATAATTCTTGCTGCAAAGTTCTCATTGTAATTGTAATTGCCTCCCCTTGTGCTTCCTAAAATTCCTTCATGTTCTCTAAATCTAAACCCAGAAACATAATGTATAGTGTAACTGCTACAGATTGTATGTGTTATTAAAATCTATAATTAATTTAAGTTTACTGAGTTTTGTTTTTTAGTTATTGTTTAAGGAAATTCAAAAGAAAATAATTATATATTGAAGAGAATACGGAATAGCATATTAGGGTGAATCATAAAACATAGATAAATATAGGTTTTGGTTCAAGCAAACCTGGGCATGTCTGGGTTTTAATGCCAACTATGATTTCCACTTGCCATGTCACCTTGTGCAAATCTCCTAGGTGTTTTAAGTCTTTTGTTGTTTTTTCTCAAATGTAGAATTGGTTTCATAAAATCTATTAGAGATATTAGTAAAAGAAATTAAATAAAACACACATCTGAAGTGTTTGGGATAAAATACTTTTTTATTAAATTACCATTGTGATTCATGAGCCCATGAAAATATCTGTAATATGGGAGGTGATTATAATTCCCTCTTTTAGTATTCTATATAGTGCAAATATAGGCCAACTATATTTCCCAGTTTCTGGACACACCAAAGGCAAATTTTACAAAGGTAAGATTTATTACTATCTGCAGAACCAAATTTGACATCTTTTATCACGTTTTTTACTGTTAGTTTTTCTAGCAGAGATTTGTCAAGTGAATAATCCTAAAAATGGTAACAGGAAAAACGCAACTGAAGTTACGTTACTAAAAGAAAAAGATCAGAAAAGAGTGCCCATTAATATATTGAGTAACACACCTACAAATGTTGAAAGAAAATCTGAAATATGCTTAACAAATATTTTGTTTTGCTGAAAAAGTTTGCATTTAGTAAATAGATTTTCTGGTAGTTTTAACTTTCCCCCTCTTCCCAAACCCTTACCTATTTCAATATGTTCATTGATCTTAAGAAACAACCAGTAGGTTGATATTGTGGTTAGAACCACCTACCATATTTGAACAATATTAAATTGCTTTAATATATTCACTGAGTGAAAAAAAATTAGCAAATATAATAGAAACTCCTTTGGTAATTTTTTAAATTTCAATTCTAGGGGCGCCTGGGTGGCACAGCGGTTAAGCGTCTGCCTTTGGCTCAGGGCGTGATCCCGGCGTTGTGGGATCGGGCCCCATATCAGGCTCCTCTGCTATGAGCCTGCTTCTTCCTCTCCCACTCCCCCTGCTTGTGTTCCCTCTCTCGCTGGCTGTCTCTATCTCTGTCAAATAAATAAATAAAATCTTTAAAAAATAAATAAATAAATAAATAAATAAATTTCAATTCCAGAACAGTTAACATGCAGTATAATATTAGTTTCAGGTGTACAGATACAGTGACTCAACAATTCAGTATATTGCTCTGTGCTTATCAAGATAAGTGTACTATTTTTTTTTAGGGTTTTTTATTTTTATTTTTTTTAAGTAATCTCTACACCCAATGCGGGGCTTGAACTCACAACCCCAGGATCAAGAGTTGCATGCTTCACTGACTGAGCCAGCCAGTTGCCCCAAGATAGGTGTGCTCTTAATCTCCGTCACTTATTTCACCCTTGCCCCTACCCACCTCCTCTCTGGTAGCCATCTGTTTGTTCTGTGTAGTTAAGAGTCTGTTTTTTGATTGAATCTTTTTTTCTTTGTTCATTTATTGTGTTTCTTAAATTGCATATATGAGTGAAATCATATGGCTTGTCTTTCTCTGACTGACTTATTTTGCTTAGTATTATATGCTCCAGATACATCCATGTTGTTGCAAATGGCAAGATTTCAGTCTTTTTATGGCTAAATAATACTCCATTGAATCTTCTTTATTCGTTCTTTATTCGTTCATCTATCGATGGACACTTGGGCTGCTTCCACAATGTGGCTAATGTAAATAATGCTGCAATAAACATAGGGGTGCATATATCCTTTCAAATTAGTGTTTCGTATTCTTTGGGTAAATACCCAGTAGTATGATTACTGGATCATGTTATAATTCTGTTTTTAATTTTTTTAGGAAACTCCATACAGTTTTCCATAGGGTCTGCACCAGTTTGCATTCCCACCAAGAGTGCATGAGTGTTCCTTTTTCTCCACATCCTCAGTAACGCTTGTTGTTTCTTGTGTTTTTTATTTTATCCATTCTGACAGGTATGAGGTAATAACTCAGAGTTTTGATTTGCTCTTCCATCTGTATGTCTTCTTTGGAGAAATGTCTGCTCATGTCTTCCCATTTTTTAATTACATTATTTCATTTCTTAATGTGTTGAGTTACACTGGTAATTTTTGTAAAAACCCATATGTCAAGTATTTCTTCAACAGAAACATATTCCAGAAATAATTTAAAAATATGTGTCAAGATAATTAATAATTTTGGAGTACACATTTTCACGGAAGGAGATATGAAGCATATATTACCTTTGAAGTTCACAATCAGTACCCCTCAATTATTTAAAACTACAGACCTCTCTACCCCAATTTCGATCATTATTCTTGTTGACAACTTCTAGTGGATTAAACATTTACTATTGTATCTCAGTTCTTGATCTTGTTTCCAGTGACTACTCCTCTCCATGACTTCAGACACCCATTCCATTAACATATCTTTTTATTATCTGTAGCTCTTTTAGCTGGAAAATTAATCATGCAAACATTCATTCCATAACAACCCCACATACCACCTTACAACTAATTTGTTCAGTTACTCCCACTTTCTGATTTTATCAGAAGCCCTAATTCATTAAACTTTATACTGTCTTCCATTTCAGAAATTCTCTTCTTTCTCAGTGTGCCTGTTTTTCCAGTTATATTCTATGGCTCATATTTTAATAAGATTCTTTCATTATTCTAAAGCCTGGTACTTTTTTCCTTTTCCATTACACTAATCTGGAGAACTAAGTTATCTGATTTCTCTCTACATAAAATATCAGGACATATTATTCCCAGTATGAAATGATCAACATAAAATTGAAATAATCCCTCATCACCTCAATTCTATGCAAGATATCTGGTCAACTAATCTTCATCCTATTTCATTCAACTCTTTGAAGAATTGTTCATGCTCTTCAAAATCTATTTCCATATTTTCTGTTAGATACATATTCATTGCCTCCAAAAATCAAACATACACACGTACTTTTACATCATTTGGATGCAGTGTATCCTTTGTTATAACAAAGTGGCTGTTTCTTCTATCTAATCTCTGTAATGGGTTACATTTCTTGTCTCTCAGGAAAATTATTCTATCAATTTCTCTCCCTCTCTTTCTCTGTCTCTCATACTCTCTCCTTGTTCCCTCTTTCTCCCCTATTTAGTTTCTTCCTTGGAAGCTTCCTGAGAAATTCATTCCTATTTTAGTTTGTACATCCCCAGTATTTAATCTCTTATTTATAGGTAGATACATGCTCTTCTATTTAGGATATATTGCTTTATAAATTATTTCAAAGAAGATTTTTAGCTGCTATACATTAGGAAGCTTTAATGCTATGTTAATTCTAGGTGGTCAAATAATGATCCCTTTCAAGAGATTCATGTTCTTTGCATGCCACTTATGAATTTTATATACATATAATTTTTTAAAAATTGTCCTTTTTCTTTTTATTGTGGTAAATATATGCCAACTTAAATTTGCTATTTGAATCATTTTTAAGTGTGCAATTCAGAGGCATTAATTACATTTACAATTTTGTGAAATCATTACCAGTATTTCCAAAGGTTTTTAATCACCACAAACAGAAACAAACAGTAATTATTCCTTCTCCCCTCTCCAAAGCCCCTGGAAACCTCTAATCTACTTTCTGTCTCTATGAATTTACCTGTTCTAGATATTTCATACAAGTGCAATCATACATACTGTTTGTCCATTTTGCCTGACTTGCTTCACTTAAAGTAATGTTTTCAAAGTTCATCTGTTAAGTAGCATGCATCAGAACTTCATTCTGTTTTTATGGCTGAATAGTATTCTATGGTATGCATATCCCACATTTTGTTCATCCATTCATGTGTTGTTGAACATCTGTTTTTCTTTTTTTCCCACCTTTTGGCTCTTGTGAATAATACCACAATGAGCAGTGTCATACAGATATCTGAGTCCTTGGTTCAGTTCATTGAGGTGTATATCTAGGAGGGAAATTGCTGGGTCATATAGTAATTCTATCTTTAGCTTTGAGGAACTGATAAACTGTTTTATGCAGTGACTGCACCTTTAACATTCCTACCAACCTGTACACAGATTTCCAATTTCTCCACTTAATTGCCTCCTCTTGTTATCTTATCTTTTAAAATTAAATTTGATTTTTTTTATCATAGCCATCCTAATAGGTATGAAATAGTATTGCATTGTGATTTTGATCTGCATTTCTCTAATGACTAATGATGTTGAGCATATTTTCATGTTGATCACCAGTGGTTAAATTGAGCATTCTTGTATGTTCCTGATTTTAGTGGGAGATTATCTTTTAGACTTTTGGCTACAATATGCAGAAAAAAAAAAAAGAATAACGATTAAAGAATAACAGTCTTTTTCTCTTGAAACAAACTTGATTAAATATTTTAATTCCTTATGTCTTAAAGAAAACCCCAAAATGCTGATTTTTGTACCATACAGATAGAAGCATTATTTACTAAAGTATTAGAAATTTTACAAACATTAGAACAGTTACTTGGAACCAAGTTTACTCATTATATAGTTTTTAAACTCTGTGAATATCGAAGTTTGTAAAATTTCCTTACTTTGTTCCATATCTTATAAGATCTCATGTATCTCAGTGGAAAGGTTACCAATTAGTGTCCTTACCAGGAACTTAGTATTTTACTTCTTGAGTGGTCTTTAACAGATATTTTAAGTTTCATTGCTTTATCACTGTTTCATTGCTTTATCACCTATGTTTATATTCATATACAAAGTTACCTTCACCTCATTGCTAAAGATTAAAGTAACTTTGAAATTTTATCTAAGTGCTCTATGGAGCATATTAAATTAGCATACAATGCAACTAAATTAACAAACATTTTCTTTCAGAAACAGGTAAAATGATGATGCAATAAGGATGTATTGGAAATTCAGTTGTTCCAAAAAATACAGAGCATAGCTGAGAGTGCTTTTGATTATTTGAAAGAATAATAGAAATAGTTCACTAGCTTTTAAACTGCATAAATAAATAGGGGAAAAAAGAAAGCTTTAGAGGGTTTAGACAATAATAACAATTCAAGGATCTCAAATCCCTAAGCTTGATGAGACATTTTAAAAAAAGAAAGAAAGAAAGAAAGAAAGAAAGAAAGAAAGAAAGAAAGAAAAGAAAGGAAAAGGACACGATGTTCCCAGGTAGCTCAACAAATGTGATAAAATTTAAAAAAAAATTTTTTTTTAAAGTCTGAGCCTTGGGAATTAGTTTGTGGTTTCAGTGGATAAATTAAAATGTCAAAACTGGTTTCTTCTTATTTAAAGTTGCGGACATTTGCAAAATATGGCAATAGCCAGTACTTTAATGAAATGGAAGTGTGATTATATCCACGAAAAGTTTGTTTATGAAAATATTTCTCAAAGAGTGTAAGTTCTTTATCAAAGATATATTTTATTTCCTAGTATTAGAGTATATGTAATACATTATCACAATTTACTTATTTTAAATATAAAAAGGTCCAATTGTGGCTTAATTTTCAAAATTACCTTTATATAAAATTTCAAAGTGCCTATTTTATACTTTGAAAATGTAAATTATTAGTTCACTGATACAATGAAAGCAAAGATAATCTTGATCACAAATGGGCTAGAGAGGAAAAACATACAAGCAACTCTTCATGTCGTTTGTCAATACCACATTTTCTTAAAAAGATTTTTGGCTAGAAATGTAGATACCTTAGAAGATTAATATTGATCCGTCTCTTCTTAGGACCCAAACTGTCTTTATTCAGCCATCCAGCGGGGCTTTTTACCTGGGACATGTATGTTAATAGAGCAGACTTCGATCAGCTGATTTGATTTAGCCAATGTCTGCATATTAACAAGTTATTTTATTTTATTTTTTCTTTTTTTTTCTTTTTTTTTTAAAGATTTTATTTATTTGACAGAAATAGAGACAGCCAGTGAGAGAGGGAACACAAGCAGGGGGAGTGGGAGAGGAAGAAGCAGGCTCATAGTGGAAGAGCCTGATGTGGGGCTCGATCCCACAACGCCGGGACCATGCCCGGAGCCGAAGGCAGACCCTCAACTGCTGTGCCACCCAGGTGCCTCTATTTTATTTTTTTCTATCTTTCTTTTTTTTTTTTATGTAAAGCTCGATGATTCATTAGTTGCGTATAAAACCCAGTGCACCATGCAATAAATACGTGTCCTCCTTACTACCCATCACCAGCCTATCCCATTCACACACCCCCTCCCCTCAGTTTGTTTCTCAGAGTCCATAGTCTCTCATGCTTCATTCCCCCTTCTGATTTCCCACCCTTTCTTTATCCTTTTCTGCTTCTACCGATCTTCCTAGTTCTTATGTTCAATAGATGAGAAAAACCATATGATAATTGTCTTTCTCTGCTTGACTTATTTCATTTATCATTATCTCCTCCAATGCCATCTATGTTGCAGCAAATGTTGAGAAATTGTTCTTTTTGATAGCTGAGTAATATTCCATTGTATATATGGACCACAGCTTCTTAAAGGTGGTTTTGATTTGAATTTCTCTGATGGCTAATGATGGTTTAGCTGTTGTGGACAATGCTGCTATGAACATTGGGGTGCACATGGCCCTTCTCTTCACTACGTCTGTATCTTTGGGGTAAATACCAAGTAGTGCAATTGCTGGTTCATAGGGTAGCTCAATTTAAACTTTTTAAGGGACCTCCACAATGTTTTCCAAAGAGGCTGTACCAACTTGCATTCCCACCAACAATGTAGGAGGGATCCCCTTTCTCCACATCCTCTCCAACATTTGTTGTTTCTTGCCTTGTCAATTTTTGTCATTTTAACTGGCGTAAGGTGGTATCTCAAGGTGGTTTTGATTTGAATTTCTCTGATGGCTAATGATTTTGAACATTTTTTCATGTGTCTCTTAGCCATTTGTATGTCTTCGTTGGAAAAGTGTCTGTTCATATCTTCTGCCCATTTTACGATTTGTTAATTTGTTTCTTCTGTATTGAGTTTGACAAGTTTTTTGTAGATCTTGGATACCAGTCTTTCATCTGTAGTGTCATTTGCAAATATCTTCTTCCATTCCGTGGGCTGCCTCTTAGTTTTTTGACTGTTTCCTTGGCTGTGCAGAAGCTTTTTATCTTGATGAAGTCCCACAAGTTCATTTTATCTTTTGTTTCTCTTGCCTTTGGAGATGTGTCATGAAAAAGTATTCTGTGGCCAATGTCATAGAGGTTGCTGCCTATGCTCTCCTCTATAATTTTGATGGATTCCTGTCTCACATCAAGGTCTTTCATCCATTTCGAGTTTATCTTTCTGTAAGGTGTGAGAGAACGGTCAAGTTTCATTCTTTTGCATGTAGCTGTCCAATTTCCCCAGCACCATTGACTGAAGAGACTGTCTTTTTTCCACTGGATGTTTTTTTCCTGCTTTGTCAAAGATTAGTTGCCCATAGAGCTGAGGGTCCAATTCTGGGTTCTCTTTTCTGTTCTATTGATCTTTGTGTCTGTTTTTCTACTAGTACCATGGTGTCTTTTTGATCATAGCTTTCTAGTACAGCTTGAAATCTGGCAACGTGATGCCCCCAGCTTTGTTTTTCCTTTTCAACAATTCCTTCGAGATTCTGGGCCTTTTCTGTTTCCATACAAATTTAAGGACTATTTGTTCCAGTTCTTTGAAAAATGTCCTCGGTATTTTGATCGGGATAGCATTGAAAGTGTAGATTGCTCTGGGTAGCATGGACATTTTAACTATGTTTATTCTTCCGATCCATTGGCATGGAATAATTTTCCATCTTTTTGTGTCTTCTTCAACGTCTTTCAAAAGTGATCTGTAGTTTCTAGGATGTAGATCCTTTACCTCTCTGGTTAATTTAATTCCANTTTACGTCTCTGGTTAAGTTAATTCCAAGGTAACGCATGGTTTTTGGTGTTATTGTAAATGGGATGGATTCCCTAATTTCTCTTTCTTCAGTCTCGTTATTCGTGTATAGAAATGCAACTGATTTCTGGGCATTGATTTTGTGTCCTGCCATATTACTGAATTGCTCTATAACTTCTAGTAGTTTGGGAGTGGATTCTTTTGGGTTTTCCATATAAAGTATCATGTCACCTGCGAAGAGAGACCGTTTGACTTCTTCTTTGCCAATTTGGATACCTTGTATTCCTTTTTGTTGTCTGATAGCTGTTGCAAGGACTTCTAGCACTATGTTGGTNGTACTATGTTGAATAATAGTGGCGAGAGTGGGCATCCTTGTCGTGTTCCTGATCTTAAGGGAAAGGCTTCCAGCTTTTCCCCATTGAGAATAATGCTTGCAGTAGGCTTTTCATAGATGGCTTTTATGAGATTGAGAAATGTACCCTCTATTCCTACACTCTGAAGGGTTTTAATCAGGAAAGGATGCTGTATTTAGTCAAATGCTTTTTCTGCATCTATTGAGAGGATCATATGATTCTTGGCTTTTTTCTTGTTGATAAAAACTATTACAGTGATCGATTTGTGAATGTTGAACCACCCTTGCGTCCTAGGGATGAATCCCACTTGGTCATGATGGATAATCCTTTTAATGTACTTTGGATTCTATTATCTAGGATCTTGTTGAGAATTTTGGCATCCATATTCATTAGGGAAATCAGTCTGANTTGAGAGGATCATATGGTTCTTGAGTCTTTTCTTGTTGATATGATGTATCACATTGATTGATTTGCGAGTGTTGAACCATGCTTGCATCCCAGGTATGAATCCCACTTGGTCATGATGGATAATCCTTTTAATGTACTGTTGGATTCTATTAGCAAGGATCTTGTTGAGGATTTTGGCATCCATATTCATTAGAGAAATCGGTCTGTAATTCTCCTTTTTGAGGGGGTCTTTGCCTGGTTTGGGGATCAAGGTAATATTGGCCTCATAGAATGAGTTTGGTAGTTTTCCTTCTGTTTCTATTTTTTGAAATAACTTTAGGAAATAGGTATTATTTTCTTTGAATGTTTGGTAGAATTCCCCGGGAAAACCATCAGGCCCTGGGGTTTTGTTTTTTGGAATGTTTTTAATCACTGTTTCAATCTCTNAGTTTTATTATTTGGAAGGTTGTTTATCACTGACTCAATTTCTTCATAGTTAATTGGCCTATTTAAAAAATCAATTTCTTCCTGTTTCAGTCTTGGTAGTTTATAGGTTTCCAGGAAGGCATCCATCTCTTCCAAATTGCTTAGTTTATTGGCATAAAGCTATTGATAAAAGTTTCTAATACTCCTTCCAGTTTCATTGGTGTTGGTTGTCACCTCTCCCTTTTCACTCATAATTTTATTATTTTGGGTCCTTTCTCTATTATTGTGGATAAGTCTTGCCAGTGGCTTCTCAGTTTTATTTATTCTTTCAAAGAACCAGCTTCTAGTTTGGTTGATCTGCTCTACTGTGCTCCTGATTTCTAATTCATTGATTTCTGCTCTAATCTTGATCAACTGCTTTCTCGTGTGTGAATTAGGCCTGTCCCTCTGTTGCTGTTCCAGTTTCTTGAGGTGAGAATATAGAAACTGCATTTTAGATTTTTCTATTCTTTTGAGTGAGGCTTGGATGGCTATGTATTTCCCCCTTAGGACTGCCTTTGCAGTATCCCATAGGTTTTAGACCATTGTGTTTTCATTCTCATTGGTCTCCATAAATTGTTTAAATTGATTTTTGATTTCGTGGTTTATCAAATCATTCTTGAGCAGGATGGTTCTTTGTCTCCAAGTGTTCGNTCTTAGCCTCCAAGTGTTTGAGTTTCTTCCAGGTTTTTCCTTGTGGTTGAGTTCCAATTTCAGAGCGTTGTGGTCTGAGAATATCCAGGGAATAATTTCAGTCTTTTGGTATTGGTTGAGACCTGTTTTGTGACCCAGAACGTGGTCTATTCTTGAGATTGTTCCATAGGCATTAGAATAGAATGAGTATTCTTTGGTTCTGGGGTGTTGTTTTCTATATATATCTCTGAGGTCCAACTCGTCGAGTATGTCATTCAAAGCTCTTGTTTTTTGTTGATTTTCTGCTTAGGTGATCTGTCTATTCCTGCNTCTGTCTATTTCTGATAGTGGGGTGTTGAGGTCCCCTACTATTACTGTGTTCTTATCTATATGTCTCTTTATTTTGGTTAAGAGTTGGCTTGTGTATCTTGCTGCTCCCCTGTTGGGGGCATATATATTAATAATTGTCATATCCACTTGTTGAATACTTCCTTTAAGAATAATATAGTGCCCTTCTGTATCTCTAACTGTAGTCTTTAGTTTAAAATCCAATCTGTCTGATATGAGAATTGCTACCCCAGCGTTCTTTTGAGTCCATTGGCATGAGAGATGGTATTCCATCTCTTTACTTTCAGTCTGGATGTATATTTAGGTTCAAAATGAGCTCTTGTAGACAGCAAATGGATGGGTCATGTCTTTTTATCCAATCTGCAACCTTGTGACGNATCTTTGGGTTCAAAATGAGTCTCTTGTAGACAGCAAATGGATGGGTCATGTCTTTTTATCCAATCTGCAACCCTGTGGCGTTTTATGGGAGAGTTTAAGCCATTTAGATTGATTTATTGAGAGATATGATTTTAATGATGCCATGTTGCCTGTAAAGTCTTTGTTTCTATAGATTGTGACTTTCGGCTCTGTATCACTCTTGGGGCCTTTTTACTTTTATAGAGCCCCCCCTTAATATCTCCTGTAGGGTTCGTTTCGTGGTTACAAAATTGGTCAATGACTGGCAATTGTGGAATGTCTTTATCTCTCCATCAATTCTGAATGACAGCCTTGCTGGATAAAGGATCCTTGGCTGCATGTTTTTCTCTGAAAGAGCTTAAAAATGCCCCCCCAACCCTTTCTCTCATTCCACGTCTGTGTAGACAGGTCTGAAGTAATTCTGATAACTTTACCTTCGTTCATGAGAAATTTCTTTGCCCTGGCCACTTTCAATACTGTATCCTTGGATCTAATATTTGCGAATTGCACTGTGATGTGACGTGGCATAGGTTTGTCATGGTTGAGCTTGGATGGGGTCCTCTCTGCCTCTTGGACATGAATGCCTGTTTCCCTTGCTAGATTAGGGAAGNTTGTTTCCTTTGCTAGATTAGGGAAGTTTTCAGCTACAATTTGTTCAAATATCTCTTCTCGACCTCTGTTTTTCCACACCTCCTCGGGGATGCCGATGATTCTGACATCGTAACGTTCCATTGAGTCAGTAATCTCCCGTAGCCTACATTCTTGAGATTGGTTTTTTTGAGCCATGTTTCTATTTTAGCTTTCGCTTCCACTAACCCATCCTCCAATTCATCGATATGTTCTTCTGCCTCATTCACCCTGGCTGTCAGAGCATCTAGTTTTGACTGTATTTGATTCATAGAATTTTTAATTTCTGCCAGATTCACTCTCATTTCCGCCCTTAGGGATTCTATATTCTCATTAGCATCTTTTTTCAAGTCTACCCATCATTTTGACCATTGTTACGCTGAACTCCATTTCTGATAATTTGGTTTTATCCATATCCAATAGTTCTGTGGCAGAGGCCACAGACTCATTGTCTTTTCTTTGCTGGGGGGATTTCTCCTTCTCGTCATTTTGATGAAGAGAGGTTGCAGGGTTGTCCAGAGCCCAAATTATTGACCGGGACCCAGGCAGTGTGCACTTGTTTTATAGGGACCTTAGGGATGTGGGCTTCTTGATTTTTCAGCCTGCCTTCTGGGGGAGGGACCTGCCGCCACCAATACTCAGGCAACCCTGTTTGGGTAGAGTCTCCATGTCCCCTGCTAGGTGGGATGGGGATGGGCACACTGCGAGCTGGTATTTCCAGGCTTTTGTTCTCTGGTGGCTTTCCCTGGCGGTTTGCTGTGCCTTTTCTGAGAGTCAGAGCAGCAGTGGCCAAATCTCAGCCTCTGTCTCAGAACAGAGGGATTGCAGAAGGTTCTCCACTGGTGTTCTGGCCACTTTAACTCTGTTTCTGTTGGTGCTGCTCAACCCTGCTGCGTCCCGGGTTGTGCGCCCCACACCCGGCATCCCAGCCCTCACTTCCAGGGCCGGCGCGTCTCTGTTGTTTGTGTTTCTAACACCGCCAGCCGCCAGCAGCCCCTGCGCGCTCCTGAGCTCTGTTTCAGTGTGGTTCGCGCACTCCGGATCTCTGGTTTTCAGACTGGTCTCTCGCATTCCCTGACGCACGGTCTCAGTCTGCTTTCTCACAGGTGTCCATCTGCGAGTCCGCCCGCTCCCCCATGCAGGTGGTTACCGCTTCCCAGCTCCCAAACGCGGTGGCTCCCTCCCCCTTCCATTTACCTTCCGATATCTGTGCGCGGTTTCACGGCTCCCCGCTTCATACCTCAATACTCAGCGCTGGAGATGTTCATTTGTAGAGATCCAGATGTATCTTTCTGCATCTCAGGCTGATTCTGTGGATGTTCAGGATGGTCTGGTGCCTATCCAGCTCGACTCAGGAGACCAGCTGAAAAAGGGGACCCCTATACTTCTCCACCATCTTAACTCCTCTCTCTTAACAAGTTATTTTAAACTTAACCTTTCAGATTGCTCCATTTGAATATATTACAGACTATTAACCATATTTTACCATGCTAATTTCAACAATTTTACAAATAATTCTCTATTGTTTAGTCATCTAATCATTTCTCCAATTGCCTACTTAATTGAAAATACCTCAATGTACAGCTTTACTAGAAACTTAAGTATCTGAGCCTCACAGAGAAAAGCTGCCCTGGGAATCATGTATGTTTCATCCCCAGTAATACATGCAAGATCAGTATAATAAAGAAATTCACAGGAGAATAATTTAGCATAGCTCATATTATTACCGTCGCAAAGCAATCCCTTATTAACGCTTAGAGAATGTCAAAAGAAAGTGGAATTCTTTCATTTACATTTTACTGTTTAACAGTTTTTCGTATGTAAGAGAACTTTTGTGTGGTCCCAGAAAGAATGCAAGAAGTTTGGGTATACACTCAGCCAAACCTTTTAGATTCAGATAAATATGTTGTATTCTTAAAAGATTATCAATAAAGAGTTAATCCATTAGAAAATTCACTTAAATCTTAACTGATATATTTTTGTGTGTGTGTCTGTGTGTATGTGATTTTAAAAACAAAGATTATCCTTGCTAATTAAAGATATTGTCTAATGTAAGAAATTAAAAAATTGATCATTATAAATAATACTACCAGTTATATTAACTACACTGATGGTGATTCCATGATCAAAATAACAACATGTAAGTTCTAGGCACCATGCTACATGCTTTGCAAACTTTTTCATATAATAAAAAACCTTATAGTATGTCCAGTAATAACATATTTTGCATGTGATTATATATACTTCAGGTGAAGTATACTTTTTTAAGGTTACAAAGTTATGAGATGTTGGAGCAAAGATTCAATTATCAGTCTGACCCCAGAAATTATATAATAAATAAAAGTAACAAAGTGGTATTTTTGTAGAATTTTAAAGAAATGTATTTTTAAAAATGTGGGCCATAATCTATTAACAGTTCATAAAATCAATTAGGATCCATCACCAATATTTGTTTAAAAAATATAATAAATTATATCTATCAGAACGTATCATAATAGCAAGGATATAATTGCCTTATGTACTTACTTTCAGTTATACTCAGTCAATGAGTTAAACACTCTACCAGAGATAAAAAATATTTACAAAGTTGAGTCTATTAACTGCATCAAACAATATACACACCATTAAAAAAATTAGTCTGCTGAGGGCAAAATGTCAGTTTTTGAAGTACTGGAAAGTGAGAGTTCATGAAGGTTGTGCTAATTAAGTATTAAAACTGGTACCCTGGAGAGGATAGAATAAGTCCATTGATCTGTATATAGTTGAATAAAATGAGTTCCATTGTTCATTGATCAGGAAAGGGTCTTCACTTCATATCAAGTAAGGGTTTGTAGTCTCAGAGTTGCTCAATAGGCATGTTCTTTACAAGCCCACACTGATTGATTCTGTGGCAAAAAAACACAATAGTCAGTTTTAATATTTCCTAGGCAAGTACTGCTGTGAGCTGTTTGTTCAAAGTAAGCAAAATTTTGCTTATATTCCTTTGCTTAATCTCTCTTGGCTGAGATAATTGAATGATGACACAAATGACAGATAAATGACTGGATTTTTTGGTTGACACTTCTAACTTGGTTTTCGATTTTAAATGCATAATGTTGTGTTTATTGAGTCAGTGCAGTCTCCTGTCCATGCACAGCCATCTGATGGAAGACTTACAAGGTAGGGACTCGATTGCAACATGTAAGATCCTCGTAACAATACCCCTAACAACAGCAACAATCACTAATGTCTTTTCATTTAGTGATATACAACAAGATCCTGCCCAAGTCTTTGAGGCTCATGGTACTTCTTCCAGAGGACTTAATTGCCTGAAGCTTGTTGCAGGAACCATCAGCCAAGAGTAAGAGAAAAACAAACAAAAACATAACACTAAAAACAGAAACTGCCTATGGTTAAAACCCAAAGGGTCTAGTGAACTTGTTGTAGTAATAAATAGTAACAGAGTGTAGGAAAGTAGAATTATCTATGAAATACAAATCAAGTTATAGGGATTTGCTTAATAATCATCTTAGAGAGTAGTTGACAATGGAGGCGTCGACAAACATTTAGTGTCTTTAATTTATACCATGAGTTGTTATTTCTGTCAACCAGTAAGGATATTTGAAGCTAGAAAGCAAATTTATCCTAAAACAAATTAATCTAGTGACACACATTTTATCAGTAATTTTACAGGAATATGAGTTAGTTTTCTCAACATGGAAACATGCATTCACTGAAACACATTACATGACTATCAAGTCACCTTTATATAATTAGGTTAGAAAGTCTGTGTTGTCTTGGTTGACTCATTAATCAAAGTTACCATGCAAAAATTAAAATAATATTATAGAAATAACCATAACAGTCATTGAGAATTTTAGAATTTCTTGTGAGTGTCCTTTCAGTTATGCTTAAATGTTTTTATAAGCTTAAAAATAAGTACATATGAAGGACATACTATATATACAAGTTCATAATTTCTTTTAGTTATCAGTCCACTAAGTTTTGTCATAATATTGTATATAAGCATTTGAATATATATATATACACATTCTGTATAGAAAGTCTGTGTACTGACTGTACACACATACGCACACACAGTCATCTTGCATAATTTCAGAATAAGGCTTTTGAAATCTTCCCTTTTTGATCTTAAATAGAATTAACCTCATTAAAATAATGTACAAAAATTACATGAATTCTACCAGTTTGATTTAAGCTTTATATACAAACAATATGGCCATGTACTATTTAAGAATATTACCAAAATACAATTAGAAATGTTGTCGTATATTATATAAATAAATGTATAAAAAATAAGTAAAAATTATTGTAGCTTATTTGTGCCCATTCTTTTAGAAATTTTGATGTTCTTACAAATTTTCTTTAGTAATAAACACTTCTTTAAAACCTCTCAAGATTTCAAAATAGAGATTTTAAATTAGAGATTTTAGAAATTGAGATTACCCTTAAAGAGTAATAGAATCATACGGTATTTTGTCATTGGTTATTATGATTCAGTTTAGTTGAGCCTATATGCTTACATTTTTAAAATCTTAAACATTTATTAAAGCAACATTTTCTTTCAGAATAAAAAATTCAGGATGTTAATTTTATTTATGTTTTGTATGAGACAATAAGCCAAGTATCTCATAAACTAGCATATTAAGGTGACATTTTTGTACCATGATAAAATCATGGAGAAGTCAGAACGTTAATTTTTAAAAATTCACCTTGATTAGATACAGTTTATAGAAATGTTCACACCTTTTTACATATATACAGCGATTTATAATCACTGAATATGTTGCATCTCTTACTGTCTCTTAGCCAAGAGATAAGTCACCAAGGCATTAACCTTAACTGCAGCTAAACTTTTGTTTTAGACTTTTCCCGTACTTGAAGATTCATCCAGACAGTTTTTCTTAGAAGAAGCCAAACACTTTAAAATTAGTAATTAATTTTTTAAAGCTCTTTGGAAATGTTTATGTTTTGTTTTTAAAGCATATGAGTATTGATAACTTTCTGTAAACTTACAGAAGTTTCTATAAACTTATAATTAGCATCAGAGCTACAGTGAAATTTAAGAGATCTTATATAAACACTTCAGTTAATTTTTTTTTTTTTTACTTGCTGTGATTTAGACTTGGACTAGATATTTCTAGAGTGTGCCTATATAGGGACAAATTTAAAAAACAATTAAAAAGGTGGACTGTTGTAGAATTGGAAGGAAAGGATGGAAAGGATCAGAGTGGTGCTGTTTCAACACTGTATTCACCACACACCAGACCAAGAAATGATTCCTTTATTGGCCAAATGAGAAACTCAGGAATGCCCTGGAAAGCAATTACAAAAAAAAAAAAGAAAACACGCTAAGACTGAAAGTTCAGTGGTGGATGACTGATGGTCAAAATTATAAAATAAGTCATGAGCTATATTAACCTAGAGTTAGAAAATGTCAGACAATCTCGGTAGATGAGATAAATGTAGGGAGGGCTTCAAGAAGTTCAGATCTCAGTCAGTCACCACGGCAATTCTCACCCACAGCGTGAGTTCCCCGCAGCCCCCAAGGGAGCTCCAGAAGGCACATGGAAGCCTTTGTTTCCATTCAGAAGTCCAGCAGCACTGGCCTCAGTAAGTGAAAGCAACAAGACAATTTTGGTGAGACTCCTAGAATGTCTAAGAATTAAACGGAGACCAGAGAGGAAGTACTATGACTATCAGTACTACTACTGTTACTACTACTGCTACTACTACTGATAATACTAATTACAAAGCTGAATCTATTAGCTTGCCAAGCAAGGGAACACACACCAGTTAAAAATTTTACTAAGTTGCTGAGGTGGGTAATCAGGGTTTTTTAAGTAATTAAAAAGAAAAAAAGGTGGAGTTCATGGTGGTTGTGCTAATTAAGTGCTGAAAGGAGCACATTGAACAAAATGAAATGAGTTCATATATCTGCACTGTCCATTAGCCAGGAAAGTATCCTTAGTTTGGTCTAGTAAGTGAATGTTCATTCAGGTCACTCAAATCCATGGCATTTTGTCAGCTTCAGCTGTTAGAGTCCGTTATAATGAAACACAACACTCAGTTTTGTTGTATTTTAGGGAAGTGTCCTTGTATATACATATTTAGGTGCAAACTGGACTTTTTAGGATGCATCTCTATCAAAAAAGCTTGAGCACCACTGGTTTAGATATTGGTAAAATGATTCATTTTCATATACATATTGACTGTTTTCTAGACCCTGAATGCCCAGAAAGTTCACTATTTTAAAATCCCAATTTGTTTAAAGATTAAAAGAAGAAAAACTACTGAGGGTTTTTGTGAAGAGTTATTTGCTAAAATTAGGTTAGTGTAAATGCAGTGTTTTCTTTCCCTTGCTGATCTGCTTGTATTAAAGAAGAGAGATATAAGAAAATGGGCTTCTCATAAATTATTTCATGAGCAAAATAAAGGAGAAGGGCCAGATAAAAGCTATCGCTGTTGTGCATTGTTAAAAGGAGCTTTACTAATCTTGGGATAAAAAAGATGTCCCAGGTGCTTATCATCAAATTCAGTTACAAATGCAAAGCCAGGGAGAAGTTTATAACTGCAAAGCAGAAATCAGGTTTACATCATTTTAAGGCATCTGGGTTGCTTTTTTCATGGGTCTGTACCTAAGCTTGATGAGACAGGAGTAAAATGGAAATCATGTATTCATAGGCAAGGGCACATACATTAAAAATAATGAAATTGGTCTGCATGTAGTAGCTTAGCTAGCAGATTGTCACAGCATGCTCCCTCATTAGGATATTTCCTCAGAAGCTTAAGATTGTTAGCATAAGCAAGGCAGAAATATCCAGGTGATAGTGGCTAGACATAGGTATTCATCTTCAAACTAAACTGTTCTTTGAAGAATGATGTGGTTCACAGAAATTCTAATACTTATGTATATTCTAAATATCAGTCCCAATAAATATTACCACAAATTTTAAATGAGCAGTTTGTTTTAGCTTACTTACACTGAGACTTTGAGACTAGTTGTTTTCCCTTAGGTGCTGATACTTGAATAAGCAATGTCTAAAGTACTTTTTACTTCTGAAAATTATTTTTGCTTTACTTTGATCTAATGTCTGACTTTGCAATCAAGAAATATTCATATCAATAGCATACTTGTCACAGATCTCAATGTCATCATGGACCACAGATCTCAAAATTCCTTGTAGTCTTGAATACTTTTATTTTCTAATGTTAGCACTCTGTCATATTACATCTAGAAAAAGTTTTCACCTCCATCATTGATTTTAGAGAATTTGATTTTAATTGTTTTATGCATCCATTCATTTAGAAATTATTAACATTTTGATGTAGTAAGATCTCATGTTAAATAGTATCATAGACCTCTATTAATATAACTGCTTTGTTCCTTTTGAAAAGTTTTAGAATTTGTATGCTGGAAATCTAGCATACACTTGCCACATTCTTTTGTCTGGCTGTTATGGATTTTTATATTATATTTTATAATTGATTATTAGTTATTTTTAGAACTTATTGATACCTTATATATTTATACATAACCACCCACCTTCATGAACTCTCATTGTGATTACTTGTTTCTGTTTAATGTTCATTTTTCGTTCCTTTTACATTGGTTAATCTTCCTTATTTTTTCAAGGCCTATACTAGAACAAAAATGACATCCTTATGTTGCCCTGAAATTTAATAGGATAGCTGTCACAATTAAACTCTTAGTATTTACTGTCCAACATAAGTGTTTTAAAATACATTTTTTTCTTTAATAAAAGATTTATATTGAATTTTATTAAATAAAATATTCTGATGAAACTTTATGCCTTGAAAAAATAAATTTGATGGAGTGCATGAGGATGGAGAAAGTATTTTCTCTTTTAGATTTGATTAAAGACTATGGTTTGGGAAGGATAGTTAAGTTACATCTTTAGATTTGGTATTTCCTTTGAATTCCAGACTCGTAAGCAAACTCCCTGCTCAGTATCACCTCACAGGTGCCTACAAGGCATCCAACATGCCAGTTTGATCTCTGATCATCTCTGAAATCTGTGTCTCTTACAGGCTTTCTCAATGAAGTGATAACCCCATTATTCCTATCACTCAGGCCCAAATCTTAGTGCGTGTTACTTTTTTCTCAGGGCATCTTACTTTTTCTCACATTACACTTCAATTACCAAAAAAGCTGCTGGCTCTTTTTTCAGCAATATATCCAGCATCTGACTGCCTCTGTCCATCTCTACTGGTTTCACCACCACAGAGTCAGCATTGTGTCTTTCCTAGACTACTGTGAGAGCTCCCTAACCAATTTCCTTTTCACCACACTTGACTCCCAAAGTCTATTCTCATTTCAGCTGCCAAGGTCTTTCAAATTATGTTACATCATGTTGCTACTCTGTTCAACACCGTCCAATAACTTCTCAACTCATTCAGAGTGAAATTCAAGATCATCATAATGCTATGAAGTGCACCCTCAGCCATTTTTTATGCTTCTCTAACCTTATCTCCTGTTATTCACTCAGGTCTTGCTCTTCCCTGAACTCCCTAGTTTACCCCTTCCTTAGGACCATTCTACTTACTGTTTTTTTCTGCCTACAGTGTTCTTCCTCACAACGTGAACATGGCTCATTCCCTCATCACAGTCAGTTTTTGGTCAACAGTATTTTTTTATTGAGGCCTTCTCTTACCATCCTATTTAAAATTGTAGCCATTAACACTCCTAGTTCTCTTTCCTTGCTTTCTTTTCCTGTATTATACATATATCTAAAATACTTCTATTGTGCCGATTGCCTCTCTTTCAACGTGAAAATACAAGCACCATGACTCCAGAGATAATGTTATTTGTATAGTGTCTCACCCCAAGAAAGAGAACGGTTAATAAAAATTTGTTGAATGGATAAAACATTGCAAATAAATGAATGATTAAATAATTGGACCATTGGTGACCATGAAAATCAAGTGGATCACTATGGAGAAATGAATGGCATGACAAAGAGAATAGAGTCCAGTGTTGTCATGGCATTGCAAAAGCCAAACTCCTCATCCTCTCTGCCCCCATGTAGAGTCAGCCACAGAATAAATAGAAAGGTGGAAAACCTGAATTATTAGAGGCTAAATTCGAAATTGCTGGGAAAAAATCTGATGTGACAAAGAAATTTTGCAATAGGATGGAATAAATTCTTTTCACTTGAAATAATATGTGCTAGACACAAAAATAAAATCTGTTAAATGAAAATAAGGAAAGTTATATTTATTGCACACCTGGGTTTTGTGATTTCAGTGTATCATATTTACTGTATATGGGGCTCATTTCTGATTTCAAAAAGTCCAAACAATTTGCATATTAATATCATGGACATATTTGAAAACAAAGAACTCAAATTAAAGAGTTTATCGTATCAAGAGAATGTCTGTCTTACACACAAAAACACTCACACAATTTTAACTATATAAAGATGACAGATAAGTTGTTAGGGTGATTGTGGTGATCTTTATGTAATGTATACATATATCTAAACATCAACTTTTAGATCTTAAATGTATACAATTTTTAAATGTCAAAGATACCTCAATAAATTTGTTAAGAAAAAGAAGGAAAGGCAGCTGCAAATGTTCACGAAAATTTTGACTACTTAGTAATATTGCTGTGCAAAGAAGTGTCCCAGTCAGAATTTACTATACATTTCAGAGGAATAGACTCTAATAACATGATTCTGAAAGTCTAGTTATTCTCAACTGCTTTAAATATTTGTCAAGAGGTACTGTAAAAGGAAAGGAAAAGAATGCACTGTTTCAGAATGTACTGATGAACCAAAAATTTTCAGTCTCAATAAGACACACACAAAGTTATAAAAAGAAGCCCCTTTTGGTTATTAGAAAACCAATTTTGATCCTTAATTTTTATACTACATGAACAGTGTCAAATCCAATATTGTACTGGACAAAAGTAAACAGGCAGGAAAGACTTTATTCAAGGCTTTTGCAGTAGGGGAAATACGCCAGAATTCAGATAAGGTCAACCGTACTTAAAAAAGGGCTGGAAAGTTTTTAGGAACTGGGGTGGGTCAATGACAGGCCATCTCTGTTTGATAATTGGCTTGACCCAAAGGAAAAGTAAACTTTCTCATATCTGCATGATAGGAAGTAGTAAGTAGTTTTACAACTTGGCCCAAGGCAGCCTGACCTTAGAAACTGGGAGATGAGAGCACTAACCCTTACATTTCAAAAGGATGGCTCTTGGGTGCTTCAGAAAGATTTTCCTGGTTGGTAAACCAGTCAAGAACCTGGAGAAGATTTACATCTCAAAGGGGGCAGAGAAAGACTTTACAATTGCAAAAATTCTAAAGTAAATGATCTAAGAAGAGGGAGTTCCGGTGGCCTGGAGATAAGGAAGAAGCCTATCTAAAAGTTAGTCAAACTGAGGGGAACATTAACACTGTCTTGCTAATCACTAAAGACAGAGCAACCCCCTCAGCCCAGCAAACTGGCATGTCTTTATCATCTTGTGGTTTGTAATTGACTGGAAGCCATATGCTATAAATATTTTATTTTTTCACAATAGTGACATCTCAGGATGACATCTTTCACATTTTGAATGTTGTAGATGGTTTCCTTTGTTGTTGTTTCCACATTGACACAGTTTTTAGTAACTCAGTGGGATAAGAAATAACTGGACTGCAATGATGACCCAAAGCTGTTAATTACAGCCTTTGTTAGTGGTGTTGGGTGGGTTTGGGGGATATACAAGGATGCAGAGAAGAAAAATATATTTGACCTTCGTATTTTTTCTTTCACACAAATGATAGTCTTTGTTAGAGGGGTTATCATCAAGAGAATTTTTTATAATGCACTTCAAGCAATTGTCTGTGGTGGTTTTACATTTTATTAGATTGAACCCATTTATATCTAGACATCTTTCTTTAGTACGTGGCCAAGAATTCCACAAGGTGTCTCTGTGTGTCTCTGTTGGAGCTGATAGTAGTTCCAATCTCTGTGTTTTTCATTTGTTTACACCATTTATTTCTCACAGGAGAATAAAGGCAAATTTTTCTAATCGCGTTAGAAGACATCAGTTGAAAAAGCACATTGCTTTTTAATGTATCTGAGACTTAGCATGTTGAATTAGGAAAAATTGTCATTTCCTGAATTAAACTGATAATATCTAAAAATAATCACTATTTTATAGTGCTTATTATGTACCAGGCATTAGTTAATTCATTTATTCTTTACAGTAACACTAAGGGTAATTTAATTATTATTTTGAAAATGAGCAAACTGAGGCACAATATGTCAATAATTTGCCTAAAATCATACAGTGAGTATTTGAAAAGTTGATTTTTGATCCTAAGTTGTCTGAAATTAATATATGAACAAATGTTTATAGCTTGTTCTGCAACTCCTAAAATAAAACTTCGAAGAAAACTATAGATTGCATATATGATTTGGACTATGTCATTTTCCTGAGTGTCTGAGTCATATCTAATATTTAACATCAAAATGGGATAGGTTTTGATAACTATTTAATAACTTATTTTCCTTTTTGGTCACAGATGGTAAAAAAAAAAAAGGTTATGAGACAGCACAGATTGTATGCATTTAATCATTATTCCAAGATTTTTACCTTTTAATGTGTTAAGAACATACAGAAGGCAATTAGTGGAATTGTTTTTGTTTCAAATGCAATTATGTAAAACTTCTGTGATATTCACATATTCATTTTAATTTGACATGTTTCTTTTAGCTGATTTAATTTGGGGGGAACCAATATTTTATAAACAGTAAAACCAAATTTCCTATATTAGTGGACACCCTAAATCTATATTTGTAAATGTCACTATTTTAATTTTTCAAATATACT
Source organism: Ailuropoda melanoleuca (assembly GCF_002007445.2). Lineage (NCBI taxonomy): Eukaryota > Metazoa > Chordata > Mammalia > Carnivora > Ursidae > Ailuropoda > Ailuropoda melanoleuca. The sequence goes on from NC_048224.1 coordinate 99,293,356, forward strand.
GAATGTGAAGAAAGAGAATGTTAAAAGATACAATAATATTTATATATATACTTTAATTTGAAAATCAATTGGAAAGCTACATTTTAAGTGTCTATGATTTATAAAAATGGTTCTTCTAGTTTTATTTTTATTTGATTGAAAGCAATATATGTATCTTTAAAATACAATTCTACATATCGTAAAATATTTTATTTGTTTTTCAAAGCAATGTGTGACCTGCAGTTGCTTTCCCTAGTTATTTTTCTTGTCAGATACATGTTACTAGATCCTTCATTTATTGGCACATCCTGTGTGTCTACATGTATAAAGGTGGCATGTTTTTTTTGTTTTTGTTTTTAATTTAGGCTTTCTAGATTAATGGGAAAACCAAGTAGATTTGAATTTAAGGGTCAGAGTTTTCTGGTGTCTCTTTTAACACTTGCCGAGGGGATTCTTTCTACTGCAGAAATTTCACATTCAATCATAGCAAACTCTGGGGACATTTGTCATGATCTTGACAGGTTAGATAAATGGTTAGTTAAAACCATGGGTGAAGGTCAATAAGGACAAGAGTGAGGTAGCTAAATTAAAAGCAAAATAGCAGTTATAACACTACTCATTATGGAAAGCCTAGCTAAGTTCAAATAGAGCAGAATCACTAACCTCAGGTTATAGATTTACAAAAGTAGATTTGACTCTACAGTAACAGGCAATTAAAATCAAAAGTCTATTTTTGTACAGGGTTATTTTTAGGACGTACTGTCATCTTTGTATCATATTATAGATTGAACAAGATTAATAAATAAAATGAATTAAAGAGGAAACAAAAACCAATGTACAAGAGAATATTGAAAGAGTACGTGATAAATGAGTACTATGAGTAAATTCAAGGTGAATTTTTTTAACCTTTTAAGTACAGAAGTGTTAGCTTCTTTTTTTCTGACTTGCAAGTTTTAGCAGCAAGTAAAACATAACTGGTCATTCATTTTACATTATTAAGTATGTATTAATCACTTGTGCTAAGAACATGTAATAGTCTCTACATTCAGAAAGTATAATCTACAGTGGGACACATTAATTCATCCATTAATTGAAAAAAAAAACTGTGCTCTTACAAGGTACTTCTGTAGGGAAAATGGGACACCAATTGTTAATAAATATACAAACAAATAAATACATTTATTTTATATAGCAAATAGTATTTTGAAGAACATTTAAATATGGAGATATTATTTGCAGAGACTGGTGGAATGGGCCGTATTAGGTATGGTTCTCAGGGAAGGTCTTTCTGAGGAGTAAGTATTACTCCTGAGATTGAAATTATGAGAAAGAGCCAGATACTTGAATAACAGGAAGATAAGAGATTCAGACAGAAAGTTTATCCAGGGCAAAGGCCCCGAAGCAAGGAAGAATTGGAGTTTAAAGTAAAGATGAAAAAGCAATGTGGAAGCAGTAGAGTGTAAGTTGTCCAGTGGTACAAAATGGGGTTCAGGAAGGTAGGAAAAAAATTCAGTTAATCAAGAGTCATATAGACAATGGGGAAGTGTTTAGATTTTATTCTAAATCTAATATTCTAGTCTAAGTCTAATATTCAAAAGGCACACAAATCATAAAGGCAAATTGCTCTGAAAGATCCTAGTTGTTTGGACCTAAGTAGATCAGGTAAAATTTTCCTAATAAGGAATATTTGAGTTGATAATTTTGATAAGCAGTTAACAAAGGAAGTTCCAAAATTTTTGTTTTCTGTAAAGGGTCAGGTAGCAAAAATTCCAGCTTTTTGGGCCAAGAGACAAAATTGAGGGTATTATATATATAGGTGCTTCCATAACAAGGGAGATGACACATTTCCACAGATTTTTTTGGGCAAAAACCAAAATAAAATAATAAAATTGAGTAGACTTCTTTTGTAGTATAGGTCCACTAATAAGAACAATGGAATTCTTTATGGGGGAGTAACATTTTACTTAAGTGGGATTCATAGTTTATTTTACCTATTACCAAAAGTGATTGCAAATACTTACCTCTTAATACTCATCTATAATGAGATTTTACATATTTCACCTTTGAAATATCTTATAACACAGAGATGCTGCCAAATATTGGTATCAGTCCACAAGCATATTATCTTAATCGAGCATATGCAACACTTGGAAGGCATTTATAGTATTCTATTCTGTTTTTCTCTTGGTATTTGCCTTTTAGCGTATCATTATACTGCAGAATAATCACTCCCAAATGAAGGTTAGATGGAAGATCTTCAACTGTACAGTTAAATGGATTTTGAAATATGGGAATTTCCTTTACACTTAAATAAATTAAAAAAAAAGCAGTACTGGAACTCTCGTTTGAACTCAACAGAAAATATATCTGCTGCAAATTTGTATAGAAATGGAAAATACTCTTCTTGAACATACAACAGTAGAGGAAGTGTGTAAGCAGCTTGACATAAAATAATTCAAAATTTAGTTGTTGAAATAACATTACAGCAGTATAAGTTTTGTGTATAAGCACTTTTTTGCTTTGTAATTTTCAGATGAATTCATTTAGAAATGTTATCTGCAAAAATCAGCAGCAAATCTAATTTTAAGTCATTCGATGCAGTGGTTGGGGTTGGTTCTCATTCAGAATAATTTCACACTTGGCTATTGGCTCAAATAACTACTACAATAAAACTTTATGGCTACTGAGTGAACCATTTTGTGGTAGGTCAGGGTATTCATCTTCTATTTCTGACAAACATTCATGGAAGTGACAATGGTTGTCCATAAGCGTGAACAAAATGAAATAAGGATGTATACTAGTGTACGTGCCATGGCAGATGAATGGGCTAGACCCATGTGGTACTCACAGATAACGCCCTACAATGTATTTTTCTCCTTTCCTAGGAAAGAACCTTAATTTTTACAAAAGCAACAATATATCCAGCTTAAAAAATAAAACCTATCTCTCAGCTTCTTTGCAGCTAAGAATAGCCAGGTGACACAGTTATGCCAATGATATAGAAGTAAAACTCACTGGATGAGGCTTTTCAGAATCCTCTCTTAAATATCGCACAGTTGACTGGCATGTACCATTTTGAACTTCTCCAGTTCTGGAAGACAGATGTAATGTTGCAGTGGAAGAGCCTTTCTAAGACTATGAGGCAACAAACTGCAGGCAAAGGATGGCTGAAAATATTCTTATAGAGAGTCTCAGATTTTTGTAGCAAAAGGACTTCCCCAAATATCGTGGCCTACTTTCACCTGAGGGGAGAAATGCCTAATTCATTTAAACCGTATTTCATTCAGATTTACTTTTACTCACAGTCTTTCATCCCGAGGAGGGTAGGACAGACCTGACTAAAAAATGACACATAGTCTGAATTTGGATTTATTTTCCTGCCTCATATTTCTGCTAGCATCACTGTATTTTTGTATCACAAAATACAGCTTCTGATCAATTAATTCAGTTTATAATGTAAGAATCAAAGCTATGGAATCATTTACAAGAGCAAAGTTTCTAAGGTTTTGTGATCTATATAATTCTGAAGCAGCTGCACCTATAGAAAAGAAAAATTGTCTGTTGGAGACCCAATTACTAAAATATTTGCAAAGTGGAAGTGGGAGTGTCCATAAAAGTGCCAGTGTTCCAGAGAAATGATCCTCGTAGTGATGAATTCTGGTGTGCGTTGCCTGTGTCAATGTCAGCATCCTTGCTGTGATATTGTACCTAATTTTGCAAGATGTTACCATTGGGGAAAACTGGGATAAGGGGACATGGGAAATCTCTGCGTTATTTCTTAAAACCGAATATGAATCTACAATTATCTCAAACTGAACATTTAATTTCAGTAGGAGGTTTTGGAAAACACTGCTTTAATGATAATGGGTTCACCAGAGGTCAGTCGCTTGTGTGGTGTGATGGGGGTAGGAATGCATATTCACGGCTTTGTGAGATACCATATACTTGGTCAAAGAAAAGCTTCAAAAATTTTTTCACCTTAATAACAGAAAGAGAAATTTTTATCTTCTCAGACATCAATTTTCAAGGAATAATGACTTCCTGATTGAATATTGAATATTTACTTTTTTCTACCAGTGAATATTATAAACCCTACTTTTTTGTATATATAGATGTTCATATCAAACTGTATTGCATTTAAAACATTATCTATTAGCTACCCGATTTAAAGATCATATAATGCAAATCTTTACTTAATCTCAGATGTTATTATGTATACATGCAAGTATTAGGAATCATTTATAGTATAGCTAACTTCATCTTGATATGCAGAAAACAGACCCCACTTTTTAATACTTGAACTCATCGAATTTCGGTTTCCACAGTAACTTTCGTGGTCAGTCCCACCCTAAAAAATTATTTCATATTTAGACTTTTTCCTATTAACTTTAATCCTAAGAATTATTTGAACTATTTTACCAGATCTGTAGCCTTACTTATTTTATAAGGGCATATATTCTCCCTTATTAAATTAAATTTATCAGATTTACAGGGTGTGAAGAATTAGTTATTCATCTGGGGTCAAATGTAGAAGGGTAGATTATGTTCACCTTTGCATCAAAAGGCTTTGTTAATACATTAATGATTATATCATTTTATAAAATATGCTCATTGTTTATTGTGTAACCTAGTATATGAAGGCTCTTCAGGAAACTATAATTGCTCTCATAATGCTTATCAGAGACCAATATCACAGACTGTAACTTGGATTCTGATTCATTCATCCATTAAATCTGCTTACAGTGTACTTTCAAGGTTTTGCTAGAACTGATGAATCTACACCAAATACTTTACTCATCAAATTGTTGTCTCACGAAAGCTTTTCTGTTCTACCCTCTTTGCTTTCTTCTCATTACCAGCCAGGAAAAGAAATGTTGATACAACAGATGAAGGCCAAGAGTATTTAGAGTATCTTATCTACTTACCTACATCTGGCTTCTTTTAATATTGCTTGACTTTTTTTTCCCCTAGCGTCTGGAATGTTAAGCACTTAAGTGAGCTATTTCTTGCTGGAATATCATACTCTCCTTTATCAGGTTGAGATGGAGAATCTAAGGCAAATGTTGTTCTAGCCCACAAGAATATATAAATCTGTTTTCTTTTTCTAGACTTGTACTTTTCTTTGGTTTTATCTTTCTTCAACATGAAATGTTCAGATCTTGAGCGCAGGAGTTCAGTTACAGGCCTAAAGGATATTAGTATAAAAAGAAACATATTCTAGATCATATACCTTTATACTCAAGCAACAGAAGTCTTGACATCACATTGCCAATGAACCAGGAAATATAAGTTTGTCTATGTATCTCTCATTCGTCTATGATCACCTTACATAGTTCCCTAAGGAACAGCTGTTCCAGTGTCTATATTCCAGAATAGCAAAATCACTTAGCCACAGTCTTATACACATGAAATGTGAAAATAATAACATAGGGAAAAATGGACATACTGTCAAAGAGTAAGACAAACTCTGCTACATAGAATGCTGAGGCTAATACAAATTCAAGAAAGATAAATCATGCTGGAGGATAAAATCACTGTGTTGCTCCCTAACGATCAAGGGTTTTATGGTGGAGTTGGTGGTGGTTATGCTCTTTATGGATTTAAAACTGCAGCTCTGCATTGACCAAAGTGAATCCATAGACTTACACATGCAAGGTTAGGACTATCCCATTGTTTAATGAGCAGGGATTCTCTGTGTAAGCTCCAGCTAGTTAGAGAGAATTAGTTGTCATGAAATACATCAGCAGTCAGGTTTCATATCTCCAAGGCAAGTGCAGTAGGTGAGAAACATTCCTTTTAAAATAGATGCCATTTACTTCACTGGGTGTAATCTGTTTACCAAACAAGCAAGTTTCTCAATACATTTTAAAATTTAGATTAGTAATTGACCTCCGTAATTGTTCAAATATTTTGAAGCTATAATTCCAAATAGTTCCAAATATTCCAATGAATATTTCATTTTAGCATCATAAGCTCTCTACAGTATTAATGACAATACCAACATCACTTGTTTCAAACTGCAACATCCACATTTGGATTAAAGGTAATTTATTAAGATACATAATTCCCATATAAATTAGGTATTTCTTCTAGCTTCATATATTTCCTCTAATATTCAGTAAATGACCATGCTAACATTATATTTAGAAGTGCAGCAACATCCACATAGTCATTAAAATTACTTTATTGAAACCATTTAAAGCAATTCCAAAACAACAGCTAATTGTCTATGTAATTAATGTCCTTAATGAATCTACTTAGTCTTTAATTTTCAATAATGAATAACAAATTTTCAAACATTTGCTCATAATGAAACTTATTCCCTTGAGTTTATAGCTTCCTGATGAAGGGAACTAAATCTTTTTAATTCATCCTCTGAGGAGAATAAGTGGTAAATCTCTAGGGAGGCTCACCTGCTAATGTGAATTACTTGTATTGACACAATTCCATTTCTCGGCACTATTGTTCTGTAAATTCTCATTTGTGATTTTTATTATCATGAAAAAGTATTCATTGTTGTTCAGTATGTTCCACATATTTAATTGAATACATAGTCATGCTGAAAACTAAGCTAAACAGAGGGTCAATGAATACCTAAATTTTATGCAATGTTAAATGTCATTTATTTCATGCTGGTGAACCTACTATATTATATATTTATTTTACTTCTATTTTTACAAGACAGAGTTTTCTCATTTGGTCCAGATAATTTTTAAAACTTCTAGTCACCTACAGCAACTATTTGAATTATAGTTCTTAATAGTATGAAGAAACAGGGGGCTTGTATCTCTAACATGCAGACTATACTATGGAACATACTATATTTTCTCATTTCAAAATGAGAAAATCAAACAGTTAATAAAGTGGTAATCTCTAGAAATAACTAATAATTTGATTTATGCATTTGAAAAGTCTAGAAATTGTAATACCAGATTAGCTATTACTTTTTAGGAATTATTTACTAATTAGTTATTATAATTAGTTATTAGTTACTTATTCCAGGTCAATTGATTCAGCAATTCATATGAAAAATTTGATTAATACTTAACAAAATCTGAGACTTTGCAAGGTGGATAAGTTGTTTATATAAAATTATTTTCCAGTTTTCTTATTTGCAAACTCTAAAATCTAATATTTCCTGCAGTTGTCTTGGTGAGATTATGCCAATGGACAGCAGAGCTAACTCCATTCCTCAGCCGCCAATTAGAACTAGAGAAAGATAGAGAATCAGAGTCTAGGTAGGAAGTTAAAAAAACTAACAACAATTTGTAGATGATATAAAATTAGTGAAGGCATACAAGCATATTACATTAGCAGAAAAATTGATGGACTTTTTCAAAATGCTTAAACTATTTTTCATGTGATTGAGGAAAAAACAGGTTTTTTTAATTATTTAAATTCAATGTAGTTAATAAATACTGTATTAGTTTCAGGTTAGACTTTAGATTCATCAGTTGCAATAACACCCAGTGCTCATTGTATCAAGTGCCCTCTTTAATGCGCATCACCCAATTCACCCACCTCCCCTCTGATGACCTGTGGTTTGTTTTTTAGAGTTCAGTGTCTCTTATTTTGCCTTTCTCTGTATTTTCGTCTTATTTTATTTTTCCTTCCCTTTCCCTGTGTTCATCTGTTTTGTTTCTTAAATTCTACATATGAGTGAAATCATATGGTATTTTTCTTTTCTGTCTGACTTATTTTGTTTAGCATAATACTCTCTAGTTCTATCCACATCGTTGCAAAAGGCAAGAGTTCATTCTTTTTGATGGCTGAGTAATATTCCATTCCATACATATACACACACACACACACACACACACACACACACATACACGCAACACATATATATACCACATCTTCTTTATCTTTTCATCTGTTGCTGGACATCTGGGCTCTTTCCATATTTGGGCTATTATGGACATTACTCCTATAAACATTGGGGTGCAGGTGCCCCTTAGGATCACTATGTTTGTATCCTTTGGATAAATACCTACTAGTGTAAATGCTGGGTCGTAGGGTAGCTCTACTTTTAACCTTTTGCGGAAACTCCATATTGTTTTCCAGAGTGGCTTCAACAGTTTGCCTTCGCACCAACAATGTAAGAGGATTCCCCTTTCTCCACATCCTCGCCAAAACCTGTTGTTTCCTGACTTGTTAATTTTAGCCATTCTGGCTGGTGTGAGGTGGTATCTCATTGTGGTTTTGATTTGTATTTCCCCGATGCTGAGTGAAGTTGTGTGCTTTTTCATGTGTCTGTTGGCCATTCGTATGTCTTCTTTGGAGAAATATCCATTCATGTCTTCTGCTCATTTCTTGACTAGATTTTTTGTTTTTTGGGTGTTGAGTTTGGTAAGTTCTTTATAGATTTTGGATACTAGCCCTTTATATGATAAGACATTTGCAAATATCTTCTCCCATTCCGTAGGTTGCCTTTTAGTTTTGTTGACTATTTCCTTTGCTGTGCAAAAGCTTTTTTATCCTGATAAAGTCCCAATAGTTCATTTTTGTTTTTGTTTCTCTTGCAAAAAAACACTTTTATATAGCAGTTGTGAAATGGAAGTAATTTATAACTTCAAGCCAACCTAGGAGATTTTAAGATACTAGACATGTTAAAAATTTTGTTCACTCAGACACATTTTTTTTTTCTTAGAGAACAAGCCTTACACACACAGTCTTAGAATAGGAAATCTGAAAAAGCTTTGACTCCTACTCCTCATGGAAAGCTGGTTGAATATTTGGCACAGATTAGAACAATTGAAGTCAGTATCATAAAAGTTTTGAACATGTGTAAAAAGACAATTAACTCTGCAGCATTGAACCAAAAGATAACTAAATTCCATAGTCTGAGATTGCAGTTAGGTGTGATCATAGTAGACTTTGTTTAAGCCATCAAATGAACAAAGAAATCAGTTTCTAGAGGAAGAAAGATTAAATATTGTCACTTGGAAATAGACAAACAACAAAGAAGAGAAAGAGAGATGGAGAAAAATAAAGAAAAGTTTCATAGTGACTCTCCAGCTCACAGTGGACTATTTCCTTCTATCTCCAAGAGATTCCTCTTTTATCCTTTTATATAAATCCACATTTTTATTTTCACTTTAATAATTACATTTCCAGGGGCATTGTTGGCTCAGTCAGTTAAATGTCTAATTCTTCATTTCGGCTCAGGTCATGATGCCAGGGTGGTGAGATTGAGCTCTGCCTTGGGCTCCATGATGCTGGGCGTGGAGCTTACTTGAGATTCTCTCTCTACTTCTCCCTGTGCCCCTCCTGTGCTCTCTCTCTCTCTCGCAAAAAATAAAAAATGAAAAATAATAATTATGTTTCTATGTCTTGCAAACTAATAATTACTTTTTAAAAAGAATTTTCCTATGGATATTAGATACATTATTGGGTTTCTCTATTTCTCACATCTCTCTATCAGTTTCTCCTCTTTTTTCTCTCACTGTCTCTGAAATTACCAAATACTATCGAGATTGAGTGAGCAGTACCAAAGTTTTACCTTGTTAAAATGGTTAAAAATTATAGTTCTATGTCTTTATTTGTATTGTGTAATAGAGTAGATATTAATTCTAATAATGAATATCACTTTAACTTGTACCTTACTAATGGTTTACAGTTTTGCTATTTAGAATTCATTTAGAATTGGGGACACAGACATGAGAAGGACCCCTTCAAAATCCATTTCCACTTCTATTTATTAGTAAATTTTGGAATTTGAATAAATTAATTCAACAGTATAAAACAGTATACAAATTTTAAATGAATTATCAAATGTGGCCAAGTTTACATTTTTTTAATGCTACTTGAAAATTTGGAAGTGAAACAAATAGTGAAATATACCTATTTGCAAGTGGATATTATGTATGTCAGTGTTATGCTTTGGACTCGATGCTGATTCCATTAAACTTATATTATGGTCAAACAAAAATTACAAAATCTCAGAAAGACTACTGGGATGTTGGAGTTTGTCTGGAGGAATCTGAAGGGTCCAAATGCTATCATTTTATTCACAGTTCTTTGCTTCTGAAAATAAAAAAAACCTTAGCTTCACTTTCCAGTGTGCTCTATAATTCACATGAGAACATTACAAAAAAGAAATTAATCCTTTGCTAATTTTCTTTTTTTACATCATAAGTGTTTAACATGCACACAGGGAAGAAACTGCTTCCAAACAAAACACTTATATTTCTGTAGTGTTTTTAGAAACCTTGTTTTTTGATAATTTAAACTAAAATAATGAAGAACTTTCTCTTTCTTTCCAAGAAGATTCTGTCCTTCCTAAGCTGGTAGTTTTCATTCATGTGATACTGCTTCTGCATTTTGTCTGCTTTCCCAAAATGGAGATTGATTTTTTTCCTTTTTTGCTGAAAAACTAGTATATATTTTAAAGTATAACCTTAACTTGTTATTTTGATATGAAGAATACCTGATGTTGCTTGAGAGCTATTTTTTGTTGCTCCATCCATTCAGAGACAATTTTTGTTAGTAGTAAAAATAGCCCAGGGTAAAGCAAGTAGAAAATATGTCATTTATTTTCTCCCTAAAATGTAAAGTCGTTAGTAAGAAGAAAAAAAGGACAAAAGGTTGTTATTGAAATCTTAGATATATACTTAGATTTATATTAAGGTCCTTTAATTATAAGGTACCTCAAATTACGCAAAAAGAAAATTCTTTTCAAAGGACATGCTAATATAAAAGAGGGAAAAGCAAATCTCGGGTATATCTAGCATAGTCACACCATTCATTCATTTGTTCCTTATTCATTCAGTCATTCAGTGAAGTTTTCATTGAATAACTATCATGTTCTGGGAAATATGGTAAATGCTGGAGATTCATAACCATGAAGTTACATTAAGACATATTGTATTAACCAGGGAATCATTAAATAGAACAGAGTTTCAAGTTAACACTTAAGGATTCTAAAAGTGGTAAGAAGAGAGTAAGAGGGAACAAGTACTCACTGTCCCATCTGTTCATTGACAGGCATAGAGCCTACATTACTTTTAGTTCAAGTATGCCTCTGTAACAATGACAACAAAAATATACTAAGATGAAGCTAAGAAAAGTCATGCTATATAAAGAAATGGAAATACTGCATCTCAAATGATAAAAAAAGGTTGTTTTGGGGGAACTATGTACTCAAAAAAATAGATGTATTTTTAAAAATATTAAGTTTTATTCAATAGAAATTCAGGAAGCCAACAGTTTAACAGTAAGACCTAGAAACTATTGATAGTTTATTATTGATAGAAATATTAAACACATTCAAACACATGTTAAAACACCATCAAAACTATGTTTTTAGAGTTTTATCAGGGACGGATTTCAAATTCAGATACAGACATTGCTAAATAATGATAAATATTTCAAAAGTTATATTTTATTTCCTTTCCACCCCTCCCTCCCCCCCTTCCCTTTTCCTTCCCCTCCCTATCATATTTTTGGGAGCTCAGCTATCACAATGGAAATCACAGGTTGATTATATAACAGTGGTCAGACATTATTACTTCAGTGGTCATGGACACTAGAATTTTATGAGTAATGAAAACTAATCTAGGATGTTTTATAATATTAGGATATTTTAATGGGTTTTTGTATCTTGCATTAACTTTGAGTAGGCTGTGTCTCATGTTTCAATATCAGATTAAGAGTAGTTTGACAAATGATACAAAAAAATTACCTTTTCTTTTTCAAATATCTAAATTCCTTCCAAGGTCCTTTGGCTTCATCATGGCAATCCACAGCCAAAAATAAGTGGCGAGGGAATCACCAAAAAACATTAGATTAAAAAGCCTGTCTATTGTGAGATGATCGAAGTCTCAGCAAGGACATCTTATTTTGTTGAAAGTCATTGACATTTAGTGACATGTGACATAATGATATGCCCCCAAATAATGTAAAAGTTGCTAGATAAGTCTGTAATTGTGACGTCTTGCAGTCATGATATTTTTTCTACCCCAAGTCTATTATAATTGGGATATACTATAAAGAAGGAAGTAATAAAATGTGAACGGTGTACACTGAGATTTAATTCTTAATTTTGAAGAATTAAATTCACATTACCATCATGAAATTTTGATTAAACAATTTACTTATAAATGCCAAGTGAAATAAATTGAATGCCAGCATTAAAACTGTATCAATTATTATTAAATTTACAGTTTGGAGATGATTTGTATTAAAAATAAACACATAAATTTTGTTCACAATTTTATATATTTTTGTAATATAACTCATTACATTTCTTTTGAAAGTCAGTAATTTGACCAAAATTTTATATGTGCTTCATTATTTTAAGAGGCAATTTTTTGAAACATTTTTATGTAAATCAAGTTTTATATACTAAATAATATTAAAATGATATGTTTGGAGAAAATGTTGTATTATTTTTCCTTTTTAAGGCACCATATTCTTTCATTTTTGTATCAAAAATCCCTGAGATGGGGCACCTGGGTGGCTCAGTCATTAAGCATCTGCCTTTGGCTCAGGGCATGATCCCAGAGTTCTGGGATCGAGCCCCACATCAGGCTCGTCCACTGGGAGCCTGCTTCTTCCTCTCCCACTCCCCCTGCCTGTGTTCCCTCTCTCACTGGCTGTCTCTCTCTCTGTCAAATAAATTTTAAAAAAAAATCCCTGGGAATACAGTGAAATAGCATTCTTTAAAAAGTAAAAAAAAAATAGCTTCTGAGTGTTGAATGGAATCTAAGTATTTTAGATTAGATTTATAACTGTAAGAATTCTTTTCTTTATATCATCCATTTCTGTGAAGTTAAAATACTGTCTTAATTTGAAAATTATGGTATCCTTTTAGTTGTGTTTTATTATACAACACTCCTGTAAGTTCTATACAATATAGAATAAGGGGAAATTAATAGGGAGAAAAAATACTTCTTAGTTACAGTTTCTGCCAATGATAGCGTAGAGGGTCAAATACTGGTAAAAGTCATGTAGTCCTAAAAAAAAAACTGCTCTATCCAATCTGCCTGAACTAATATTCATATTGTCTTGATTTCTCAAAAGGTTATGAACATTTTAAATGATTGTAGATTTAATTTTAACAGGAGAGCAGTGTGTAATTAAAATTTAAAATGCATTATTAATTATAATTAGGTTTATGGTGATATTTATTTTATAGATGATAACGCCATTTTAAAAGACACTGCTTCCAAATATAAATAAAGCGAACATTTCAGAAATTTTGTAAAGTCAAATCCGTATCTGTATTATCTAGCTTCAAAGAAGAGGATATATGTTTTACATACAAAGCACAAAAGATAAAGTATGACTGTGATACTGACTCATTTGTAATCAGAACACTAGATCAAATATTAAATTGGAAAAAGACATTGGCTCTTCCTAAGCAAATTTTTAATAAAAACTATTTGGCCCACTCCTACCCACATCTCATTTATATTAAATGATTACTATAAATTGCAAATAATATGCATAAATAATTTCATACACTATTAACATAATATATCCTTATGCAAAATATTATGATTTACACTTAGTATTTATACTTATTATTTTAAAACAAGAGTATTTTCTAGATATTTTGGGATTTTATTACAGATGATTAAAATGCTTCATTCTTTCAGGATTTACATAAAAATCATAAATATCCTCATTAGTTTGTATCACACATAACTTATAATCCATTTGTACCTGAAATTCTCAAACTTCCTTGTTAATTTGAAGATTATTATTATTTCAAACAAGAAAATCCTCATTGTGTTTTTTTAGAGACCATCTTGGTAAACTTTCTGAAATTTTTCACTATCAAAGAATTTTCCTTGGATTGTCATATCATCCACTATATCAAGTCATATTTGGTGAGTGTTTTTTTTCTTAGGCATAGGAAAATAAACATAGTTCTTTATTCACCTAAAGATACTTATCCTGCATCTCATCTCTCTAATTGACAACATTAAATATGACAATTAATATATAGTTGTCTATGACATATTTGCAGAAAATAAATTATGTCAACATGATACTTTAAAAAATGACAATTGGATTTTGCTACTTACTATGTCAGAATTAAAACCTGATTGATTTGCAAGTTCATTAATTATTTTCCTCTATAGTTACTACTTTTTTGAAAATAAGCTCTGCTATTTTTAAGGTGAATATTTAACTTAGCTAAGGTAATGCCTACTGAATTGACATTTTAGTGATACTATTCATTAATTGTCTTAAATTGCACTTTTTTTCATGTAAGCATAATTCCATTTTTGAGCCAGTGTCTACTTTGCATTACATTCAGGGCTTTCATCATCAGAAGAAAACACTCATGCCCAGTACTTCTTAGTGTGAATTTAAAATGATTATCAAGAAAGCAAAGTACTTTTCCTCTAGTTGAAAAATGAGCTTGCTTAGGAGAATGTTTCTCACTTTTTCCATCAAACTTGATGTAGCTTCCTTCCTCACTTTACTCAGCTCTCTTCAAGTGCTACTATTTCAGAGAGACCTTTTCTCACATTTGCACATAAAATATCCTTGTCCCATTCTTCCCTACTTCCTTAACACACTTTATCTTTAATTCTTAGAAATTTTAATTGTCTTACAATTTGTTCCATATTTAATTGTTCCTACGAACTTTTTCTCTCTTGCTAATAGGAATGTAAGCTCCATGAAATAAAGACCTTGCGTCTATTCTGCATCTCTGTCCCTACTTGGATGATTACCTGGCACATAGCAAACAATCAATTAGCGTATGTGAATGCATGAATAGTTCAAGTGAATGTAGAGGGAATGCAAAAACTTCCTTCTTCAAAAAATTGTAATAATCCAATGACAATAGTTTCAATTATCCTTAGCATTTTAGCATCTTTATTATAATTTTCTCAGGAGAAATTGACAAGCTGAATGTTAGCCATGTTTAATATCAGCTTCAAGAGTAAAATCTGACTTGCAGTATCTGTTATCATTTGGATGTATGAATATGAATAAAAGGAATGCCATCTATGCTAGTGAGACACATTTGGAAGTTACTATAATAGAAAGGTTAATTGAAGCTTAAGGTGTTGATATGATTGTCCAGTGAGATTATTTAAAATAAGAAGAATATAGAAAAATGTTAAAGAATACCAATATGTGTGTTGTTGATGGAGGAAGGGAGAATGAGGAGTTGGTTTTCATCCTGTCCAACAGATTTTCTGCAAGATGGGAACTCCCCACACTTTCTGCTGCTGGGAGCCAAAAAGTAGCTACCATGCCTTTCTTCTTTCTCTACTATTAAATCCAGAGACTTAAATGCTTCTTCTGCCATTGAGAAGAAATAACTAAGCAGAAAAACTAGTAGAGATGATTATTATGTAAATCAAGGGAGAGACTTTTTCAAGAAGAAAGGGTGATCAAGTATTGCAGAGAGGTGACAAAGTCAGTAAATTGTTTGTTGATTGTTAAAATATTAATTGATTAAAATTAGGACAGGGGCCATTTTCCATTTATTAAAGTTTTTCCAAAGTTGTCCCTGTTGGAGTGACTATCTAGTCTGCATCTCTTTCATGTTTGTTGTTGTTGTTAAGATTTATTTATTGTTTTTAGAGTGAGAACACATGCAAGAGCAGGAGGGGCAGAGGGAGAGGGAGAGAAAGAATCTCAAGCAGACTCCACACTGATTGTAGAGCCTGACATGGGCCTTGATCTCACGACCCTGAGATCAGTACCCTGAGATCATGACCTGAGCTGAAACAAACAGTTGGATGCCTGACTGACTGTGCCACCCAGGCTCCCTTCATGTTTGTTCTTTTTGAATCACTCCTCTTACCAAGGAACTAGCTGGTATCTGTTCTGAAAAAACAAACAAACAAACAAACAAACAAAAAAACCCCAAACACCATGATCCTCCTCTGCCCTAATTTTTAAAATAATTTCAGTAATTCTGCATTTTCTGGGTTTAGACATATACAGAAATTCTGAAGGGTTAAAGGAAGAGTTACATTAAGTAGAAGGCAAAGTATATCTGTTTTGCTAGATCTAATTGTATCTTGAACTTGCTGAATTCTTCCCTCCTCTTATTCTGACTTGCCATCCCCCATCGTAAGACTTTCTCCTGTGCAGAAATGAAGGTTCACTTTTCTTTTGCCCTGGGAATACAATCCTGTTCCTAAATTCCAACTGCTTCACTATTGCATACAGTGAACAGACCAGCCATTTTTTTCCCACATTCTCCCCCATTCAATTCTGTTAAACAAAGAGTTTGTTTTCATTGTAGGTATTGTCTGATGTTTTTTGGGTTTTTTGAGTTCAAATTCATTAGAATCTTGATAGACATCATGTGGGTCCAACAGAGAAGACTGAATTCACGGCATAAAATCCATAAAATCTGGAAATAGTATTGATATAATTTCAGTTTTTAAGACAAATATCAAGCACCTGGGTGGCTCAGTCCGTCAAGCGTCTGCCTTCAGCTCAGGTCATGATCTCAGGGTCCTGGAGCCCCGAGTTGGGCTCTCTGCTCAGTGGGGAGTCTGCTTCTCCCTCTCACTCTCCTTCTGTGCTCTCTCTCTCTCGAATAAATAAATAAAATCTTAAAAAAAAGACAAATATGAATTTTACAGAAGACTTATCTCTTCTCATTCTATAAATGAAAAACAAGCTGTCACTTAGCTTCCATCACTTCCCTCCCTCTCCCCACCAAGAATGCTTCCCTTTATTATATACACTTGTGCTTAAATATTCCTAGGGCAAGAGAGTCTTTCCAAGATAAGAAAAAGAAAGTATCTTTTGAGGCAAGCTGCTGTGATAATACCAGTCAGTAGCATTAGTACTAATGATCATTGCAACACCTGTGGAATCCACAAACGCAATAGACATCAGTAATCTTTATAATGGACATTAATTGCAGAGTATTTTTGAAAGGCAAAGGATATGTTAAATGCTTCTTGGGCATCAGATAGAATAGGAGAGCTACTGATCTTTTGGATAGTAGGAAAAGCAGAGGGCAGGGGGATACAGAGTAACCTTAATACTAGTCCTCAAAATGGTCTTTGGGGAATCTCAGTGTTATTTGTGTGAAATTTCAGTAAGGCTTGAGTTTCCACAGAAAGTGGATCAAAGAGTGAATGAATATCTTTTTTTGACAATTGTTCTTACCTGTTTTTACTTCAGGGATGGTATACTCTCAGACAACTATGTTACATCTGTATGAGTTAGAGTGCTGGATGTGTCGGGATATGGGCCAATTTAATTTGGAGGTAAATACAACTATTTATATGAAGCTCTTCTTTTAAAAAAATATTTTTATTTATATATTTTAGAGAGAGAGACAGAGCACAAGTGAAGGGAGGGAGAGGGACAAGCAGACTCTGTGCTGAGCAAGGAACCCAAAGTGGGGCTTGATCCCATGACAATGAGTTCACGACCAGAGCCAAAATCAAGAATCAGATGCTCAACTGACTGAGCCACCCAGGCGCCCTTATATGAGGTGCTTAAACACACACACAGAAAAGTTTGTCTTTGTGATACTGATCTTTTTTTAAGTTTCATATTTGATAATATTATTATTCTTTCCATTTGCATGTATGGAAAACAGTTTAGATTAGAAAACTTTTTTTTTTCTGTTGCCAAAATCACTACAGCGTTCTGTGTTAATAAAATCTTTAAAGCAGAAAATAATGTATAGTATCTACCTACCTAAGTGCTATAGATGGAATAATATAAACAAGTAAACGAATGAAAGGTGTTACTCTAGAGCACAGTGAAATAAATCTTAAGTTCCCAGAAAGCATGTGACATAGTGTGCACACGGAGATCAGTAAGGGATATGTTTTTGCATAGTTTACAATGTCTAAGCAAGCTACCAGGTTTGCAATAGTTGTAACTCTTAAGGCTAATGTTGAAACAAACTAAAACATATTTCCCTTACAAATGTTGTGGGTATATATGTATATTTTTTGTTGATATTGTTATCCAAGAAAACATTTGGATAGGAACATAAATGTAGACTTTATGTCCCCCCCCCCAAAAAAAAACATGTTTGAATTTGGTCCGTATATATTTAACATTGCAGGTGTTAGAATATTTTTACTCTAGTAGAAAAACAATAATTGCAAAGTGCATACATTTTTTTCTGATATGTAAAAAGCTTAGAATTGTATTTGGTAAGTGTTAAAAATTAGTATCTATAATAGAAACTTCTTCAAAATACTATTTTGCTAATTGATTTTTTCTTGTATTTCATAGACGCATATTGACTAGTTACTATGTGCAGTCTTTTCTACTAAGAAGAGGCAATACAGCTCTGATAGCCTACTGCCTGAGACATATATTTAACAAGACATTTGCAGACTGTGAATATGTACATGATGGAGGAAATGGGTGTTGTACTAGAATGCATAGAAGGGGCACCTAACATAATTTAGGGGCTTGGGAATTTGTTCCCAGTATACATAATGTCTACCTTGATCAGGAAATGTATATCATAATTTGCCAGATGATGACTGAATGAATTTGGGGAGGACCAAATGTGATATGAGAAAAGTGGAAGCAAGAGAACATAATTAGCTCAGGCAATTTAAAAAATGTTGTCATGGCCAATGAAACGAGACAATAATGTCAAGAAATGAGGCTGGAAGCACAGGAGGGACCATATATAATTTAAAGCCTAATACAGAAGAAAATACACAGTAGAACAACAGAATCTCAAGACATAAGAATCATGCATAGATAGTTATATCTAATTTTAATAGCGTATTAACATGTTAAAATACTTTATGCCAGTCTAATTAACTCCATTCCAATCACAAAAAATTTCCCCCACAAAATACTGCTCTCATGATAAAGATGATAAGGTAGAGCAAAAGTTTTGCAGTTAATGTACATTTATTTTTATTAAAAAAATCACCTTATAGCCATAACCTGTATTCTTTATTCATTAGCTAGGTATTCTTTTTATATAGTAACATTTCACAAATTATAAGTTAACTATACATATTGAATTATGTTCTTTGCAGAAGTGTGGTACCTTTTTTTCCCCCCCTCTAAATGAGACATGGTAAAGATATTTTCAGGTAATTTGTAGATGTGTGGTTTGCTTGTAGTTTGCAATTAGGATGACAAAGCAAAGGTTTTTACTTTAAATGTTTTAGTATTCATTTTAGGTTTTTATATATTTAACAATCTCCCAAATTTTCTTATTATAAATGGCGAACTGAATACATGTTTTAGGCCCACTTTTGCTAATTCTTCCAAAATGATACATAAATTTTGCAAAGGCATTTATTGCAAGGAGATGATAGCATAAAAAATGAGCTAATTAGGAAAAAAATAAAGCTGAACCAATGAGAGAGTGAGATTTACTGAAAATCAACTAGTTTTTCCCTCAGGAACTTTTAGTGGTTTCATTATTATAAGAGCCAATACCTCGAAAAGGGAGTGTTAAAATAGCCAGAAACCCATGGATTGTTGAAAATCCTTCAAAGAAGTTCTAGATTCTGTAGGTATCCTACCCTGCTCAGAGAAAAGACTGGATGTGTCTTTTCTGGAGAAGCTAAAAACATGGGAGTTCTGGACTACACTCATATATATTGTAGTATTTTGTTTTTTGTCATTCAATTTTATTTGAGAGGTTTTTTTTTTTAAGTGGGGGGGTCTGACTTGATCTTTTTCTCTATGGTTTTTGAATCATTGTCATGGATAAAATATTTATCCATTTATATATCAACATACACTTAGGATATTTCTAAATCTTGCCTATTATAAGTAATGGTCAATGAACATGAGGATACGGATACCTCTGAGCGGTAACAATTTTATTTCCTTTGAACATAGACGCAGAAATTGGATTCCAGGATTATATGCTACTCTATTTTTAACCTCCTACTGTTTTCCATAGTGCCTGTTACCAATTTACATTTACACCAACAGTGTACAAGAGTTTCATTTCTCCATACCCTTGCCAGCACTTGTTATCTCTCGTCTTTTACATAATAGCCATCCTAAGAGACATGAGCTGATATCTCATTATGGTTTTGTTTTGCACTACCCTGATGATTAGTGAAATTGAGCATCTTTTCATATACCCCTATGTTGGCCGTTTTATATGTCTTTTTTGGAAAACTGTGTGTTCAGGTCCTTTGTCCGTTAAAATCAGCAGCTAATTTTTGTATTTTGATTTCATATTCTGCAACTTTACTGAATTCATTATTCATCATTATTAGTTCTAAATTTTTTGGTGGAGTCTTACAGTTTTCTATATACAAGATCATGTCATCTTTCCAAAAAGATAATTTAACTCCTTTCTTTCTGATTTCAATGTCTTTTATGTATTTTTCTTGCCTAATTGCTCTGACTTGAACTTGTAGTATTATGTTGAATTGAAGTGATGAGAATGAGTACCCTGGTCTTGTTCCTGATCTTGGAGCTTTCAGCTTTTCACAATTGAGTATGATGTCAGCTGTGGCCTTGTCATATACGGCTTTGATTTATTGACATTAAGTTTTAAAAAGTATTTCATAGTTGCCACATAGATGGGGCCACTGGTTACCTATCACAATATACTTAAAGAAAAGAAAGAAAAAAGAAAAGCCTCATAGTAAGACTGAGATCAGAGCACTGATGAAGAGAAAATAGTAAAACTTCTGAAGAAAACACAACTCTAATATCAAAATTCCCCCAGAATTCTCTACAGTAACTCTGGAATTTAGAAGGAAATATTTAACACAATTGTGTTATAATGGTGGAGGGTAAAGAAACATAAATTGACATAGGTTTCGTTATATCACTTCATTCAGTAAAGTGGCACCAGTAGACAGTGCTTAATAGCATATCTATTTGTATAGATGTTTAGTGGTTGTTCTGGGTATTATCGGCTAGTAACTAAATTAGTAGTTAAATTTGAAAAATTAAAGTTGGAAAAAGTTTAGGGAGTCCAAAAGATGATAGGTAAAAGAAAATAGAGAAACAAAAAATAGAACAAGCAGCAAGACAAAAATAAAATGGCAGACTTAAGCTCTAAAGTATTAATTACATGAAGTGTAATTTTGTTAAATACACCAATAGAAAGAAAGAGATTGGCAGAGTGAATTTAAATACATACCCCAACTGTCCATCCACAAAATAAACTCACTTCAAATATAAAAATATAATTGAATTGAAACTAAAATTATGATGGAAAAAAGTATATTGTGCAAATATAAATTTTAAAAAAGCTTGAGAGGTCTTCAAATAAAGTATCTTCGGAGCAAATAAAATTACCAGAGATATTAAGGGATATAATATTATGATGAAAGGAACAACCCTTCAAGAAGACATAGCTATTCTAAATATGCACCAAGTATTAAAACTGCAAAATATGAAATAATTTTATGTATATGCAGCTGCTAGTTTTATGCTATTTAATAGAGAGTTGTGAATTTAAAATATAATTATTGATGGTGTCCTGAATATTCAAATATTTATATAATTTTCTTCATGCTTTTGTTATAGTGTTGTTATTTTATCCTGGGTACTTGATTTTAAAAAAAAAAATTAAAAGCAAAGCATCATTTAAAAAATCTCTAGTGGTAAGCTGTCATCTGATTTACAGTAGTTGCAAAATTCCTGGACAGTTAGAAAGCCTTTTCAGTAAAGGTACCAACTTCAGAAAATGATGTGAAAGAAGTGCTTTTAAGAGCTAAAAGCAGTGGCTACATGGAACAAAAGAATGAATGGTGAGGGTTCTGTATGATGTTCGTATTGAAGTTCTATTCTTTTATAGTTCAACAGATCAAATGTGATGAGCCACTTGTTACTAAATAAAAGGATATGGGGCTTTCACTTTCACAAAGCCAGAGAATCCAATTGGTCTTTCTTTTATAAGTACTACGAGGGATTAAATATTTGGATTGAAAAAAAAAAAGCAACATTCTAACTTTTGCCACCAGCTATGGGTTGTGGACTATTAATGCCCTACATAAAATAAAAGGCACCTAAGTTGCTACATTATTGTAACATCCCATTTTGTCACCAAAGACTGCAAGAGATGAAGTTTTCTTACACAAAATCTGAAAAAAGACAACTGGATTTTTTCTGTTATCTCCTGATTCCGAATTTGACAACTGAACAAGGCACACTATACTTTCCATTATTATCCCTGTGAGACCAATTTTCCTTAACTGTAATAATTTATTCTTTTAGGTTTAAGTTTTCAAATCTTAGAATTGGTAGTCTATATATTACCTATTATAGAATATATAATACATATTACCAAACATCTTTGTAAAATATCAGTATTTTTGCCCTTTTTATCTACTCCCCTGTCCTGAATCCTCTCTGACCTCCTTGCTGATCCTTGAAAACACCTTGTGACCCGAGTTACAAGTAAATATCACTCTATTGCCAATACTCTGTTTATAATTGCAACTTGCTCCTCTTTCCGGTGTTCTTGAACTCACTTTCTTTGTATCTTGTCCTCCAAGACTCTCAGCATCTTCAACATAATATTTTATTTAGTATGTCCATTTTGTTAATTGCATATTTCCCTGGTGAAGGTAAGCTACATGAAGGCAGGTGTGTTCATCTATCTTGTTCATAGATATAGGATAAGTTCGCTCTACAGTTCCTAGCATATGATGGATAATCACAAAATACATTTGAATGAATGCTGTGGTAAAATATATTCATTTGTATGTATTATAGGAACAGATCTCATTCATAGTCCCACTTCTTATTTTGCATAATCTGCATCTGTCATTGTCTTCTTCTGTAAAATAATAATGTGTTTAGCGTCTTCTTTTACTTGACTCAATATATTTTTTAAAGATTTTATTTATTTATTTGACAGAGAGAGAGAGACAGCCATTGAGAGAGGGAACATAGGCAGGGAGAGTGGGAGAGGAAGAAGCAGGCTTCCAGCAGAGGAACCTGATGTGGGGCTCGATCCCAGGACTCTGGGATCGCACCCTAAGCCGAAGGCAGACGCTTAACGACTGAGACACCCAGGCGCCCCTTGACTCAATATTTTTTGTTGCTTATGTTCCCATAAACTCTGCAAAAGAACAAAAGACTAACATAGTTTCTTAAATATAAATAATAATAAATATGGCCAAGTAACTTACAGTCTCTATCACAGCTTCAAATGCTATTTAAAATGATAGAGCTGTACTGTATATTTTAAGATCATTTGCAGATCTAAGTTTTGAGAAGTCTGAGGTACTTTACATTTATATATACATTTATATGTAATGCAAGCATTGTAAATATATTATAGGTAATTCTAGCATATAAATATGTACTTACATTTATGATTTTGATTAAAATACTTATTAAAATATCTTCACAGGAGAACTATTTCATCCACAGCATTGTACTGGGTATCTATTTGAAAAGAAATGAGTTAAGTATGCTTCCGTTCATAAACTCAGCATATACGTATTGAGGAACTACAAAGTACTAGGCATTGGACTAAGGTACAGAAGAACACAAGACAAGCAAGATTGCTGTCCCCATGAAACTTCATTTGTAGGCATTAAAATAAAAATATGTGGAAATAGGGGCACCTGGGTGGCTCAGTCATTAAGCATCTGCCTTCAGCTCAGGTCATGATCCCAGGGTTTTGGGATTGAGCCCCAAGTCGGGTTCCCTGCTCAGCGGGGAGCCTGCTTCTCCCTCTCCCTCTGCTGCTCCCCTGCTTGTGTTCCCTCTCTCACTGTGTCTCTCTCAAATAAATAAATTATTTTTTTGCATTTTATAACTTTATTTTTTATGTTTATTTTTTATTATTATATTGTGTTAGTCACCATACAGTACATCCCTAGTTTTTGATGTAAAGTTCCATGTCATTACTTGTGTATAACACCCAGTGCACAATGCAATACGTGCCCTCCTTAATACCCATCACCAGCCTGTCCCATTGCCCCACCTCCCTCCCCTCTGAAGCCCTCAGTTTGCATCTTGTTGCTAGATTTCAAGCTACACTACAAAGCTGTGATCACAAAGACAGCATGGTACTGGCACAAAAACAGACACATAGACCAATGGAACAGAATAAAGAACTCAGAAATGGACCCTCGGCTCTTTGGGCAACTAATCTTTGACAAAACAGGAAAAAACATCCAGTGGAAAAAAGACAGTCTGTTCAATAAATGGTGCTGGGAAAATTGGACAGCTACATGCAAAAGAATAAAACTTGACCATTCTCTCACACTATACAAAAAGATAAACTCTAAATGGATGAAAGACCTCGATGTGAGACAGGAATACATCAAAATCCTAGAGGACAACATAGGCAGCAACCTATATGACATCGGCCACAGCAACTTTTTTCATGACACATCTCCAAAGGCAAGAGAAACAAAAGAAAAAATGAACTTGTGGGACTTCATCAAGATAAAAAGCCTCTGCACAGCCAGGGAAACAGTCAAAAAAGCTAAGAGGCAGCCCACGGAATGGGAGAAGATATTTGCGAATGACACTACAGATAAAAGACTGGTATCCAAGATCTACAAAGAACTTCTAAAACTCAATACATGAGAAACAAATAATCAAATCATAAAATGGGCAGAAGATATGAACAGACAGTTGTCTAATGAAGACATACAAATGGCTAACAGACACGTGAAAAAGTGTTCAAAATCATTACCCATCAGGGAAATTCAAATCAAAACCACACTGATATACCACCTTATGCCAGTTAGAATGGCAAAAATTGGCAAGGCAGGAAACAACAATTGTTGGAGAGGATGTGGAGAAAGGGGATCCCTCTTACACTGTTGGTGGGAATGCAAATTGGTACAGCCACTCTGGAAAACAGTGTGGAGGTCCCTTAAAAAGTTAAAAATTGAGCTACTCTATGATCCAGCCATTGCACTACTGGGTATTTACTCCAAAGATACAGACGTAGTGAAAAGAAGGGCCTTATGCACCCCAATGTTCATAGCAGCATTGTCCACAATAGCTAAATCGTGGAAGGAGCCAAGATGCCCTTCAACAGATGACTGGATTAAGAAGCTGTGGTCCATATATACAATGGAATATTACTCAGCTATCAAAAAGAATGATTTCTCAACATTTGCTGCAACATGGACGGGACTGGAGGAGATAATGCTAAGCAAAATAAGTCAAGCAGAGAAGGACAATTATCATATGGTTTCACTTATTTTCTGGGAAATAAATAAAATCTTAAAAAAATTTTTAAAAATTGGAAATAAAATAAAAATATGTGGAAATTTCATTGTAATCATATAAAACACAGATAATGTTAATCAACTCTGCTATAAAAATCTTTTTTTAAGTAGAAATGACTAAAACTAATGTGTTTAAGGAGATATACTATTTTTTTAAAGATTTTAATTATTTATTTGAGGGAGAGAGAACGAGTGGTAGGGAAGGACAGAGGGATAGAGAGAAAGAGAGAAACTGACTCCCTGCTGAGCAGGCAGCCTGATGTGGGGGCTCTATCCCAAAAACCCAGGGATCATAACCTGAGCTGAGGGCAGATGCTTAACTAACTGAGTCACCCAGATGCCCCTAAGGAGATATACTTAAGAGATGAATTTTTGAGGGATAATATAATGTATATGTACATTTTATTAGAGTAAAATGACACAGTGTTTTTACTTCTTTACAGGTAGTTTGATGGTTATTTATTCAATTTAAAATTTCTTTTTCAGGTTGAACTATTGTGCTGCCTGCTGTCCAATGCCTAAAAGCAATTGCTTCAAATATTTTGTTCAGTTTCATATTTGATTATACATTGAGGGTTTTTACGTACCAGTTATTCAGTCATAGCCAGAAGAAGGGGTATCTACTTTTTCATAAAATAAATTTTATGTGATATTTCCTTTGTAGAATTAAAGTGTACAATATTTGAAAAATATTTTAAAACTACTAAGTAGACGTGAAGAAGCCATGTTATTCTGAGAAAGTAAAGCCACAGAAAGTACATACAGGTTCATAGAAAGATCATCTGGGAAAGGACAGATCTAGTAAAGACCATTTGAGAAGCTGTTGAAGTTATACAGACAAGCAATGATCAAGAGGTGAAAAAGGACAGTAGTTGTAGGAGTGAAAGTAATAGAATGTTCAATATTGTAATATGAAAATGCAATATAATTTGTCATTTCCAGAATATTTAAGCATTTGTAGTATACAAAACCATGGTGATTCTGCAATACCTAGAACAGAGACTGTGTTGTCATAAGAGTATTTATTTTAACATAGACTGTGGGATTTCAAATCCAACTCATAATGGTGACAACTCCAAAATCCCTTTGGTTTCCAAAATTGTTAAAAATGTTTCCTCCATCCTCGTGATATTCCATGAATCTATATATTGCAATTTCTCTTTATAAGCTAATTAGAAAAGTAAGATTTACAAAGGACTAGAAGTCAAATCAATGCAATAGAAAACTATAATTTGTTTCACTGGATCGTATGGGTGAGTTGTGATCAAGAGTGAGAAAGTTATGGTTGAAACTATTTTCAGTAACAGAGTAACACCCAGAGGATTAGAACTTTAGATAAGACACTCTACTAAGGTAAGCAAGTGAGCAGGTCATTGAACAGTACGTAATTAAGGTTATGGGCTACAGGTATTGACAAATGAAGATATGAGCCCACTAGTTTCTGAGAAATTATGGATCAGGACTCATGACTTTGTTTTTTTCCTGATACTATCACAATACACAATTCATAGTCAGAATGCAGTATATTGTTGCTTGCTATCAAATGAATGCCCTTCCTCTTCTCAAGAAAGGTCTAAGAGGGATGCAAATCGCGTGTAAGAAAGGGCTCACATTTTCCTAATAGCTCTTTTACTCACTGAATAGTCATGTGACAAGTACTAAGTTGATTGTATTATATTTGGGATCACTCAAAACTTGTTCTGTGACTGTTTCATGGCCATTCTTAGTCAAAGTTATCCTTTCAGATGATAAAGGTACATGTTTGTTGGAGTGAAAAGGGCTCTTCCTTGGAATAGCTATCAAGCCTGGAAGTAGTAGATCAGTGAATTCATGATCATGAGCCCATTCCTGCCTATTTTTTCTGTAAAGTAGGTCCCCTGCACTTATGCAAGTTTAAGTGTAATCTGATGCCAATATGTCAAATAAATCCTTGGATATACTGAGGCTGTGCAGGTAGTAAACATATACATATACCCAGATATATAGAGACCAAACCCCTGATCCCTGATCACCAAGCTGCTGTTGGCTCCTCAAGAGATGTTGCCATAACCTGCCATTGGTTTCTGTTCCTAGTAGGTTGAACACTGGGCTTAGCAACAGCTGGGCTAACATTGGTGGTATGAGACTATGAGTCAGTGCTGTTGGACCCTGAAATTGCCTTTATGCCTGCAACTATGGCCACTTCACTCATGTGCCTGCTATGTCGCCTATATATTGAACTTTTTTCCCCCTCAATATTGCAATATTTTATCCTTCCGGGATTCTGAACAGCTTCTCAGTCTTTCGCTACTGCCTGTGAATCTATTTTTATTCTCTCCAGGGCCACTACTCTGTCCATGCAAAGTGGATCACAATGTTCACAGTCTTAAGATATGCCCAAAGGGAAGATTTACTTTTGTCACTATTTTCCAAGGCTAACCATTATAGTAGTATAATGCAATTGCTATTGATTTTGACTTGCACTTTCATACCAAAACAAACCACCAATATGCCAAACTAAGGATTTCTTATCCCCTTTTTTTTTAAAAAAAAAAAGATTTAATTTATTTTTAGAGAAAGACACAGAGAAAGTGCCCCATGCACAAGGGAGGGAGGGGCAGAGGGAGAGAATCTCAAGCAGAAGCCCTGCTGAGCATGGAGCCCGACACAGAACTTGATCTCAGAATTCTGAGATCATGACCTGAAATCATGATCTGAGCTGAAATCAAGTCAGACGCTTAACCAGTTGCAACCTGCTTAACTTGAGCCACCCAGGTGCCCCTCTTATCGTCTTTTATCTGGTCATAAGAGATCCCCATAGACACAAGATGAAGAAAGGACACTGGTGCAACAATGATGGGTATCATGGGCATCTGGGCTTCCTACACATGTTTTTGACTTATGTACTCTATCACTAATTGTAATGCATTCCAGATGTATCAATGCATTCCACTCATGTATCAATGAGTCATCTCAATGATGTTTATGAACTATGCAGGTAGTCTTTAACTTTTCTGACTAAATTATGACCAAGTTGCTAGAGCTAACATAGCACTGGAACAAAACTGTTACTATATGTTTTATTTATTCCACATGAATGTGAATTAATTTTATCTTTTCTTAGAGGGGTAGAAAAGAACACATTTTCTAGATCAGTCACACATCCTATGACTGAGGCTATAATAAATTTTAGCAAAGGTATTTGATATTTGGATTACAATTAGGTTGAAGTATGGTCATCATCCAGCACCTATGTTATTTCTATAGGAGTTAGAATTGGTGAAGCAAAGAAGATAAAATGAGAACCACTCTTCTTGCTTTTTCTAAATTATTGAGGGTAGCATTAGTATTTCCTAAGCCACCCGGGATGCAATATAAAATGTTTGAATTACTTTCTTGTGCAGGGAAGAGTAGTTTCTGAAGACTTCCCCTTAAATTTCCTACCAAGATAATTCTTCCTCAATGGACTAAAGAAACATGGTGGTAAAATGGCAACCAGATCACCAGTGTAAAGTCTGTAGCCAGCCGTTGGCCAGGACCTATTTATTACCTCCCTTCTCCACATCTATCCCAAATATACTACATTTCTAACAGGGAAGGGGCACAATGACATGATAATGTTTTAGGTCTCCAGGTGTTAGTGTCAACACAGACTCTGTTTCTAACATCTCTCAGCATGTCTGGCAATCTACCGCAGTCCACAGCTACCAGGCGAAATGACCAAGGGTCTCTTTAGCGAAGGGCAGTGTATCCATTTTGTGTATACTAAGTATGGTTTTACATGGTCTTTTCTCCTGGATATCTCTCACTATCTCCTCTGGCAGTGGTTTCTAAGTCTGATAACTGGCTTAGCTCTAGAATCTAGGCAAGGGGTCATGACTCTTAAATGGACCCAATGTTTTCAGTCCCCTGATCTTCTATCCTTGGTTTCCTCTGTTTGGCACAAATTGAATGTAATTTGTTGGCTGCCCACCTGTGTTTTCCCCGGGGAGCTTGTGTTCTGTATTCATATGGTCGTGAACCGTATTCATTACCCTTTTCATATTACATCCTCTCGTCTACCACTCAAACCTTGCCAGTCTTCATTATGGTTGGTTGTAATCACTTCTCTTCTGGTGCTGAAACACTTTGCCTGGCCTCTATTTTCTTGCTATTAGTGAGACAAGTTCTGTTCTTTTCTTTCCTTTTCCTTTTTCCTTCCCATTTTCCCTTCCCTTCCCTTCCCTTCCCTTCCCTTCCCTTCCCTTCCCTTCCCTTGTTTTCTTTTCGCTTGGGCAGCTGCTTTCCTCTGGGAACATAATTTTTGGAGGGATAGCGAGAGGGCAGAAAATAGACAGGCAGTAACATGTGTGTGGTTCCAACTCTGGCTAGTGAGCCAAATTCTGCAACAGTTTCTCCTACTTTCATCCCTGCTATGAGAAAGAGTGAGCCTCTTGCCAGTGCATTGCTTAGAGCTTTGGTCTTCCCGTGGAACATTATCATTCTGTGAGCTTTGTGACTCCTTGTAATGAATCCAATCTAGCATGTCTCTTCCTTCACTATCTATGAGGCAATTCTGGCATTTTCTCTTTATTCAGTGTGAACCATCAATTTTCTGTGCTTTAGGGGCATTATATGAATTAGTTTGACCAACATTTGGGGTCCTTTTCAGGACGTTATATCCTGTAATTTAGAATAACACTCCCAAGTCCAGTTTTATATTCCAACTCTCTTGATCAGCACTCTCAGAATCTAGTTTCATGCTTAAAGCTAAAAATGACAGCTGTGTCTCATACTTCCTTTGCAGTATAGTCTGTTTCTCCTTTATGAGGACCAATATATCCCCAGACAGGCTATGCAATGAATTAACCCTGTTTACAACTATTATTGGTCAAGGCATGAGATGGCAGCAGATCCTAAGGTGAACTGTGGTGGGTTTCTACTCTGTCAGTTTACCTAAGAAGAAATCTTCTCATTTGTTATGTGTATGTATTTTTAAAAAATGTTTCTTTATTGGAGCAAGATTCCTGACCAGTATAGAATGATGTGTTTATTAAACAGAAACCTGTGCAGAAACTACTACAAGCTATCCATCCAGACAAGTTTTGATTACACTGTACTTATTGATAGAATAGTCCCACTGATAAAGTTTTAGATGTCAAAAAGCTTTGAATTTGACCATACTGTCCATTAATTCATCTCTAAAAAAGTTAAATGACATCTAATTTTAGTTACTATAGCTTATAGCATTAAAAAGCTTATGCTTAGGTAGTTTCTCAAAATGTTATTCTATGCACAATAGCATTTAGTGGGCACAGCAGAGACCATTATCTCAAAATACACATAGATGGGTCTCATCTGAGAACTTATGCTAAAGAGCTAGTACTTAGGAGACAAAACTACTCCTAACCTGAGTTTCTTATAGTCAACACAGACTTCTTACTGTGATTGCCTGTCTTCTTGGCCACATTTTATAGTGCCAAGGAAGACATGCCAGCAATTGCCCTTGTGTAAATTGGCATTAAATCACCAGATCTGTCTGATGGTGAAGGTAGACACTATTATCAGGTAAATAAAGGCCAATTTTTTAAAAAAAATGCCAATTTGAGATACAAATCAAGGATGGATACAATATACTCAGAACCGAGCTTTGATCAATCTGGTATCCTGAATGATGTGAAAAGTTCTAGAAACTGATGGCAAATTGTATCCATGATGTTCCCCAGCTGAGGAGACATTAATCCATTGATTCAAATCCCTTTACTCCATCCACATGGCCCTGAAGTCATCCTGCAAAGTGGGTATCAAAAAATACGGAGTTAGGGGGCACCTGGGTAGTGCAGTCATTGGGCATCTGCCTTCAGCTCAGGGCGTGATCCCGGCGTTCCGGGATCGAGTCCCACGTCGGGCTCCTCCGCTGGGAGCCTGCTTCTTCCTTTCCCACTCCCCTGCTGTGTTCCCTCTCTCGCTGGCTGTCTATCTCTGTCACATAAATAAATAAAATCTTAAAAAAAATACGGAGTTAGGGTAACAAAGTTTGACGATATTTTATATAAGTCAAATTTGAAAGACATATTAAGTATATCTGCTCTGAAAGAAAAGCATCAAATTCCTTGTGTACACATTATGTAGTTTTATTGTAACAAAGCACCTGGTACACTCTAATGTTTAAAACTAAGCATCTTCTTTTGTATCCAGTGAAACGTAAAGAAAATTAAAAATAAATAGGTACAAAATTACAATAGAGTGTGTTTATTCCAAATAAGGTCCTACAAGTTCTGCTGATTCTTCCATTGAGTGGAAAGGCTCAGGCCATCATTAGGAGAGAATTTTATTTCTAAAGTGTCATCTTAAACTGCAAGGATGTCTGTTAAACATTATAACTGAACATGCCGAAAGAAAAAACCATGTTGTCAAAATGCCCACTAACTCACCCAAACATCTGAAATCCACTCTTGTTTGACCTTCTATCACCCCAGTTTTTAAGTTTTCTTTTTCTTTCTTTCTTTTTTAATCAAGAAAAGTAGACAAATACATGTTGGTAAATGCTAACTGTCCATTTTCACATAGAGAGGCAGTGTAATCTCTGAGCCTACTACACAGAGGAAAGAGGAAAACAGAATTCTATGCACTACTACACAGGGGCCTAGTACCCTCCAGGTTCCAGCAGAAATAAGGAAGCAGAGTTTTCTTTTTTTTCCCCACAGAGCAGGGTGGTGTCGATTCCGTAGTTTTTATTGGGACTGGAAGGGACAAAACTGAATTTGGAACAGAAATGGGTAGAGATTCTTTTCCCACTATATTCTGCTCAAGGTATACCCCACCCCCAAATAAGTTGAACCATGATAAAAAGGAAATTCTTTCCTCAAAAACCTCAAAAACAGGGTCACAAGGCACAAGAAGAAAGAAAGAAAGAAAGAAAGAAAGAAAGAAAGAAAGAAAGAGAGAGAGAGAGAGAGAAAGAAAGAAAGAAAGAAAGAAAGAAAGAAAGAAAGAAAGAAGAAAGAAAGAAAGAAAAAGAAAGAGAAAGAAAGAAAAAGTAAAAACAACTGCAACTTGTTCCCAGGGATTGGAGAAAATTATAAAAAGTAAGGTTGGAATCCATCAGTGTTCATTAGTCATCTCCTTCATCATCCTCTCTCTCCTCCCCCATCATCATCTTCATCTTCACCCCCTTTTCATCAGTATCTTCCAATCCTTTTCTTCTTCATCATTTTCTTCTCCTTTCTCTTATTAATCAACTATGTCAGAAACTACACTGTTATGGAGTTGGCCAAATACCTTCTTTGATGACCGCTCCTAACTCCTTTGCACCTGCATCACAATGGTCAGTAAATCAGGTTAAGAAATGCTCTGGTTCCTCCTGCTGTCTCTTCCTGCTGGCTTTAGTTTGTGTTTGACTTGAACATTTCAGTCAAATCCTTTCCAAAGTTACATTTGATTTCAGTGGACTTTGAAGATGGACTACTGCTCTCATTCATATTAAATTCTTTGTAGAGAATTTTGTTTTGGAAGTGAGGGTTTTCATCAAAACAAAAATTGATTCTGTAACTTGATTTAATATCTTCAAATTCTGTGACTTCAACTCCTGTCAAATAGTGCTTCTTCATCCCCCTCCCCAAGCAGGCAGACACTTGTGGATGGTTGACAAATGTGATTCCACCCAAATTTGGGATTATCATACTCAATTCCGGCCTTTTCTGAAAAAATGGTTGGCGAGTTTGCTAGATTCCTGTTCTACTTTCAAAATCTCCTCACTGGCTTGTTCATTAAGTCGATTTCATTTGTAAGTAATCACTCACCTCTTGCTGTTATTTTTCTGAGGTCTTGATTCCTCCGCACATCAGCAGCAGCGAGGGGTCTTATGGTATCTTAAAGTAGGTATTATTTTTCTTAATTTTGAAAAATTAAGTGACAGTTTTTGTCTTTATGGAAGTAAGAAAACTTAAGAGATCCACCCTCTGAACAAATTTTGAAAAGTGTACAATACTGTATTGTTAATTGTAGGCATAACATTGTACGGGAGATCTTTAGAACTTACTTATCTTGAATTACTGAAACTTTATACCCTTTGAACAGAACTCTCCATATCCATCCTTCTGTCCAGCTCCTAGAAACCACTATTTGTTTCTGAGTTTTGCCGGTTTTTTTTTTGTTTGTTTGTTATTTTAAGACTTCATTTATTTGAGAGAGAGAAAGAGAGTGAGAACATGAGCAGGGTGAGGGACAGAGGGAGAAGTAGGCTCCCCGCTAAGCAGGGAGCCTGCTATGGGACTGGATCAGAGCTGAGTCAATGGCTTGCTTAACCAACGGAGCCACCCAGGTGCCCCTGGGTTTGGCCATTTTAATACTTAATATAGGTGAGATCATTCCTGATTTGCCCTCCTGTGACTGGCTTATTTAACTTAATATAATGGCCTATAGGCTCATGCATGTTATTTCGAATAGCAGAATTTCATTCTTATTCAAGGAATTTCAGAATTCAGCAGAATTTCATTCTTCTTATTTTGCATGTAAATGCCTCATTTTCTTTATCCATCAATCTTTCAATGGTGTCGAAAGTTCAAAAACAGCAGAAATAAAGCCAGTGAATCACCAAAGTAGCAATTTGTCAAAGTTTATTGCATACACACCAAAAAAATAGTTTGTGAAATGGGAGCACTGAAGCCAAAACATAGAAGAAAACTCAGGGATGTATTGTTATAAAGCGGCATATGTAGTGAGAAGGCATTAAATGTTAATTCTTTACAGAAGTTGGTTATAATATTTTAATTTTCATAAATGATAGGTAGTTGGTCAGTAGTTATTTCATACTAACCTTGGGAGACAGTATAAGTTTTGTATATCATTTCAAGAGGCATAAATAAATGACCCGGGTCAAGCTAGTTTTGCAAAATAAGTTCAATTATACTTTGTATGACTAAATTGGTTTTGTCTGCTCAGAGAGTTTTCAATGCTGGTATGTGTTTGTTTTGATTTTAACAGTGGAAATTTAGGTTGTTTCCATAGCTTGGCTATTGTGAATAATGCTGCAATAACCATGTGAGTGCAGATCTTGATTTCAGTTCTTTCGGGTACATACCCAGAAGTAGGATTGCTAGAGCTAATGATAGTTCTGTTTTTAATTTTTTCAGGAAGCGTCATACTGTTTCCCACAGTGGCTTCACCATTTTATAGTCCACCAACAGTGGTTAGAGTTACAATTTCTCCACATCCTCACCAACGCTTGTTATTTTTTATTTTTATTTTGATAATAGCCATCCTAACAGTTGTGCAGTGATATCTCATTAAGATGTTGATTAAGATTCTTTGTTCATTTTTTAATCAAGCTATTTGGTTTGTTTTTGTTGTTTTGGGGGGTTTCTTCTAGTTTTTTATTTTGTTTATTTTTTGCTATTAAGTTGAAGATCTTCTTTATGTATTTTGACCATTAACCCATATCAGATTTATGGTTTGCAAATATTTTCTTCCATTTCATAGGTTGTCCTTTCATTGTGCTTATAGTTTTCTTTTTGGGGTAGAAGCTTTTTGCTTTGCTATAGTCTCATTTGTCTATTTTTGCTTCTAATGTCTGTTCTTTTGGTATTATATCCGAGAAATCATTGCCAACAAGACCAATGCCATAAAAGCTTTTGCCTGTGTTTTCTTCTAGAAGGTTTATACTTACAGTTGGGAAAAGATTCTTGCTGTGATTTCCATCTTCGTAAATTTGTTAAGACTTTGTTTTTAACCTAATGTGATCTATACTGAAGAATGTTCTATGTGCAGTTGAAAGGAATGTATATGCCCCAGCCATTGGGTAGAATGTTTTGAGTATGTCTGTTAGGTCCATTTGATCAGTAATGTTGTTCAGGTCCACTCTATGCTTATTGACTTTCTGTCTGCATGTTCTGTGCATTATTGAAAGTAGTGTATTGAAGTCTCCTATTATTGTGTGGTTGTCTCTTTTCTCTTTTCATTTCTGGTAATGTCTGCTTTATATGTTTAGGTGCTTTGATGTTGGGTGCGTGTATATTTCTAATTGTTTCATCTTCCTGGTCAATTGACCTTTTTATCATTATATAATGTTCTTTGTCTCTTGTGGCAGTTTTTGTCTTAAAGTAATTTTTTTCTGATAGAAGTATAGCCACTATTGCTCTCATTTGTTTACAGTATTGATGGAATTATTTATAAGTGTTGAATTTATCATATTTCTACCCTTGGGTTTGGAAAATGTCAAGCTAAGGCAGAAATCACAAGGAAAAAGAGATATTAAGTAGATTGAGACAATGTGATAAATTAAGAATTAGATAAATATCAAATTGAGTGGGATAGGCAAAGTAATCATGATGGAAGAGATCACAGGTAGCACACAAGAAAAAATACTACTTTATAGATGAAAGGATAAAACAGCTCAATAAGGAAATACATTAAAATTCTATTATCATTTTGATTAAAAAGCATATCTATTTATCTTTTCTTTGGCTATTTACCCTGACATTTAATTTAACATAAGTTTAACAAAGTAATGCCAGTATGGAAACTGACAGCTACTTTTTTGCCTATGTTGTCAGAATCTGAAAAGATCTGTTGTGAAATATCATGTAGCAACCCCTTGGAGAATTCTGTTTTCATATGGCTTATTTATGTTTGTGCATGCTTTGAGTTAACAAATGTTCAATACACACACATGCACTGAATAAATGCATTATCATAAAACAGCAAAACTATTCTTACTCACAGATAGAATTGACTGCTTGCTATTGGCTTCATATGGGCACTATACAGACTTTTATAATAGCTCCTTTGATAATTCAGTGAACTTACTTACTTGAATACATTTATATGTACCCAACTTCCATTAAAGTATACTATATTTTTCTGGAGGGAAAGACCTAAGTTCCATCATTATTGTTTTCTTAGAAATGTTGGTATACTGCTAAATCAATGAGTGCTTATTAAATGAAAGAAAAGAAAGAATGAATGAAATTTTAGCTGTGACAAAAGCTTTGCCTTTTGTAATTTTCTTAAACTTTCTCATCATGCATGATTATTTTAAGTGGGTCTCACACTGGAAAGAAAATAATTTAGCCTGGGCAAGAAAACATAAAAGTACAGTCCAAAGTAGAAGGAAATTGAATATTTATTTTACAGCTATAACATTAATCAGGTTAGTGGTAGTATTGAAGTGGATAAAACACAGCATTTTCCTCAGGTATTTTCCAAAATTTGTACGCTTTTTAAATTTGCTTTTCTACTATCTCTTTTTCCCATATACTAACCTATAGCAACATATTCTTGTTGGCTGAATTGATATTTATATACTTGAATAATTTAGGAGACAAGGAGGTAGACTATATGACATTTTAAGCTACTTCTATATCGTATTTCCAAGAATGAAAGAGAAAAACAAATTATGAAAGTGGTAAAGAGAAAATAAAACTTCCCGAATATTTTCAGATTTTCATGTAGACTTATATTTTTAGAAAAGAGAAATGAATTTTTATGTTGAAATAAAACAGCAATAGTGTTATAATATTTAAAGTAGACCAGATGTTTATTTTGTTGGTTTTATTAAAATTTGATTACTTATGGATATTATCACTGGCTAATTTGGCTTCCTATTCTATGAAAAAATTTAAACAAACTGCAAAGTTTCCATAGAGATTTTGCAAATTGCCAAAAGTCAGCTTCTCTCTAGAGACCTTGTCTTATCACAGCACATCAGCTGAAAGTGCAAATATCTAATACGCTTAGCTCTTTACAACTGCACAACCTCAACAGTGCTTGGTACAGGGTAATTTGTTAGAGAAATGAAGGAAGAATTTAGAGAACTGGGTTGGGATATCACTTGGCCTAGGACACATCATTCAGTTCACTCAGATATTTTTGTATTTTTAAATAAGAGGTAGTTTTCAAACTACCTTTTTTTAAATAGACTTTATTTATTTATTTGAGAGAGAAAGCACATGAGAGAGAGCAAGGAGGAGCCAGGGTAGGTGGGTGGGAAGGGCAGAGGGAGAGGGAGAAGCAGGCTCCCTGCTGAACAGGGAACAGAGAGCCCTATGCGGAGCTGGATCCTAGGACTCTGGGATCATGACCTGAGCCAAAGGCAGACGCTTAACCAACTGAGCCACCTAGGAGCCCCTCACTCAAATATTTTTAAAAATACATTCAACAATAAATGTAACTAAGGATATATAGTTTTATAATTGCAAATGACTGACAGCATAAAATGTCTCTAGTGAATAGTGTTTTTAATTGAAGATGCTTTCTATCTGAATGATTTTAGGGTTTATATATGAAATATTATGATCTTGATTATTTAGTTGCCAGTGATTTTTTTAAATATAATTAAATTTATTCTATACATGTTTGCTGGCCATTTGAAAAATATGTGCAGAATACAAAATTTGGAAAACAGGTAATGATGTATATCATTTTAAGTTTATGAGTTAATGGTCAAGTTACTCTGATTTAGTTTAAGTAGTACATAAAAGTGTTTTCTAAATTTTCTATTTTTTATATGTTTATAGATTAGAAAACAAATAATGTGTTTATACTTGAAATTCTTTCAAGGTAATTGCTATGGATCTAAGGGAAATTTTGCATGATTGACATATTCCCTTGGATGGATATTTTATGGTTTCATAGCTATTTCTCTACTGATGGGAATTTATATTGATTCCACTTTTACATTAAAAGTATTCTATTATTGGATACTGGGAAGATGTGGTGGAGTAGGGAGAACCAGGAATCTGACTTTCCACCACAAGACGATTACACTGGCAGAATCTGTCTGATATAAATGTAAGATCTGGAACTCCGGAGTCTGTTGACAGCTTGTAACTTCCAGGGGAAGAAGGAGTGGACAATAAATTGTGGTGAATTTTGTTCAATTTCAGCTCTTAGTTTAGTGGTAGCCACCCATACCCCATCCTCCAGCCCGGTGGCAGGCAGCTGTGCATTTGTTCCTGGAGGAGCTTTTCACGGATTGTGAAGGCCAGGGTAAGCAATAAGGACCCTCTTCACTAAATATTGGGGATCAGTGTTCTGATTGCTGATATGGCACTTAGGATCTCAGAGGTGTAGACAAATAGGCAAGGGGCAATTGTTACTGCACTTCCCCTTATTCTTATGAGCCCCTCCCGCTCCAGCTAAGTTAATATCTAGGGGATTTGAAGAATCAGCACCTCCCCCCCCTTCTTTTTTCCTCTTTTCCCTTTTGGGAGCCAGACATTGAAGACTAGGACATTCAAAAGCAGCTGCATATCCAGGAGAAATTAGAAAGTCAGCAGGCAAGTCCAGGGAAAGGTGCTATCTCTGAAAAGGTGCTTAGGTTGATCCTCAGCACCAAGCAGCCTACAATAATAAAATCAAAAGAAACAAAACCTAGGGAACCCTGGGGGTGGGAGATAATCTGATTTCCTGACATACCATATTAATTGAGTCACATATCTAGTCTTCAGTTAAAAGGAATCATAAAACATATAAAGAAACAGGGTAGTATGTACCATTCAAAGGAAAAAAATGAGTAGAAATTGTATATGAGAAAAACTTGATGGCAGACATTCTAGACAGACTGTAGAACAACTGTCTTAAAGATGCTTAAAGATCAAGGAAGAGCTGGAGAATGTCAAGAAAACAATGCATGATAAAAATAGAAATATCAATAAAGAAAAAACCTAAAAAGACTTGAAAAAGAAATTCTGGATCGGGAAAGTACAGTAACTGAAATGAAAAATTCACTAGAGGACTCATGTAAGCAGGTAGAAGAAAGAATCAGGAACAAAAAGATGGCACAACTGAAATTGATTCTGAGGAATAGAAAAATGAAAAAGAACAGAGTTCAAATGGATCAACATATATATGATGGGAGTTTTAGAGGAGAATAGAAAGAGAAGAAAGAATATTTGAAGAAACAGTAGCAGATCATTTTCCATATTTGATGAAATATATGAATGTAAGCATCTAAAAAGCTCTACAAACTTCCAAGTATGATGAACTCAAAGATACCCATACCAAGACACATTATGATCAAAGTGTCAGTGGGATGCCTGGGTCGCTCATTTGGTTAAGCATCTGTCTTCAGCTCAGGTCATAAATCCTGCATCAGGCTCCCTGCTCAGTGGGGAGCCTGCTTCTCCCTCTGCCTGCTGCTACCCCTGCTCCTGTGGTCTCTCTTCTCTCTCTGCTAAATAAATAAATAAATAAATAAAATCTTTAAAAAAAGAAGTGTCAAAAGCCATAGACAAAAAAGCTGTCTTGAAAGCATCAAGAGAGAAGTGACTCATGCTATACAAGGGATCTTCAATAAGATTAACAAATTTCTCAACAGAAATTTTGGAGGGCCGAAGATAGTGGGCTGATTTCATGTGTTAAAATAAAAACTGTCAGCCAAGAATCCTATATACAAAAAGTTGTTCTTCAAACGTGAGGAAGAAATTAAGAATTTCCAGGTAAACAAAAGCTGAGGGAGTCCAATACTAGCAGATGTGCTCTACAGAAATATTAAATGGGGCCTTGCAGGTTTAAATGAAAGGGCATTAGGTGATAAAGTAATATGAAGATATATAGATTGCAGTAAAAGTAAATACATGTGTAATTATAAACAAGTATTGTAACTTTGGTTTGTAATTCCACATTTTGTTTTCTACATAAGAGACGAATGCTTTTGAAAATTATCATTAGCTTGTGTTACTAGACACACAGTGGATGAAGGTATAATTTTGTGACAACAACTGAAGTAGGTGGGACAGAGTTATAAAAGGAACAGAGTTTTTGTATGTTATTGAGATCATACTAATTAAAATTAAAATGTTATAATTCTAAGATGTTAAATGTAATTCCTATTGTAACACAAACACACAAAGCTAGAGTATGCACAAAAGAAAATGAGAAGGGAATGAAAACATTTCATTATAAAAAAAAAACTAAACAGAAGACAGTAATTCAAAAAGTGAGGGACAAAAAATCTGTCAAATAGAAAACAAATAGCAAAATGACAGGAGTATACCCTTCCTTATCTGTAATTACTTTAATAGAAGTGGTTTAAGCTCCGGTCAAAATACAGATTGGCAGAATATATTTTAAAAAAACAACAACCATGATTCAACTATATGTTATCTATAGGAAACTCACTTTAGATCCAAAGACACAAATGATTTGAAAGTAGGATGGAAAAAGATATTAATGCAAATAATAAAGAGAGCAGGAGTGACTATATTAATACCATACAAATAGACTTTATATCAAGAAAGTAAGAGACGAAAAAGGACATTCTGTGTTAATAAAATGGTCAATGCATCAAGAAGATGTAAAGTTATAAATATTTATGTGCCTAATAACAGATAATCAGAATATATGAAGCAAAGATGGATAGAAATGAAGGAGAAAATAGACAAAAATATCAGTAATAATGTTTGCAAACTTTAATACCCCACTGTTGGTGAATAGAACAACCAGATAAGAGATGAGCAAGGTCATAGAGGACTGATGAACAGCACAGTAAAGCTACTAGTTCTGACAGACATATGCAGGACACTCTGCATAGACAGCAGCAACATAATACAAATTCTTCTCAAGTACATATGGGATGTTTTATAGGCTATAACATGTTTTGGCTATAAATTAAGTCTCAGTAGATCTAAAAAGATAGATACCATGCAAAGTATCATCTCTGACCATAACAGGATGAAGTTAGAAATCAGTAACAGATGGAAAACTGGAATATACAGAGATTTGAGGAAATTAAACAACATACTCTTAAAAAAATCAATGAGTCCAAGAAAAAATCATGAGGGAAATTAAAAAAATAAAGACAAATGAAGATGAGAATACAGCATCCCAAAACTTATAAGACAGAAAAAACAGTGCCAAAGGAAATTTATAGCTATAAAAGCTCACATTAAAAAAGAAGATAGGTCTTAAATCAACAACCTATCTTTATAACTTATGGAACAAAAGGAACAGAAAAAAAAAACTAAACACAAAGCTAGAAAAAAGGAAGAGGGGCACCTGGGTGGCACAGTGGTTAAGCGTCTGCCTTCGGCTCAGGGCATGATCCCAGCGTTATGGGATCGAGCCCCACATCAGGCTCTTCTGCTATGAGCCTGCTTCTTCCTCTCCCACTCCCCCTGCTTGTGTTCCCTCTCTCGCTGGCTGTCTCTATCTCTGTCGAATAAATAAATAAAATCTTTAAAAAAAAAAAAGAAAAGAAAAAAGGAAGAAATAATAAAAAAGCAGACTAAGAAAAAACAAGAGAGAAAATCAACAAAACCAAAAATTAACTCAAAAAATATCAACAAAAGTGACAAATCTTTACATAGACTAAGGAAAAAAAAGAACCCTTAAATTACTAAAATCAGAAATGAAAGTGGAGACATTACTACCGTTATACAGAAATTAAAAAAAAAAGATTTTAAGAGATTATTCTCAATAATTGCATGACAACAAATTGGATGACCTTGATGAAATGGACAAATTTCTATAAATATAAAACCAACCAAGAAAAGCATGAGGACTCACACTTTCTTATTTTAAATTTGTGGTAATCAAAACAATGTGATATTGGGCCTAGAATTAACCCTTGCATATGTGGCCAAATAATTTTTGACAAGGGTACCAAGACAATTCAATGGAAAAAGGACAGTCTCTTCTACCAGTGATGCTGGGGAAAACTGGACATCTGCATATAGGAAAAACAAGTTGGATCCTTACTTAAAGCTGCATAAAAAAAATAACTTAAAATTAATCAAAGCCCTATATGTAAGACCTAAAACTACAAAACTCTTAGAAGAAAACATAGGGGAAAAAATTCATAGTGTTGGATTTAGCAATGATTTCTTAGATATGACAGCAAACGCAAAGGCAATAAAAAAAATAGACAAATTGGACTTAATGAAGATTTAAAACAAATACTGTCAAGAAAGTAAAAGGTAACTAATGGGATAGAATATTTGCAAATCATGTATGTGATATTACTATCCAGAATATATGGAAACTCCTAAAATTCAACAACAAAATATCAAACGCCTGCATTAAGAAATGAACGAAGTACTTGACTCTAAATTTCTCCAAAGAAGATATGCAAATAGTGAGCACATGAAAAGATGCTCAATGTCACTAATTATTAGTGAATTGATAATGAAGGCTGTGATGAGGTACAACTTCACACCCATTAGGATCACTACTATGAAAAACAGAAAATAAAAATTGGCAAGGATTTGGAGAAATTGGAACTCTGTGCACTGTTGATGAGAATCTAAAATGATATAGCTGCTATGTGAGCATTATGGCAGCTCCTCAAAAAATTAAAAATAGATTTACCAAATGATTAAGTGATCTCACTTCTGGGTATATACTCAAAAAATTGAAAGCAGGGTGTCAGAAGTATCTGCACTTTCATGTTTACAGTAGGCTTATTAGCTGTAGTCGAAGTGTGGAAAGCAAGTCAGTTATCTGTAGTAAACAACTAGATAAGCAAACTGTGTTGTATGCATACAATGGAATATTATTCAGGCTTTAGAAGGAGGAAGTTCTGACATACTACAGCATGGAGGGATCTTGAGGACATTATGCTAAATAAGCCAGTCATAAAAAGACAGATACATCTACTTAATGAAGTACGTAGGGTAATCAAAATCATAGAGAGAAAGTAGAATGATGGTTGCCAGAGGTTGAGGCAAAGGGGGGAATGAGAAGTCATTGTTTAATGGGTATAGATTTTCATTTTATTGAGGTGAAAATTGTTTTGGAGGTGGATGGTGGTGATGGTTGTACCTACAGTATGAATCTACCTAATACTAATGAACTATACCCTTAAAGGCTTCAGCTGATAAATTTTATGTTTTTGTGTTTTGCCACAATTTTTTAAAATTGAAAGAAAAAGTTAATTGGGGAAATTTGAATAGGAATGGTTATTAGGTGAAAGCCACAAAATCATTTTGTTAGAAGTTTTACAATATTTTGGTTATGTTAGGTAATATTACGTTCTAGTGAGAAATTCTGAAGTATTTAGGAGTGAAATGTCTTGGTATCTTTAATGTACTTCAGCAGCAGCAATAAAATAAAATAATTGTGACATAAAGCCAGCAACTGACATCTAAGGGATGTGTACATGTATTTATTTTACTGTGGTCTCTCTTTTTTTATTTAAATATTTCTATAATAAAAATTTTAAAAATATTCCATTATTTATATAGTTCATACACTGTATGACTTTATCCTTTATATATATGTGTGTGTGATAATTTGTTCACAGAAACAACATACTCAGAAATAAAAATGAGAGAAGCAAATACTATTTCTTATCACTCAAAGAAAATTCTTGCTAACATGTTAGCATGTATTTGGTAATTTTTTATGCTTATTTCATTTGGTTATGTACAAATCAACAATTTTTCTCTGATAAGCTCTTTGTAAATATCATTAAATGTTTCATTAAACTTCCTCGTAAATATTTTCTGGTATATAGATAGAGAAATTTCCTCGCGTGGGATTGTTAGCTTAAAGAGTATGCATATTTGTAATAGTAATTGATGCTGCCAGATATATTACTAAGTATGCTTTAACCCTACATGTATCAGTCCTTGAGTTGTAGGATGCAAATATTATATAATCTGGATATTCAGACA
The DNA here is from genome assembly GCF_002007445.2 of Ailuropoda melanoleuca. Lineage (NCBI taxonomy): Eukaryota > Metazoa > Chordata > Mammalia > Carnivora > Ursidae > Ailuropoda > Ailuropoda melanoleuca. The sequence goes on from NC_048224.1 coordinate 99,337,019, forward strand.
CATGGTTTGCAGTGAAAGCATTTCAGTATACTTAAGACATTAGTGTTGCTGTCCGTAACAGAGGCTGTTGTACTGCCCAGATGCCGTTTACCAGGCCAGGACACGAATTTCCTAGCAGTAACAGCTGTTGGCCGTTAGTAGCTCACATCTGCACTCTTCTCTGGAGGATGGTATTGGGCTGATAAAAACTATATTATTGAGATGCTTAAGAGATTAGACTCTCCAGCAACCTGCATGGATCATGACTTCCATGGTCAATGACCAATCCAAAGGATTATAGCAGTGCCAACCACTATTTTCTAGATACAATGGCTTTGTGTCATAATTCACTAATAGAATTCTCCCTGGGTTAATGGTGAGGCTGGATATCTCCTGAAGTCACATTTTTGTCTAGTTCAGGATGGGTAAACTTTTCCTGTATAGGGACAAATAATAAATATTTTAGGCTTTTCCAAGCTATGCGTTCTCAAGCTACAGTTATTATAACAGTGTGGTACTGACATAAAAACAGACATATAGACCAGTGGAATAAAATAGAGATGACAGAAATAAAGTCATGCCTATATGGTCAATTGATCTTCAATAAAGTTGCAAAATACATAATGGGGAAAGGATAGTTTCTTTAACAAATGATGCTGGGAAAACTGGATATCCACATGTGACAGAATGAGATTGGATCCTTATCTAACCCCACACACAAAAATCAACTAAATGGATTCAAGACATATATATGACCTGAAATTGAAACCCCTAGAGGAAAACATAGGAGCATAGGCAAAAGCTTTGTGATATTGATCTTGACAAAGGTATTTGGAAAAAACACCAAAATCAAAGACAACAGAAGCAAAAATTGGCAGTGGGACTACATCAAAGTAAAAAGCTTCTGCACAGAAAAGGGGGCCACCTATGGAATAGGAGAAAAATCTTTCAAACCATGTCTAATAAAGGGGTTAATTGTCAAAAATATAAAGGGAAGTCCTTCAACTCAATAGCAAAAAAGCAAATAACCTGCTTAAAACATCGGCAAAGGACTTGAATAGACATTTTTCCAAAGACATATGAATAGCTAGCAGGTATAAGAAAAAAAAAAGCTGGACATTACTAATTGTCAGGGAAATGCAAATCAAAACTACCTTGAGATATCATCTGACATCTATTAGGATGGTTATTATCAAAACAACAAAAATAATAAGCATTTGTGAGAATATGAAGAAACTTGAACCCTGTATACTATTGATGAGAATGTAAAATTGTGCAGCTTCTATGGAAAACCCTGTGGAAATTCCTGAAAAAATTAAAAATAGAACTACCATGTGATCTAGTAATTCCATTGGGGAGTATATATCCAAAGGAATTAAAACCAGAATCTGGAAGTTATATCTGCACTTATGTGTTCATTGCAGCGTTTTTCACAACAGAGAAGATATGGAAACAACCTAAATATCCATCAGCGGACTAACAAATACAGAAAATGTCGCACACATGTGCGCACTCGCACACACACACACACAGCGGAATAATATTTAGATTTGAAAAATAAGAAAATTGCACCATTTTCTTTTTTCTTTTTAAAAAGATTTTATTTATTTATTTGACAAAGAGAGGCAGCAAGAGAGGGAACACAAGCAAGGAGAGTGTGAGAGGGAGAAGCAGGCTTCCCGCCGAACAGGAAGCCCGACACAGGGCTCAATCCTAGGACTCTGGGATCATGACCTGAGCCAAAGGCACACGCTTAACAGCTGAGCCACCCAGGCGCCCCAGAAATTGTACTGTTTTCAACGACATAGATGAATCTGCAGGATGTTATTCTATGTAAAATAATACAGTTATAAAAGAACAAGTACTGTATGATTCCGTTCAGACGAGGTATCTAAAATAGTCAAACTCAGAAACAGGGAGTAGAGTGATGCCTGGGAGGAGATAAAAATGAGAAGTTACTGTACAAAGTGGGTAGAAAGTTTCAGTTAATCAAGATAAATAAGATTTAGAGATTTGTGTACATTTTGTCTATTTTATTGTAGACTTAAAATTGTATTAATAGAATTCTTGCCGCAAAAAAATCTTGATTATGTTCCAAAAATATTATTTATGGATGCTGACATTTTAATTTTATATAATTTCCACATGCCAGGAAATATTATTTTTCTTTTACATTTTTTCAGCCATTTATAAAATTTAAAATCATTCTTAAGATGTACAGCATGTTGATTTGACGCATTTATGTAATGCAGTATGATTACCATAGTTAGCTAGCACCTCTGTCATGTCACGGGATTACTGTTTCTTTTTTTGTGGTGAAAATATTTAAGATCTACTCTGTTAGCAAATTTGAAGTTTATAATACAGTATTATTGACTATTATCACTATGCTGTGCATCAGGTATCCAGAACTTAATTATCTACTAGTTATCTACTAGTCGCAAGTGTGCATGCCTTTACTAATAGCATATGCATATTTTTTCTGCTTGAAAAAGCACATTTACAACTGTGATAAAAGTGAAATAGTGCTCTTTATAAGATTTTTTTTAACTTAAGAAAAAAATGGTATTTCTCCATCTTTGTGTATATATGTGTATACAGGCTTGTTCACATGAATATATTAATACGTATGCAACATATTTTTCAGTAGTGATAAAGAGGCAATTTTTTTAAAGATTATTTATTTATTTATTTGAGAGAGCAGAGCGAACATGAGTGGGGGAGAGGGGCAGAGAAAGAGGGAGAAGCAGGCTCCCCACTGAGCAAGGAACCCAATGTGGGACTTGATCCCAGGACCCCAGGATCATGACCTGAGCCAAAGGCAGATGCTTAACTCACTGAGCCATCCAGATGCCCCAAAGAGACAACAGTTTTAACAGGTGTGGAAATTTTTTTTCCTACATTTGATTTATTAATCTCTTATTTTCCAATCTAAGTAATCATTTTTATATGTGAATTGTTACATGTTTAAGGAAAATTATTTATTTAGTTGCCCTGAATTTATATCTTAAAATATATGTATGTATTTTTTCCTATTATATTGAGACATGTAATGAGATGACTGTTACTGTTCACAAAAAAGATAGACTGTGATCTGTGATGAAATCACTACCTCTTCCATGAGTTTTTGATGTAGTATGAGAATGTACATACAGATCAATTCAGTGAAATGCTTTTCCATATATATTAAATATCTTATACATACATATCATAACTTTGTGAGACTAATTTAGTTCAGCAAATCACTTTTCCTTTAAAAAATGTTGAACATAGCTGCTAAAATACATTAATTTTCTTTACTAGTTCTAAGATTTTGACAGCAAATAGCAGTTTATTGGACCAACAGTGGCTCACTCACTCAATATAACTCCATTATTTTACATTACAAAATATCTGGAGAAAGGGAGCTTGTTGTCTCATGTTTGCAAGAGGGCTGCTGCAGCCCCAGTCATACCACACATTCCATCTTAAAGGGAGGTATAGGAAAAAAAAATGTCTTTTCCTTTTTATAAAGGACTAGTTTCCTTTTATTTGTGTTTTTATCTTGACTGAAATCTGTTCCAGAATTTTTCTATAGAATTATTCTTAGGACTCATCCAACCTGGTCACATACATCTTATCACTTGTAATTAAAATATCAAAAGATAATAGATTAACAAGATGAGTTCAGACTAATAATGCCTCTTTCTCATTTAGAAGGAGAGGTTAATGTGTTATTTTAAATATTAAATTGAAAATGGAGGGAATAGAGTAAAATTGAGAGAGGCATTTTATAGTTAATAAATTATAAATCCAGAGACTTGATCATTCTTCCCACCTGCATCCCCCAAAGACCTTAATCCTACTGTCAGATAAATATAAATAGTTAATTAGACATCTAAAACTTTCAGAAATATTTCTATTTAACATCATAATCTCTTAGGATAAATGATTTTGATATCATTTTATTTCTACATGGTGATATATTGAATGGTTAAAAACAGGTAACGAGATTGACAAAAAGTCTTCCAACTTTAACATTAATGAAAATTAGAGAATAAAGCATGAACTTTAATTCTTTAACATAATCCTATATAATTCATGAATAGATAAAGCTCAACAATGGTTTTTTGAGGCAACATTAGTTCATTAAAATATTTTTTTATAAAATAATATCTGTGCCAAGGCACATATCAGGGATTAGCTTTAGTTAAAGCAATTTCCCAAAGAGTTGTTTGCTCTTCTTCACAATATTTTATATTTTAATAGAGGCACATTGCAGAAAGAGACTGAGTCCAAGAAATTTCAGTAACTTAGTCATAAACTAGTGGGTGGAGCTAATGTTAAAATCTAGGCATGATTCATCCATTCTTTCCTGAGTTTGAATTAGAATCTTCTATTTTTATCAGTATACTAATAATAGCTTTTGTTTTGTTGTTGTTATAGCCATAAGTATCTGTTTTATCTTTTTAATCACCATTTTTCCCCCTTAACATCTGCTCAAAATCTTCAGAAAATGCTTGGTATTTTAAAACAGTGGTTTCCAAGTAATGTGTCTAGGGCTAGCAGAATCAGTATTGCCTATAAATGTATTAGAAATGAAGATTCATGGCCCCCATCTTCATATACACAACCTTAATTATCTGGGGGTGAGTCAAGAAATTCTTTTAACGAGTTCTCCATATGATTCTTAGGCATTGTAAAGTCTGAGAACCACCATTTTAGTGTACATGTTTTTAAGTAAACTTCATACTGAATCCATAATGTTTTTTAAGCTAATTTTAATTTTGGTCCTTTAAAGAAAATTTACTTGGATTTGTTCCTCAGCATACAGTGAAATTCATTTTCTACCATGATACAATTAAAAACCATTTATTTTCTGTTGCAGTTTAGAGAATGAGAATAAAAGAATGCCAAGAAATTCAATTAACTTTAGAACTATTGCTAGATTTGCAGTAATTTTCATATATCATGAAAAATTAGAAGAAAGTTACTATTTATACAACTGTATAGATATGTGTGTTTATATATAAGACAATATGCACTACTTAATATCTATGTACTCCTTAATTAAATATAAAAGTAATGATTGGGGGCGCCTGGATGGGTCAGTTGGTTAAGTGTCTGCCTTTGGTTCAGGTCATGATCCCAGGGTTCTGGGATTGAGTCCCACATTGGGCTCCCTGCTCAGTGGGGAGCCCGCTTTTCCTGCACCCTGCTCATTGTCTCTCTTGCTGTCTCTGTCTCTCTGTCTCTTTCAAATAAATAAAATCTTTAAAAAAAGGTAATTATCTGCTTTTGTGGAATTCTATTTTTGCAAATGGTTATGCTTTGACTTCAGTGTATTTAACATTTTACCATTGACCGCCTTTGTGGTCTGATTAGATAAATATTTGTTTTGCTCTTTTTTACATAATTAAAAATGCTATAAGATATGCAAAATTAATGTTCTTTTACATGCCCGCTAGCAAAGTTATATGTGTTGTAATGAAAATAATGTTTTTGATTACTAGTTTAACATCCTTACTCATAATTGGTCTGTTCATAATTAGTTTCTTCATGATTCAGTCTTGGTAGATTGTATGTTTCTAAGAATTTATCCACTTCTTCTAGGTTGTCTAATTTGTTAGCAATATAATTTTTTAGTATTTGTTGATGGTTTCTTCCACTGTGCAGAAGCTTTTTAGTTTTATGTAGTCCCATCCTGTTTACTTATTTTAGCTTGTACCCTGGCATATGGAGTCAAATCCAAAAGTATATCACTTGGACCAATGTCAAGGAACTTATCACCTATATATTCTTAGAGGATTTTTATGATTTCTGGTCTTAGATTGAAGTCTTTAATCTATTTTGAATTAATTTTTGTACATGGTGTAAGATAATGGTCCAGGTTCATTCTTTTGTGTGTAGCTGACTAGATTTCCCAACACCATTTATTGAAGAGATTGTCCTTTCTCCATTGTATATTTTTGCCTCCTTTGTCATAGATTAATTGACTATATATGTGCAGGTTTATTTCTGGGCTCTCTATTCTGTTTAATAGATCTGTGTATCTGTTTTTATGCTAGTATCATACTGTTTTGATTGCTATAGCTTTGTAATATAGTTAGAAATATCTCTGGCTTTGTTCTTCTTAAGATTGTTTTGGCTATTCAGGGTCTTTTGTGGTTCCATACAAATTTTAGAATTATTGATTCTAGGGGCGCCTGGGTGGCACAGCGGTCGGGCGTCTGCCTTCGGCTCAGGGCGTGATCCTGGCGTTATGGGATCGAGCCCCACATCAGGCTCCTCCGCTATGAGCCTGCTTCTTCCCTCTCCCACTCCCCCTGCTTGTGTTCCCTGTCTCGCTGGCTGTCTCTATCTCTGTCAAATAAATAAATAAAATCTTAAAAAAAAAAAAAAGAATTATTGATTCTAGTTCTGTGAAAAATGCCACTGGAATTTTGATAGAGACTGCCTTAAATCTTGATTTAATTTACTAGATCACAAAGTAGATTACTCTAGTAATATGTACATTCTAACAATATTAATTATTCCATTCCATGAGCGTGGAATAGTTTCCATTTATTTGTGTCTTCTTCAGTTTCTTTCATCAGTGTCTTAGTTTTCAGAGTACATGTCTTCCACCTGCTTGATTAAATTCATTCCTAGGTATTTTATAACTTTTTTGGATGCAACTATAAATGGATTGTTTTCTTGATTTCTCTGTTTGATAGCTTATTAGTGTATAGAAATATAACAGATTTTTTGTATATTAATTTTGTATCCTGCAAATTTCAGAATTCACTTATTCTAACAGTTTTTTTGCTGGAGTCTTTAGGATTTTCTGTATGTAGTATCATGTTATTGGCTAATAGTGACAGTTTTTTTTTCCCAGTTTGGTTGTCTTTTATTTCTTTTTCTTGCCTAATTGCTGTGGTGAGAATTTTTAATTCTGTGTTGAATAAAAGTGGGTATGGGCATACTTTCCTTCGTTTTTTCTTTCTTTCTTTCTTTCTTTCTTTCTTTCTTTCTTTCTTTCTTTCCTTTCTTTCTTTCTTTCCTTTCTTTCTTTCTCTCCTTCCTTCCTTCCCTTTCCTTCCCTGTCTTTCCCTTTCTTCCCTTTCCTTCCTTTATTTTCTTTCTTTCTTTTCTTTCTTTCTTTAAGGGGAGAGGAGGTGTGGGAGAGGGAGAGAAAGAAGCTTAAGTAGGCTCCATGCCCAATGTGGAGCCTGACATGGGACTCAATCTCACAACCCTGAGATCATGACCTGAGCTGAAATCAAGAGTCAGATGCATAACTGACTGAGACACCCAGGCACCCCTACTTATCTTATTCCTGATTTTAGAAGAGAGGCTTTCAGGCTTTGATAGTTGAGTATGATATTAGGTTGAGTTATCTTATATGGCCTTTATTATGTTGAAGTATGTTCCCTGTATACCTACTTTATTGAGCGTTTTCACGGTGAATGGATGTTAAATTTTGTTGAGTGCTTTTTTCAGTGTCTTGCCATGTTGGGGGGGAGGGTTGGTGTGTGTGTGTGTGTGTGTGTGTGTGTGTGTGTGTGTGTGTGTGACTGTGTCTCTGCCTGTCCTACCTATTTCAGTGTTCTTTTTTCATTTATTGTAGAGGAACTGTTCATCTGGTTTTCCTGTCTTTTTCGGAGGGAAATTATTTATATCTAGCTATAGATTTGGTATGTCCATGGGAGGGGATAAGTTGAGGAATCTTACTTTACCTCCATCTTGGACCCCCTCTTTCATGAATTACTGATTTTCTATAGTAGTATGTTTTGATTTCTTTATCTTTTGGGTGTCTACGGTGGATTTTTGCTTTGTGGTTACCATGAGGCTTATATAAAACGTTTTATAGAGCTAACAGTAATAGACTATTTTAAGTTGTTAACAACTTAGATTGCACACAAAAACGATATATTTTACCTCCACCAAGCCATTTTATATTTTCTATATCATAACTTACCTTTTTTTGAATTATTTATAATTAACAAATTATTGTAGCTAATAGTCATTTTATTAATATTTTAATCCTTTAATCTTTGTACTAGAGTTAGGCTTTTAGCACCAAATTGACATATTGGCATATTCTCAATTTCACTATATACTTAGTTTTACCAGTGTGTTTTATATTTTTCCTATGTTTTTATGTTTTATGTTTTATGAACCCTTTCACTATTTCTTGTAAGGTGGGTCTAGTGAATAAACTGCCTCAACTTTTATTTGAAAAAGTCTGTATTTCTCCTTCACTTCTGAAAGACAACTTTGGTGAGTAAAATGTTCTTGGTTGGCTGTTATTTTCTTTTAGTACTTTATTTCATCCTACCTTTCCTGGCCTCCAAGGTGTCTGCTAAGAAAGCCAGTGATAATAGTACTATAGGGATTCCTTTGTCTGTGAGTTCTTTTTCTCTTGCTATTTTAAAATTCTCTTCATCTTTGATTTTAGACAGTTTTATTATAATGTATCTTGAAGAAAAAAATTTGGTATTAAAATTTTAGGGTGGATCTATGAGCTTCACGAACCTACATACCTATAAGTCTCCCAGATTTGGGAAGTTCTCAGGCATAACATCTTTAAATAAGTTTTCTGCCCCTTTCTTTTTCTCTTCTTCTTAAGGGACTTTAATAATGCATTGATTGTTTCTTTTCATGAAATTCCATAATTTATGTAGGCTTTCTTCGTTCTTTTATATTTTTTTGGCTTGTTTTCCTCTGATTGGATAATTTCAAATAATATATCTTCTACTTCATGGATTATTTTTTCTGTTTAAATCTTTGATGCTTTCTATTGTATATCGCATTTTATTCATAGATCTCCACAGCTCTAGAATTTCTGTTATTTATTTTTATCTAAACTTCTCAAGTTTTTTCATATGTTATTTTAATGATCAGTGAAATGTCTTTCTGTGTTTTCTTGTTGCTTACTGAGCTTCCTGAAAACAAATATTTTGGTGTCTGTATCAGGCAAATTGCTAATCTCCATTTTTTGGTGTCAGTTACTAGAAAATTGTCTTTTTCTTTTTCTTTCCTTCCTTCTTACTTGCTTTCTTGCTTTCTTTTTGGTGGTGTCATGTTTCCATAACTTTTTGACCATATTTTTTGACCCTTGCATTGTCGTCTTTACATTTAAGAAGTAGTTGCCTCCTCCAGTCTTTACTGACTGTCTTCAGGAGAGATTTACCTTCCATCAGCCCTGTCAGACATTCTGGAGCATTCTGAGACCTTCCCTATTATGGATGTGTCTGCTCCACACTTCTTATTCCTTCTTGTGGGGGAATTTTTAAGAGTGTGTGTTTGCAAAGCCAGATTGGTTGCTGAGAGTCTCTCGTTTGTTTTCCCCATTCCTGTAGATTTAAGTTGGCTTTTTGTGTGTGCTCACTAACTGTCTGCAAAGGCCCACTCTGAATGCTATTGGAGATATGCACATGGAACTGACCATGGGGTTGGGGCATGTGCGGGCAAAGCATGTGGAGTGCTGGGGTGCCTGTGGACCACATTAGGTGGCAGATATGGCATACCCCGTTGCCCATGTTAGTGATGGATGAGTAGAAGGGGATAGGAAATATTTTTAATAAGTAAAGAATAAATGTTGAGCAAATATGCAGTTAAAGGAAACAAAACGCTGAAGTCTTAGGTGTAAAGGGCCTTAAGCAAGGAAGTGGTATCCTGACACAAGTTGATATCTCTGTCCCAGAATATTTCCCTTTGCCAAATTAGGAGTATAACCACTTCCTTAGTGAAGAAGATTCAGGAACTAATTGATATAAAAAGTTCTATTAAAATATATATAGAAAATTTATAATTTTATTTTATTTTTATTTTATTTTATTTTTTTTAAAGATTTTATTTATTTATGTGACAGAGATAGAGACAGCCAGTGAGAGAGGGAACACAAGCAGGGGGAGTGGGAGAGGAAGGCAGGCTCATAGCGGAGGAGCCTGATGTGGGGCTTGATCCCATAACGCCGGGATCACGCCCTGAGCCAAGGCAGATGCTTAACTGCCATGCCACCCAGGCACCCCAGAAAATTTGTAATTTTAATCATAATAAACATCTATGTTTCATTTTCATGCTATTTCATAATACATATATATGCTATGATAAACGTATTTCCAAAGTATTGCTGTATTATGGTTTAAGTAAAATATATTAAATTGAATTAAAAGTTAATTAATTTGTAAATGTGTGTTAGGGATAGTTTAATACCTGAAATTTATTTTGATTAAATATCAGTTTAAGTTAATTAAGTGCAATATAGTTGTTGGTTTCAACACAATTGACTGAAATTTCTGCAGTTTTGCTGTTAAAGAAGAATCAATAATCAATGTTTATCACAGTCAAATTCTTAAGTCCTAAGTTGCTGTTCAAGGGTACAAACATGTGAAAGCTGACTCTGGTTAATTAATAAAAACTCTAGCAACTATGCAAAAAAAATATTTATTTGTATTAAATAGTAATAGGAAAGTAATACCAGAGTTAAGTTTTAGTCCCTCTGGACCATTTTATTTTATTTATTTATTTTTTTTAAAAAAGATTTTATTTATTTGGCAGAGAGAGAGAGAGACAGCGAGAGAGAGGGAACACAAGCAGGGGGAGTGGGAGAGGAAGAAGCAGACTCCTAGCGGAGGAGCCTGATGTGGGGCTTGATCCCAGAGCACCGGGATCACGCCCTGAGCCCAAGGCAGACGCTTAACGCCTGTGCTGCCCAGGCGCCCCCTTCTGGAACATTTTAAAAGCTTAAGAAAACTTTGAAATTCCACTTAAAAGCTACTAAAATTTATGTGCTTATTACTTGTATATTATTTCGCTTTTCTGGTTGCTAACCTTACTTTCAAAAGCTACAAATCATTTTCCTAACACAGAAAACTTGATTTAAGCAGCATATCTATGGATATTGCAGCTCTTCTGTGAGGAATAATCAAATAGATTTCCAAATTCAAGGATCCCTAAAATTCAGAAGTCCTCATTATTGGCATTACACCTCAATTGCTGATTCATTTATTGCACTATTTCATGCTACTCTGAAGTTTGGGCCAACTAAGTTGTTATCCATCTTAGTAATAAATTCTGCAAAATCATTTCCTTATTGAGAATAAATTGTCCTATTCAGAAGTGTCAGTCATGAAGATAAAATTTTAAATTTTAAATACACTTAAAAATACAGAACTACCAAAGATAGGTAATGAATGTTGTACACTGGTAATAATCAGTCAACATATATTAAACCTGTAATTCTTTGTAAAACATGCATGATTATTAAGGATGATGATAGGATATTAAAATAAACAATGACCGGATTTAAATTCTAAGAAAGAACTCATTAAATATTCTGGTTTTTAGAGTTAAAATCCTTTAAGATAATAGTTTTTAAATGCAGTTTACTTTTATCTATTTTCTAAAAACTACTTTATAATGATACTCTTCTCTACCTCCTATTAAGTTGTTAATATATGTAATTAGCATTAGAAGTACAATTAAATTTGCTGTCTGATAGCATCTTGATACTTTTTAAGAGTCTTTTACTACTGGACTTCCATTTCTTAAGTTATCTTTATTTCCTTTATTCAAATGAATAGCTAGTTAATAGCCTCTTCTACATTTGAAGGGGAAACTCATTAACCAAAAGATTCCTGTCTGGAATGTTGGTCTTTGAAAATATTTACTTCACATTTTTCAAATTAATTTGGCACTTTCTTTCCTTCTCTCCTCTCCTTCCCCACTCAGGCATGTGCACATGCACNACATTTTTCAAATTAATTTGGCACTTTCTTTCCTTCTCTCCTCTCCTTCCCCACTCAGGCATGTGCACATGCGCACACACACACAAACACACACACACACGCATATGCACACACATACACACTGTTCTGCCTTCATACCTTTTCTTCTCTCACTATCCTATAACTCTGTGGATCCTCTGTTTTATTTTTCTTTCAGGGAATACAATGTCCTAGATTTTCACTGGTGTTCTTATTTACCATCTAGAATGGTACAGAAAGTATATTCATGACTGCAAGGGAGAACTACACCCACACCCATACAACCCAAGCATTTATTTTCTTTTCTACAAAGAAGGCACAGAGCCTCTATCCAAAGATCCAATATGGTTTTTACTGCATGTCTTCACTCAGGGCAGTCTCCCATCTGTTTTGCTAAAATATTCTCCTAACTGGTCCTACTGCGTCCATCCTCACTCCCCATTGGATGCTGAATGTATCCCCCTAAAGATAGGTTCAAGTTCTCACTGCAGGTGTGAGTACAAGTAAATGTGACCTTGTTTGGAAGTAGTGTCTTTGTAGACGATCATCAGTTCAGATGAAGTCATCCTGGGTTAAGGTGGCCCCTAATGTAATGCTTGGTATCCTTATAAGAAGAAAGAAATTTAATACAGCAGCAGAGACGGGAGTGTTGCACCAACAGATCAGGCAACTTGAAGGATGTCCAGCAACCGTCAGAAGCTAGGAAAAGCAAGGAAGGATCTTCCCCTAAGAATTTCAGAGAAGGTGTGTCCAACACCTTGATTTCAGACTACTATCCTTCAGAACTGAGAAAGAAAAAAATCCGTTATTTTAAGCCACCCGGTGTGTGGTGTTTGTTATGGCGGCCCTCAGAAACTACTACACCTACTTTCAGTTCAGTCTCAACACAGTAAGATCCTTTGTCCACGTAACATATTCTTAAGAACTCTGAGTGATATTTAAAAATACATACTAAATCTTGTCCCTTTCGTGCTCAGAGTGCTCTAGTATCTCCACAGTTCTCCTACAGTAAAAGCCATTATATTATGATTTTTGTAGGGCTATATTTGATCTGGTCCTTGTTGGGTGTCCTGTCTTAATTCCTAGACTTTCTGCCTTGCTCACTCTGCTTTAAGCAACTGTCCTTTTTACTGTTCCTAAAATATAGCTGGAATGTTATTTTTAGGCATTAGCATTGTGGATTTTTTGTGCTTGGCATATTTTTTGCTCAGAAATTCAGGTGCTTAACTCTTCCGTTATTTGCTTTTGCAGTTGTCATTGCTTTTTCCTATATTATTTCAATTGGATTTTTATCTTCCAGAATTCTGTAAACTTTAATAGTTTTTGTTTGTTGTTTCATATATTTCCTTGCTAAAATGTATTTAAAAATCATTTCAGTTTTCCCTGTTTTAAAACTGCTCCATCTAATACAATAGCCACTAGCCATATATACGTAGGTATTGAACCTTTTGATATTCAGATTTTACATGTGCTGTAAGTGTGAAATGCATACCAGGTTTCAAAAACTTAGTATACAAAATAACATAAGCTATGTTAGCAATATTTATGTATCAATTACATTTTGAAATGTTACTATTTTAGGTACATAGGGTTAAATAAAATATAAAATTTCAATGGTTTCAACTTTTTAAAATGTGGCTTCTAGAAAATTTTAAATTTTAAATTTCATGTTCCTCTCACAGTTCTGGTCTGCATTAAATGTTTATTGGAAGAATAGTGATCGGGATGAAGCTGATCTTTAAAGTTTGGGAAAGGAGGTTAGGGATGAATGAGTGCTAAAGTGCTCATGCTTCTTAGGAAACACATTTATGTTTTCTGAAGGAATTTCTGAATGCACTTTCTTAAAGAGTACATTATTTCGTAGTAATTTTGGTGACAATGTAAAGTCAATTGGGGGCACATTTTAGGTAGGTCTCAAATTAGAAACTGCTAATTTTGTGAGCTCAGTTTTATGAGTTGAAATAGAACAAGTATGTAAAAATAGGTATGTTTTTGTTTTGGTTGTGTTACCAAAAACAGAATACATAGCTTTAAAATTGCATCTTAATTTCAAAAGTAATATTTTTAATGTTTCTTATTTGTACAACCTTGCTTTACACCACAAATCTAGCTTCAAAGTACATGTAGTGCATGTGCTATGCTTCTGGAAGAGCTTATGATCAGTTGATAAAGTAGAATGTTAGTAGTTATCTGAAAATATAAGGGGTCAGAGGTTAGCCTATTAAATGGATGGAAGGAGAAAAAAAGATCTAAGTGTTAAACAGTGGAAATCAGAACAATGTCATTTCATCCTTACATTTCATAAACGAATGCACTGTGATAGGAGTATATTAACTTTGGTGCATTGATGGTACATGCAGTTGTGCTATGACACATACATTAGCACACGTGGACATACCAACAAGAGGTGAAGGCTGTTGGCCATTGGCCAAAGTTCATTCCTCCTTTGTTCTGTTATAAGTGGAGATACAGCCATCTAATAGTGATTGTATTTCCTAGTTTATTTGCTGTGAAGCATGGCCTGTGACTAATCTTTTAAAAAAGAAAGGTTAGCTAAATTATGTATGACAATTTTGGCTCTTGAAAATATTAGTTATCCACTCTCCCATATTGTCTTTTCACAACCTTGAAAATGGACAACGGGAAATTCAGTTTGGTACCACAGACAAGGCCAATGCATGGGATAGCAGAGAAACATGGCAAAGATCTTGGTTGCTGAGTGAATCCATGGGGCAGAGTTGTCTTACGAACATGGACCCCTTACCTCAGGACAGTTATAAGGAAGATAAATTCCTATATTCCTTACCCACTATATTTTGGGAACTCTTTATAATACAGTTTAGCCTTTAACCTACTTAATAAACTGTTATATCTCGATGCAAAGAACACAGTAGTTTTTATAGTTTACTTTGAATTATTTGCTATCGCACATACACATGCTCAAGGAATGGATTATCTTAATTCCATTAAGGTTATCCCCCCCCCTTCCAAAAACTCTGTTCACCCATTTCCAATTACTGTAGTGCAAATTACTCAGCTTTTACTTCTGTAAAGAATTCTCACATTCCCTCAAGAACTAAATGTGATTTGTTTGAATGTTCTATCCCCATGAAATTCAATACAGTGTGTTCTAAATTTGAGTCTCTTTGTTCAAGAGCTATTGTGAGAGTTTCTTAGTTCAGTTAATACCTGGTTTACCATGGTCTCTTTCTTTGCACTTATAGCGCTGATTGGGCAGTTAACCATTGGAGGGGCAACATCTTATAAAGGTAAAAAATGGAATTTGACAGTCGTGAAGCTGCAGCCTCAAGTTCTACACTCTGTGTCCTTGGCAAGTTGTTTTCCTTTCTTAAATGGAAATGAAGACATCATGAGCACCTGACCCACAAGTTAGCTCTGGATATTTGATATGGTAATATGTATGAATTGTTAAGCATAGTGGCAGGTGCATAACAAATTAATTCCTTTGTTATATTTTATATATTTCCAAAAATGATACAGATTCCCATTAGCTTGCCTTTTAAGCCAGTGAAATGTTAAGAATCCTTGATAAAGTATCTTGTTAAACAAAATCTCAGAGTACTCTGTTTCAGTCAGCTTAGGCTGCTGTAACAAAATAACATAGCTTATCAACAAGTTGTTGCATGTCTTATCAACAAGTTGTTTCTCATAGTTCTTGAGGCTGAAAATATGAAATCAAGGTGCCAGCATTGTTGGGTTCTGATGAAAGCTCTTTTCTGGGCTGAGGATGGCTAACTTCTTATTGTGTCGTCACATGGCAGGAAAAGAGAGAAAACTAACTTTGACCCCCTTTTTTTTTTAAAGATTTTATTTATTTGACAGAGAGACAGCCAGTGAGAGAGGGAACATGAGCAGGGGGAGTGGGAGAGAAAGAAGCAGGCTCCCATCAGAGAAGCCTGGTGTGGGGCTCGATCTCATAATGCCGGGATCACGCCCTGAGCCAAAGGCAGATGCTTAACCGCTGTGCCACCCAGGCATCCCCTAACTTTGACCCTTTTAAAGGATACTAATCTGATTAATGAGTGCTCTATCCACATGACCTCGTCTAATTCTAATTACCTTAAAAAGCCCCACCTCCTAATTCCATCTCATTGAGGGTGGGGTTTTAATATTTGAATTTTAGAGGTATACAAACATTTGTTGCATAACATATCCCATCTGAAACTCTTCCTTCCTATATTAGTTGTAATTTCTCTTTCTGGAGATCTTGACTCAATAGTTCGAACTCATTTTTTCTTTCTTTCTTTCTTTTCCCATCACGTTGACTTAATCCCCATGTTATATTCATTATGTATTAGAATTATTTACTGGATTTGTCAAATTTGCTAGTCAACACATACTTATTTAATACATAAATTGTTTGACAGACTTGTTGCTTTGAAAATAAGGAGAAACAAGGATTTGTCCTTTCTTAGAAATTGCAGGATATAAACTTAAAGGAATTAACATATAATTTTATGCTCACGTTAACTTTTACTCACTCATTTTTGTTATATTTATTGACTTAAAATTGATATGCTCTCATTGATGATTTTTGATAAATGTATATACCCACAATCCAAATCAAGATAAAGAGAATTTCCACAATCACAATATTTTCTTCATGATCCTTTGTGCAGTCAATGATTCCCAACCTTGGGGTCTTGCAACCATTTATCTGTTTTTGTTTCTATATTTTTGTCATTTTCACAGGGGCATATGAATGCAATCATGCAGTCAATAGCCTTGTGTGTTTGTCTTAATTTAGTTAGCAAAATGCTTTGAGATTCACCAATGTTGTGTTTCTTATTTTCTATATTCTCCATTGAACTAACATACAATATTTTTTTTAGCCATTCTTCAATTGATGGATATTTGTGTTCTTTCAAATGTGTGGTGACTGTGAATGAAGCAGCCACAAATATTGGTGTAGAGGTCTTGTGAACATGAACATGTTTGCTTCTCTTGAACACATATCTCAGTGTGGGGTTGCTGGGTCATATAATAAGTGTATATAAAATTTTAAGACTATTGAATTCTTTCCCATGGGTGAATCAATATGCATTCCCACAGTATATGAGCATTCCCTTTCCTAAATGTCCTGTCATCTCTTTTTATTGCTGGGTTTTATTTTGCTTTTTTTTTTTTTTATCTTTGTTTTTGCTTTTGATTTTTTCCAATCCAGTAGATCTGTAAAAGTATAGTATCACAATGCTCTTTAATTTGCGTTTCCCAAATGACTGATAATAGTGAGCTTCCTTTCATGTGCTTAGTTACCATTGCTTTTTATTCAGATCTTTCGGCCATTTATAGTTTTTACCTATATTTTTTGTTCATTTAAAAAGTTATTTCATTTTTCTTTTTTAGCTTGTTGTATACTTTCTTTTTATATTATGGGCATCTGTCCTTTCTCAGATAAGGGTTTTGGATTTTTCTCCAGTGTATGGCCTGCTTACTCATTTCCTTAACAAGTTTTTTTTTTTTTTCGCCATGAAGTTCAGTTTATCATTATTTTCTTTTACAGTTTATGCTCTTTGTCTTACCCACAAAATCTTTAACCCAGGTCACAAAGATTTTCTCCTACAGTTGTTTTTAAATCTTATTTTTTTCAGGTATTGAATTTACCTCTATGAGTCATCAAATTAACTTTGTATAGGGAGTAAAGTGGGGGTTGATTCTTATCTTTTGCCCAGGCTTATCTAGATGGTACACTATAAATTGTTTAAAAAAAAAAAGTAATCTGTTCACCCTGAATTAACTTGATACTTTTGTCGTTCAGCAATTGATATTATATGTGTGGGTATATTTCTAGGCTATATATTTTGTTTTATTGATATGTTAGTTTATCCTTACACTAATTTCACAATGTCTTTATTGGGATAATTTTTTAAAAGTGCTAACCTCACTTCTTTTAGTAGTTCTTTGTGCATTCTTAGGAATTTTACAGAGTCCCCATGATGTTTACATATAGACAGTTATGTTTCTTTTCAAGCTCTGTGCTTTTTTTCTTGTTTTATTTTACTGGGTAATACCTCTAAAAATTATTGGGCAGGAGTAATGATTAGATATGCTTTCCTTGATCCAAATAATAATAGGAAATCAGTCTTTGTTAAATAAGACATCAAGTGTAGGTTTCTTATAGATGGACTTTGTTAGATTAAAGAAGTCCCCTTTTATTCCATATTGTTCGGTGAGAGTTTGCAGTTAAATTCTGTATTTGATTGCTAACACTTTAAATACTTTTTCTATGTTCCTAGTAAATACAATTTTTTAATAATTTCTTATGTGATTTTGGTATGTGCATATTTCTGGTCTCCTAAGTTAGCTTAGAAAGGGTTCTTGACTGTCTCAGTTTTTAGGAAGATTGTACAAAATTGATAATATTGCTTTATTACTTGTGGTATAATTCACAGTGAAGTTACTTAATCATAGAATTTTATTTGTGGATTTTTAACTTCAAATTTAATTTAAATAAATGAGGATGAGGCTATTCAAATGTGTATATATACTTAAATATGATAAATATATTTTGTATATATATATTTTAGAGACAGGGAGAGGGAGAGAGAGAAGTATTGTGAGGTTTATTGCAATTTTTTCATCTGTGTTTATGTGAATATCAGTTTCTAACAAATTTCACAAATAATGTAAGATAAATCGTATTATAATCTTATAACATATCTTTTATTTTTAGTATTTTAAGATCCGAAAATAGTAAATTCTTTATGGTTTTAAATATATGATATAATAATATTTTTCAAAATCTTTGTCCATCTTTGAAAGTAATAATGGACAAAAATATTCTGTTTCAACTAGGCTGGTGTTAGTTATTTATGACTTTATTCTGGAACTATCATAGTAAAAATAAAATTTGAAAAAGCTTTAGAAAATTAATGTATAAATTTTTAACAGAAAATATAGTGGAAATACTTATGTTAACTATTGTGAAATAGTTTACTTAAAATTTCCTTTCGGGGTGTCTGGGTGGCTCAGTCAGTTAAGTGTCAGACTCCTGGTTTTAGCTCAGATCATGATCTCATGGATTGTGGGATTGAGTCCCATATCAGGCTTCCTGCTCAGTGGGGTAGTCTGCTTGAAGATTTTCTCCCTCTGCCCCTCCCATACACACACATTCCCTCTCTCTAAAATAAATAAATAAATCTTTAAAACATTTCCTTTTAATTTGCATTAGTTTTCTATTGCTGCTACAGCAAATTACCACAAACTCAGCATCTTAACACAAGTGTATTATCTTACACTTTTGTAAGTCAGAAGTCTTTTCTGGGTCTTCCTGGGCTAAAATCAAGGTATTGGAAGGGCTGAGTCTCTTTATTTAGAGATTCTAGAGGAGAATTTGTTTCCTTTTCTTTCCCAGCTTCCAGAGGCCACTTGCTTTCCTTGACTCATGGCTCCCTTCCTACATCTTCAGGGCCAGCACCACTGGGCAAAGTGCTCACACTGCCAGTTCCTGATTCTCTGTTTCCTCTTCTACTCTTAAAGATTCTCATGATTAAACCGGGCCCACCTGATAATCCATGATCCTCTCCCTATTTTAAGGTCAGCTGATTAGCAAACTTCCATCTGAACCCTTAATATCCCTTTTCAATGTAACCTAAAATATTTTAGGTTTTAGGCATTAGGATACAGAGATTTTGGTGGGGGGGCATTATTCTTCCTACCACAACTTTTCAATGAAAAAGAAAAAAAATAATAAAAAATTAAAGTGATCATCACAAATATAATAAAAAGGAGCTAACTGAAATTTCAAAACAGTAAAACTACTGAAAGCATTCTATAAATGGAAGAGGAATCGAGAATGAATCTCTTAGCATAAAACACAGGAAGGGAAGCACTTTTCACTCTAAGTATTATAGTATACTGATAACACTTCATATTCTGTCACAGTATATCCTCTGCAGATTGAATATGTGTGAATACGTCTATGTAATTACCTTTCCAAGATGGTTTAGGAGAAACTGCTGATGTAAGGAATGGAGATGACCCAGTAGACTCTTATTTAAGATTTCTTTCTTCTTATTTCATAATTATCACATTTCTTCAATTCCATTTCCATTTATAGCATTCTGCATATTTGGCACTCTAATTTCATAGATTCTTTGTCTCTTCCTTCTCACATTCCATGAAAGTAGGAAAAAAATAAGTGTTTCCTAAAACTACCATTTGCGCATTCAAGCAGAAGAAACAGCATTCTGGAATGTATCCTCAAAATTATAGAACTTGAACAAATCACTTAATTTTTTCAAGTTCCTGCTATCATATTGGTGAACATGGGAGTATCATAGTAAATTATCCTGGAATCCAGCAAGGTTTAGTAGGAAATGCAAAACACACTCAAATTGGGTAATTAAAAGAAAATTTAATAAATTGAATAGTTATAGAGTAGATGGAAGCCAATTTATCAAGTATCCATGATAAGTTAACTGGGGGGTGGAGGAATGAGGAAGTAGGGGAATCTTTGTTCTGAAGGGTAGGCTTAAAGAGATCAGATAACTCAGTGTATTTGGACATGGACAGATCTGTGGGTAGAGAGGGCCACCTGACAGAAATTCAGGAATGAAAGTTTAGCCAGCTCTCAGTAGATGGAAACCAGCAAAATATACAGTCCCGGTTCACTCTCAACCTTCCCTGACTGTCTGCAGGTATTCACCACTCCAATACTTAGTAGTATGTGACCTAGGCAATTTAATTATCCTTTCTGAGGTCTTAGTTCTCTGTAAGTTTATTTAAGTTTTAAATACCTGCAAAGCATTTAAACAGTGTTTGGTGCATAGTAAGAGCTTAGAAAGTACTGATTGAAGTTATTATTAGAAGTATCATTATCACGTGCTTGTTGGTTGCTAATTAATTCAGAAAAGAATAATAAAATTGTCATGATAGAGTATCAGATTGAAAAAGGAGAGGTAAAGAATTATAAATTAGTTTGTTCAGTGTGGAGTGTTATACATGTCAGGAACTTTTGTAGGCATTGCAAATAGTCCATGGCACTGGATATACTTGCAAGTTAAAATTCGAGATGGTATAATGCAGAATTGAATTTTGAACAGAAGCAGTTAAACAAATGTGAAATAATCAATTTTGTATTTTTCTAAGATAGCTGCAGAAGCAGCATATATGATGAATATAATAAAGGAGAGAGTGACTTGGAAAAATCAGTTTGCAAAATATATGACAGTCAAATCACATTCCTCTTTAACAAGAGGACAAATCATTGGCTATCACCAGTCTGAGAGCCGACATCTGAAAGAAAGCATCAGAAAAAATTTAATCAAAGCAAAAGTGTCATACATTTTTAAAGTACAGTTCTTCCTTCAGAATTATTAAAGCTGCTCTATTGCCTTGAGAATTTCACACAAAATGAATTCATAAGAAGAGTAAGATATAATCCTTGGTTTCTTTTGTGAGCTATATTGATGGGGAGGATACAGTCATACGGACATTGCATTATTTTACAAATGTCTCATTTGAACATTTCAAATAAAATGGAAAGTTTAAATTAAATATATTGTTACTTGAAAATGAGTTTGAGTAATGTATGCTATCCTTATGGGTATAAAAGATCTGTACAGTTTTGTTTAAAGAAAGACTGTCCTTGAGCAAGCAGGAAAAAAAAGTATAACCCAAGTGGAGAAGTGAAGTTCTTACTGCCTCACCCTTCACTTGGCTCCTGCAGTTTGTGCACAAAAACTGGCTCTTATGCATATATATAACACAGGACTTACAAAAGAATACATACTGGAAAAAAACTTTGTTTGGAAGGCTGTATGTATTTATCCATCAAATATTATGATGTCTTTAAAGAGAAATATATTAAATGGTACAGTATAAATTAGTATCATGCAGTGTGAAACAGTGAAGAAAGGAGGTAGCTTGGATATAGTCAGGAGTTTTAGTCATTGTTGAGCTTCTGGGTTTTAACATAGTGTTTTAAATATGTGAATCCTAAAATTAGGTGCTGGAATTTGAATAATGACTCCACAAAATGCAGTCTATGTATGACCAACTTGAGCAAGTCCCTCATCCTGGCTGTGCCTTAGTTTCACTAAAATTGGAGTTGTGATGAGGATTTAATATAAAACACATAAGAGCACATTTAAATATTTAATAAGTGTCTTCTACGGTTGCTGTTAATGTTATACTATCCTATCTACTTAGAAGTCAGAGTTATAAAGTCCCCCTCCCTTTTACAGCCTTTCCCTTCCTCTGTTACTCCCTGGCTTTGTCTTCTGCGGCAAGTCACATAACCCTTAAAGAATGTTTCTTCGTCTGTAAAGCATATGTAAAGGGACTGATTGATAATACTTGGTATCTTTCAAACTATCAAAATCTCTAATAATTAAAAACTAAAATAAAAAGAGACTATTTACCCTCAGGGTTCTTGATATTTTGAGAGTAACTTGTGAAGAAGGTGAAAATCCAGGAAGATATTCAAATGCTCACTGAAGTTAGCAAATCTGTTGGGACTTGACTTTATACTCAAAGTAAAGTCTGATAATATGGCTATTTGTGACATGTTATTCATCTGCCGATGTATGACCCAGTGTTTAAATGGCAATGCCATTCTTTACACACATGTAAACAAACACACACTCATGCACACACATAGGTCACGATTGTTTTGTCTTTGCTGACTTAGGTGTTGTAGAAATGTTTGTAATGAACCTGCCATATTAAAACTGAGAAGTTAAAGGTAAAATGTAACAGTTTGTCACAATTATGTTTCATATTGACAGGTGTTCTGAACTTTCTGTTTGATAACTAGACATATAAATTTCAGTTCTTAAAGCTTTGCAGCCAATTTAAGGGCTCATTTATTTCACTGACAGCAAGATGTATGTGCAGCCTGGCATACTGGATGTCTGGGGCCAAAATCGGCACTTTGTTGCTTGTGTGTTTCACAGGGAGTAAATAGTAGCAATTTTTCAGCATAGGCATACTAGCACAAGGTGTTTAGCAAATAAATGAGCATAAGATGACCTGTGGTGTCCTGAAATTACTAAAATTCATGAATAATAAAATGATCTATAGATTGTTAGCAGAGGGCTACAGCACAGGCTAATTTGCAGCCAGTGAAGCTTTGCAGGATAATTTATAACTTTTGAAAATTTAATGACTTCATCAATTTTTACCTATTTTTTACCAATATAATCTCCTGAATACCACTTTCAGCTATGATTTCCTTGTAAGAAAATATCTAAGACACTTACATGATTAGGGTATTAAGATAAGGTTGCTTTATTTAGATTTCTCGATCGTTTTGTATAATTCAGAAAATAATAGAGGAAAAAAACTTTAGTGGTTGTATGTGTTTTAATAAGACAATTTTACGAAAATAAACTTGAGATGTGTATATATATATATACACACACACACATACACACAAACAAAACTATGTAGTTTGATACTATTTCAGGGGCATATTATTTCTCTTTTAGCAACTATGTTTTTACTTTAAGTCTGAGTATTGACACCAATTCATTTTTTTCTTCACAAATATCATAGGAAAACGATCTTTAAATATAAAGATATATGTATCTCTTCTAATGCTCAAATTACTTGGAGAATATTTTTAAGTAATTCGTTCAAAGCAATTAATAAATAATGCTTGAAACTGTTTTATGTTCTTGCACCAAAGACAAATAATTTATTTAAAATTTCACAATATATATGAATGCATGTTTTTTCTTTTATAATATTTATGTTTTATACTTAACATGCTTAGAATGTTATTAGATTGTATTTAGACTATAACTTTATGATACATAACTGTTTTCTGAATGTCTTGATGGTTGAAGTTAAGAACTTTATACCACTGTCTCATATATATGAATGATGCAACCTTTTTATAGACAGATCCACATTCTTCAGATTTTTCTCAGTATTGTAGAATTTGTTCATTGAGGATGGTTTGGTTATTGCCAAAAACCAAACTTATTTCCTGACAGCATTTGAACAAGTTAGTCAGTAAGTTGGATGATGTAGGTTTTATCAAAATGGAATGTGAATTTAAGGCAATAAAACTATTTTTAACTGTGAACACTTAAACAGAATGTGTATTTATCTAAATAGTTCCTACTTGAAGGGGTTATTTTTAAGAATCAATATTTTATTTCTATTAAAAATTCAAATAATTTGTAGTCTTTTAATGTTTTATTTCCTTTATTAAATAGAATCTTTAGAATTCTACATTCCACAATCAAGTTTAATAACTATAAATTTTTTTTATTATTATTAGTGTATTTATAATTACAAATAATAGTTACTTAGAAGGAGTCTTAACACTTAATAGCTGCTATGACTTATGAACTACAGTATTTTTTATTTTATTTTATATTTTATCATTTATGAACTTGCAATATATGAATTAATACCACAATGTATATGCCAGCTAATTGAGACTAATAAGTAAAAGCAACCTTTTCAAGACCCTGGGTATAGTGAATAAAAGAACCAGCATTCAAATTCATATATATGTATCTAAGTTGTTTGTTCTTTCCAAAATACCACAGGTTGTCCCAAGATCCATCTGAAGTAAATGTGCACTTATTTTCAGTGGTGTTTTTATGATGTGAGTTAAAAATTGTAACATTTTTTGAAATTTAATATATTCACAACTTAGTTTGGTAACCTACTCTTTATACTTATTTTTCAGGACACTTTTATTTACCTCAGTCAATCCTAGTATGCATTTCTCCAAATTTCTGATTTGCTGCTGTCTCTTGATATAATGGAAGGAAATAAGGAATAAAGTAGTCTGACAGTCTTTTTTACATTCTTGCTATTTAATTCCCTGGACTTCAGTTTTTTCATTCATAAATGTGACAAATTAATAAAATTCATCATGGCAATCATGGCATTGGTGAATACCATATAGTGCATATGATAGCCCTAAAGTGCTCTATCTGTAATTCCCATGAAATGAAGAGACTACTAATTGAGAACTAGAGCATTTCAAAAATAATTATGTTGCAAAGAATGCGAATGAATTACTAAAACAGAGGGAGAGGAAGAGGGAAGAAGGCAGGGAGGGGCCTATTTAGAGATAAAACCGTTAATTTAAAAATGAGTTATTCTGGATTATTTTTAATAACTTATTTTGCCAGTTGCCAAAAGTTAATCAGTATAAATGTGGCTTGTCAGAAAGGGATTTCAGAGCCAAGAGGATCAGAGTGAATTATCAGCTGTCAACAACTTTGGTTTGGATATTTATTTGCTTTCAGCTCATTTTTTTCATGGGCAAGCAGAGTCACTTTGAGGTTTTTAGTTGAGATGGACAAATCAGTGACGAATGTAATTAAGCACATAATACATATTGCAAAATCTATTCTCCAGGAAGAATGGACTTGCCAGTATAGTAAAATGAAAATAGGTAGTGAAAAAGAAATACTGTAACAATCAGTTTGACAGCGTGATATGTAGGAACCCTTACTTAAATTCTCACCTGTTTTTCCTGTCAGTAGTTTTTATTTTCCCTCTTTTTACTGTTGGATTAGTAAAGTATCTTTTTAGATTTTTTTCATTATCATTAAAACATCTCTGAACAGTGAAAACATGCAATATTGAAATTTTCCTCAAAAATCGAGAGTTGGAAAGTGTGTGTGCATGCATGCATGCACATTTATTTTTGTTTTGGAAGGTTTGGTGAATGTGTTGGCGTCTGGGCAGGATCTTGGTTCAGTTGGCAGAGGTAGGGGCTCTCATGTCTAAGTGCCATTTAAATTCTGCCTCTTCTAGAAGTTAAGAGGAGAAAACGAATCAGTTATTCAACAGGCTAAATCTAATATTTGTAACATGAGATTTTCCCTGAGCCTGGATCCTGTTCTTTTGCTGTTTACAAATTCTTGGCTAGAAGCAGGATAATTCAGAAAATCTTTAAAGCTCTCACACATTTCTTTGATGAACTCTGATTATTTGGTTCTAACTTTGACAGTGTAGGCATTGGTTACATCAGCTTTGACAAGAATCCTCTTAAAAGCTGAATATTTTTAAGAATTAAAAATAAACCAACTGATTACATGCAGAAAAAATAACAATGTTCTTAAGATCATTCCTAGGAACATTCAGTTGTTTTCATGCTATGTGAAGGTACAAAAATACTTTCTGGAATTTTCATCTTATTTGAAATTTTTTTTAAAATTTTTTTATTTATGTGACAGAGAGACAGCCAGCGAGAGAGGGAGTACAGGAGGAGAGTGGGAGAGGAAGAAGCAGGCTCCCCGCGGAGGAGCCCGAGGCGGGAATCGATCCCAGAATGCTGGGATCATGCCCTGAGCCAAAGGCAGACGCTTAACGACTGCGCTACCCAGGTGCCCCTTCATCTTATTTGAAAGTGAGTACATTGTAGAATTTCAAAGTGAGAATGGCATGATCACCTCTTCCCTTAGCCACTTGTTTGGCGATCCACCCCACACAAAATGGTGTTGAGTACTCTTGTCCTGTAGAGGATTATCTTCAGTGGAATTCATTTGTATAAATCTATAAGTTGACTTGTATTAGAATTCATACCTGATGTCTGGGAAACATGAAATTTGTCCTGTCTTTGTTTAGATATTGTTTCTTCTCTGTGCAATTAACTTTCTTTGTTCTAGTACAGGGCCAAAAGCTCCAAATATAAACTTTTCCTTTTAGTTCTCCTAACACAGGAGTTATCGTTACATTTATAAATTCTTATATTCTCATATCTGAACTTTCCATATGGTTCCTCTCACTGGGCTTGAAATGAAGCGGTGGCATCATCCTTCACTTGCATTGAGGGTTTGAACAACTACACTGATGACTGTCAAACATAACTGCACTTTCCTCAAATCTTCAACCATCATCTTTCTATAGTCAAATAGCCAAAAGGAAGGATGATAATTAATATCGGTGGAAAAATATGTCAATCTCTTACTATGCCCTGATGATTATAGCATTTTCCTTTGGAATGAAGAGACACTTGGTACCTATTTAATTTTCTCAGTGCTTTGTTTGGCCTTAGCTAAAAGTGAGACTGAAATTGTTACAGATGTAAACTGATAGATTATACCATATGCCTTAATATGCTGTTAATGCTTTCAAGGGCAATTTAATGAATTGTGTGTAGCTTTAGAAAATTCTCACCATACTACCGCCTTTCTCAAATTTGTCATTTCTCATTTACCTAAGAAAAGATCCTTGAGATCACTCAACTATGTTAGTAGAATTGAAAGGAATTTTTACAGTGTAGCTAACAGCCCCTTTTTGGAGAAGCCTGTATCCAGTGCTTCTGATTACAGGAGTGTAACAATCTGGCCTCCTTGTCCCAACTCAAGACAAAATTTTAAGAGGCCGCTCTACCTGCAGAACATAGAGTCAATTTTGAGATGTTATCACAGTCCATGCTTTGCCCAATCCTGATTCTTTTCCTTTTTGTCCTTAGTGGGGGTCCCAAATATCCTTCCTGACAAACATCTCACATGCTAACCTTCATCTCAGGGTCTGTTTCCCAGAGAACACAGACACAACAATTAATGACCACAAAACACAAACATTACAATACAAGTAGGCTAGTTCAAAGAAAACCCTTAAATAATTTGCGAAGAAATCTTTGAAGTAGTTGATCAGAATGAGTACTGAGACAAAGGAACTCACTATACCCATCTTTGTTAAAAGCATCAAATGTATCTTTTTTCTTTAAAAATTATACTGAAATAAGCACAAATAATTTAATATATGAAGTATTATGAGAGATAATATGTTCCTAAATTCTACCTGTTATTTTCGATTTACCTAAATTGTAATCCTACACTTTCCAGTTAAACTTGTCACTCAGGGAACCTAAATGAAATGCTCAGATGTTAGAATATTATCATCATTTTTAAAATATATCCATTGTTTCTTCTAAACAACCCAAAAGCAATCTATCCATTGTATTTCCATTATGGTGTTTTATGGTATATATATATGGTATTATATACTTTAGATACTGTTTCTTAACTTGCTTCTCTTTGTAATAATTGCACACTATAATTTTCATTGCATGAATAAAAGCATGACAAGAAAGAATCATGGATATGTTTACATTAGTTTTTTTAGATCAAATTTAGAATATTTTTTCTTAATGTAAAAATAATGGCATGAAAATTGAAAATAAAGAAAAACAAAAGAATTATTACATCACTATGAAAATATAGGTATGTGTGTATACATATGATATTTTACATATTATTTAATAATTTTCATAATAATGTAATGCATTGTTATACTCTTCCATACAAAACATCCTCTTGGTAAACATTTTACTTTTCCAAAATAGAGATACGACGTATTTTTTCTAAATCATTTCACTATTCTTACTAAAAATCTGCAGTGAAATCTCGTGCTAATTTTAGTTTTTTTGAAGTTTATGTAAAACTTCCAATGTTTACATAAACTTCTTGGGAAGTTTTATAGAATTTATTTTTTTTTAAAAAATGTTATACAATTTCAAAGGTAAATAATTTGGAGGAATAGCAGAAGAACTTTGGTATCCCTTTGCTTAAATTTACATAATTAAATTTTGACCCATTTATTTTTATCTTTTACCTCTATTCACTCATCTATATCTCTCTTATACATATGTTGTTTGTATCATAGGTATCATACTATGTATCATATATATCATATTTGATATCATATATGGTAATACATATGGTTAAAGATAATGTTGCAAATGTATATTATGTGTGTATATGTGTGTGTGTGTATAATATTAGAGACGTCATGTTCCCTTACCTCTAAATAAAATACCTCATTGTGCATTATTTAAGAACAAGAACATTCCGTTAACATAGCCACAGTAGAATTACTAAAATGTGAAAATTTAAGATTGGCTCAATGCTATTATGTAGTCCATAGTCCATATTCATTTATATGAGTTACCCAAATTATGTTATTTAGGTAATTTGTTTCCAAGTATGGATTCATCAATCATCACACATTATTTTTAGGTTGACTTGTCTTTTATTTGGCTTTAATCTGGAGATGCTTTTTCTGATTTTCTTTATCTTCCATACTTTTAGTTTTTGAGGTATACTGGTTATGTCAAAGAGCATCCCACAATTTGAATTTGTCTGATACTTTCTTGTAATTATATTTAGATTTTGCATTCTGGGTAAATATATCAGATTAAAGTGGTATGTTAAGGATTCTCTATTGCAAACTTACTGTTTTTCCTTTGTAGTTAACAACTGAGTGGACAATACTAGGGAGTATGTAGATATCTTGGTATTATTCAAGTTTTAACCAGTGATTTGATTTAACCAGTGATTTTACCCATTATGCCAATATGTCATTTTCATGAAAGTTCTAAAATTGAGGTTTTATTATTACAGTCCATTCTATAATTTTTGTCAGCATTTTTCTATAAAGAAACCCTGCCCACTTTTTTAGATTTTGTTATACATTACTTTGCATGACTATGGAAACATAAATTTACATTTGTAATTAATTATACTCTATTTTTATTTTTTAAATTTTTTTAATTATATTATGTTAGTCACCATACAGTACATCCCTGGTTTTTTATGTAAAGTTCGATGATTCATTAGTTGTGTATAACACCCAGTGCTCCATGCAATACGTGCCCTCCCCACCCCCATCACCAGCGTATTCCATTCCCCCAACCCCTCTCCTGTGAAGCCCTCAGTTTGTTTTTTTTAATGTTCAAAATGTCTAAATAAGAGCTAGATTTTGTGTATTTTGACCTGTCCATAACATTTTATTTTTGTCCCTTAGATATTTTGTCCTAGATTTATCTTGTTCTCTTCTTACCCAGCCCTGAAATTAGCCATATACAGACATAGGTTTTCTTAGTGTTTCCAGACATACTGTATGGACAATGCCTGGAAGTTTTTGTATCTGTCTGTTATATGTTTCTCTTAGTATGTATGTGTATTCTGTGTATGTGTGTGTGTGTGTGTGTGTGCTTATCCTTTCTTATTCTTTTATCTATATAGATATATATCTTTGTAATCTATGTATAAAAACCTTGAGTCCATTTTTGTTTCTATCAAATTATGGTTAAATTTTTCACAATTCATTTTAGCCTCCCTTTTTTCCTTCTTTGTACCTTTTCCAACAGGGAGAGACCTGCCTTCCATTTTCTACAATATATTTACTGTTTGCTCAATACTACTGTGGAAACCAAACCTGCTAACTTGAGTTTAATAATTGCTCTTTCTTTTTCTCTTTAGCTTGAATCTATAAAATCAGAGTACTGTATTTTAAAGTTACATGGGAATTTATTTTCCCTGTTTTGTATGGCTGTGCTATTTATCTGAAATGCAGTTATGCTTAGTTTTATTAGTAAAATAGGCTAAAATTTACTTTCTCTTTTCTGTTTTATTTATTTAACTCATTTTCATTGATTGCTTTTGTTTTGTAAAATGTAACAGTTCCAAAAATCAAAATTATGCAAGTTATATTCAGAGAAATACCACTAGTTCCTCATTCATTTCATCCTAATGCCATTCCCAGTATGTAACCAATCTCATAAGTTTCTGTTCTTTTTACATTTTTCTTGGAAAAATTACAAATCTGTGTATATTTTTATATTTTCCCTATTAGACATAAAGTCAGTATACTATAACTTTCTTTTCTCACACAACAAATTATATCAGTTCACAGAAATGTTTCTTCATTTATAAAGTGGCATATATAGCTGCATATATCCATTATGTGGGTATAATAATGTATAATCAACTAGTCTTCTATATATGGACAATTTTTTTCTTCCAAGTTTTTATTTTAATTCCAGTTAACATTCAGTGTAATATTGGTTTCAGGTGTAGGATTTAGTGATTTCATCACTTATATATAACACCCAGTGACCAACACAACCCACCACTATTTAATCCCCCCTGCCCACCTCCCCTCTATCAACCTTCACTTGGTTCTCTATAGTTAAAGAGTCTGTTTTATAATTTGCCTGTCTCTCTTCCCCCCCCACCCCGTGTTCATGTGTTTTGTTTCTTAAATTCCACATATGAGTGAAATTATATGATATTTGTGTTTCTCTATTTCGCTTAGCATAATACTCTCTAGTTCCATCCATATTATTGCAAAATGGCAAGATTTCATTTTGTGGCTGAGTAATATATATGGGTGTTTAGATTTTTATCAATACACTGCAAAACTATGTAATAAGTAACTTTAAGAGCATGTATTTTCATGTATTCAATGTGTATCTTTAGGTTAAATTACTAAAACTGGGATTGTTAATCATAAGAGTTAAATACTTACATAGGTTATTAGATATTTCTGAAATTTCCTTGTTATGAACTGTTCCAGTGTGCATTTCCACTGGCATTTGATAAGAGTACCATTTCTTCAAAGCTCCATTAATTAAATGTTTTCAAACATTTTTATTTCTGCCAATTTGAGCTAAGAAATATTATCTTAGTGTAGTAGTGATTTACATTTCTCTTATTGTAACTGAGATTAAATATATTTTCATTAGTTTGAGGACCATTTTGACATTCATTTGTGAGATATTTTTTCACGTATTTTGTACATTTTTATTGGGATTTATATATTTTTTTCCTCTAATATTTGTGTGGTTTCTTTTAAAGTTATGTCTCTGGTCTATTTGAATTTTATTATTTTGTATGGTGTGAGATAGCGATTTAAAATGATCGCTTCCCAAATGTTTATACAGTTGCTATAGTACCATTTATTAAAAAGTTTATCTTTGGGACGCCTGGGCAGCTCAGTCAGTTAAGCGTCTGCCTTTGGCTCCGAGTCCCACATTGGACTCTGCTCATCAGGGAGCTTGCTTCTCCCTCTGCCTGCCACTCCCCCTGCTTGTGGTCTCTCTCTCCCTGGCAAATAAATAAATAAAATCTTTAAAAAAAAGTTCATCTTTGCTCTAGTTATTTGAAATGCTACTATTATCATATAATTGATTATATATACTTTGGAGACAACTTCTAGACTCTAATGTCTATTACACAAGATGTCTATGTTTTTTGCCCCTGTATTCTGTTATTTTAGCTTAAGAAGTTTTAAAGTCCATTTTTAAGATTTTGTAGGTTAGTGAGCTCTCACAGCTTTTCTGTTCATTGTTTGTTAATTTAGATTTTCAATGGGAGTTCAAGATAGTTCCTCTGGAATTAGTTGTAATTTCCTACTTGCATTGAAGTTTGGGATCCTTTCTTTCTACTATTTATGAATGAGTATGTAGATTTTAGATGAGTTTAATTGTTCTCGTTAGATGTAGTTATTTTGGAGAATGTTCAGAGTGATTTGGATTTAAATGATGACAAATTTCTCAGGTTATACAGAATAAAAAAAGAAAGAAAGCTTTTAAATATATCATTAAAACCAAGTTTGGCAAAATTATAAATATATATTTATATGTATATGTATAATTTTTGTATGCATATGTATATACAATTTATATGTATGTATACGTATATGTATATATATTTATAAGTGTATATATTATATATGTGTGTATATATTTTATAATTTTTGGAAATTTGTACCTCACATGATCTATGAAAATTAACTCAAAATGGATTAAAGATTTAAATATAAAAGCTAAAACTATAAATCTCTTAGAAGAAAACTTAGGTATAAATATTTGTGACCTTGGATTAAGAATTGGTTTCTTAGATATGACTCCAAAGCACAAGCAACAGAAAAAAATAAACTGAACTTCCAAATTAAAGCCTTTTCTATGCTTCAAAGGATGTAATCAAGAAAGAAAAAAAGACAATTCATATGATGGTAAATAATATTTGCAAATTATATTTGATAAGGGTCTAGTATTCAGGATATATAAAATGACCTTACAACTCAAAATTAAGAAGACAGATTATAGAATTTTAAAACTGGGCAAAGGAGTTTGAATAGACATTTAACCAAGGAATACATACAGGTTGTCAAGAAATATATCAAAAGCTACCCATCATTACTCATTAGTCATTAGGGAAATACACATCTAACTGCAATGAGATATCACTTCACACACACTAAGATGACTATTAAAAGAAACTATAGACAGTAACAAGTGTTTTTGAGAATGTGGAGAAATAGATTACACTTTGCTGGTAGGAATGCAAAATGGTGCGGCTCCTTTAGAGAAAGGTTGAGCAGTTCTCGAAATAATAAACATACAGTTACCATATAATCCTGCAGTTCCACTTCTAAGTATGTACTCAAGATATTTGAAAATATATGCTCTCACCAACAATTTTATATGGGTATTCTCAGTAGCAGTAGTCTTAGTAACTGAAAGTTGGAAAAACCCAAATGTCCATCAACAGATGAATATATAAACCATATATGTTGTATCCATAGAGTGGCATATTATTCAGCTACAGAAAGGAATGAAGTGCTGATACACTATGACTCCTAAAACATTATGCTAAGTGAAAAAAGCCAGGCACAAAGTGTTGCATAGGGTAGCAGTTGTCAAGGGCCAGAAGAAATAATTGGGAGTGAATGCTAGTGAATGCTTCTTTTTGGTGAGAGGCAAATGTTCTGAATTAGATAGTGGTGATTCACAGATATTGTGAATATACTAACAGTTCCAAAATTACTGAAGGCAACTGAATTGTATACTATAAAAAAGGTTAATTTTGTAGTATGTGAATTATATCTTAATTTTAAAATGTTGGAAAATACATTGCATAATAGTGTATGTGTGTATTGCAAAGACCTGCAATCTGTTGATTTACATTTGGAATTAGTTTACCTACATTTGGTGTGGAAGTTGTGGAAATTAGAATTCAAAGTGAAGTACAAGGAAAAAGCGTATAGATTCAAGGCATGGACTTTGAGGAAGGTTCATACCTAATAGGAAAAAGAAAGGAAGCAAAGAAATTGCTACTGAGAATCCCTAGATCTCCCTTGGTTAAGGATATTAGGGGCATCATGAGTAGATAAGAGTTTTCATTCACTTTCAAATTTATTTTTAAATAAGAGTATAATTTAAAATACAGAAGTCAGGGTAGGCCTAACTAGATATACACATTTGAATAAATTCCTAAAGGTCACGATGGGGGAAGACATGTGGTCTTGGAAGGAAAGTTTTTTCAGGCATAGGAACAGGGATGTAAATGCTTTGAGGCAGGAGCATGCCTCCAGTATAAGAATTTGGAATTAAAAACAGAGTCTACTATTGACAAATCAATATTAATGTGAAGAATTAATTAGTCTTTAAAGTGCTACTTGGGATGCCTACATGGTTCATTCAGTTAAGTGTCCCATTTGTAGTTTTGGCTCAGGTCATGATCTTATGGGTCGTGGGATCAAGCCCCACATCAGGCTCCACGCTCATTGGGGAGTCTGCTTGAAGATTCTCTCCCTCTGTCCCTCCCCAACTCACATTTTTTCAGACCTCTCTCTCTAAAATAAATCTTTTAAAAAAATAAAGTACTACTTACACTTTATATTCCTACTTAGGTTAATCGGCAATTTGGGATGCACATATCATCAGATATATCTTTTTTGATGGATGTCATTTTCTGAAGAAATGTGAAGATTACCATATGAAATTTTACATAGATCCAGGTATGTTTAATTTCCACATACTTGTTTTTCTAAGAGTTAATGATTGTTGAATGCCTAATATTTTTTCATAGGTTTTCTCATAGGTTTTCTCTCTCTGCACATTCTCTGTTTCTCTCTCACTCTGTCTCTCTTCTGAGAGAGGAGTGGAAAGTACTTTATGTTATAGACCTTGCTCTCTGTGTTTATTTTACAGACATGGTATTTAGATTTATAATTTACCTTGTCATCAAATAATAGGATTATACAATATTTAAAAGTGAGCATCATTTATACATTCATATTGAAATGTAAGCAATTCATAATATATTAATTAAATGTATTGCATTAGTATTTTCATTAATCCATATAGCATATTATTTGTGCTTGCAACTGTCATGATTAAGTGATATAAACTGTGATAAGAATATTATAAAACTGTGATAAGAATATAAGGATAATGCTACTTTCATCCATTATTTCTCCTCTCGTGTTCAATAATAGCAACATTAAGTCCTCACAGTTGTGACAGCTATAAAAGGATGTGGTTAGCTTATCTGTAGCAAGCTGCAAAGGTAAAAATGATAACGTAATTTGCTATCACAGAATGGTTTTTAAGTCATTTGCTTTTATTTGTAAAATTAATTAAAAAAGCAAGATTGAAAGTTGACACACTGAGGATTTTATTCTTTTGCCTAATGTAGCATATTATTCCTATCTGAAAAATACTCAGTTGTAATTTTCCTTTTATTTTCTTCTCTTAAAATATCAAAAAGTTTAGTTAACGATATTCAACATTATGTGGAAATTTTTTTTTCCTAGCAATGTGTTTTATACGCAGATCAGATATTTTTGCACATCACATAACACTCAGTCTGCGATAACTAAACTGGAAAGATTTTTCTATGATAAAACACAGTACGTGCAGTTTGAATTTTTGCAGACATTAGATAATAAAAATGAATTTAGTTATAAGACATAAATAGCTTTCATAAGAACCTCGAAGGTGCCATTGAAGCAGAAAAAGAAAAATAATTTTCTATGACAGGTGTTCTAACAATATTTATACTGGAAAACAAAGAGTTTATTCATATATCATTATTATGCTTCATGATAATAAATACAATTAGCATGGGATACCATAACTAATTATGCAATTTAAAGGAAACATAATTTATTGTTTTTTATTGTAAAAACATTTCATCTGTTTGAGTGTCGTTTTGTAGAAAATATAGGGCTTTTGCTGATAAAATGATTAGTTGTTGAAAACACTTCATATACTTTATTAGCTCATAATAAAGATGCCTTTCCATAGAAGAACTATCATATTATCTTATAGATTTATGTGTTTTATTTTGTATCATTTATAAACATCCTTATGGCTATTTATTCAGGTCCCAGCAGTTCAATGAATGACATTTAATAGATATGTGGAGAAAAACACACGCTTAATTAGTAGAAAAAATTAAACAGTAACAAAAAACTTTAACTACCAAGATATACTATTTCAGTTAGCTCTTTATTGTTCAGATAGCGCTTCTAAAATAAGGGGGAAAAAACTTAATTTACCAGAAAAGAATTGTTTTAGAAAATCTGAATTCATTTACACAAGTTTTTTTTAACATAGTATGTGTTATTTTAAGTACCGAATATCTACCTTAATAGAAAGGTCATTATAAGAAAACTTTTCAGAGTCATAGTCTTTTAATATCATTTTAGTGCTAATTTTAATTTTTAACTTGCTTTGCATTGCCACTAGGTGGAACCAATAAACTTTATAATTTCTGTTAATGCATTTTTGTCCTATATGTTTATACTTATAAACTCTTCAACTAAAAATCCTGGAAATAGTTCAACACTTCTTAACTCTGTGAATGGGCATCAAAAATTGAGTAATACCAACAACCTAGCAATACCATCGGCAAACACTAGTATAAAAACAAAATGTCATCAATAACAACAAATCTGAGTAGTTGAAAAATATCAGAGAGAATATGCAGTCTTTAAGCAATCAGGAGGAAAAGTAAATCATAATCTGAAACTGTACTAACATATTTGATGACAAATATTGAATGTGTCTTTGTAGAAATCTATTAAATGCAACAAAATAGATGTATGCTAATTTTTCAATTGTAGTTATTGAGAACCATTGAATCAGAAATCAAACCTATTTTAAATGTCTCCATGTAAAAATTATTGCTATTGATCAACAATAGTCAGCTAATTGGTAATTTGTGCTTGTGTTTGATACTCTGTTTTTCAAATTAGTTATTTTTTTTCTGGATCTTTATACAAGAAAAAATGAGGACACTATTAAGAAATAGAAAATACATGGTGGTACACATAATAAACTTTTTCTGCCTTCATTTAGAGGGTTGATTTTTTTTCAATACATCCAGTTCCCAGAATTGGAAAACCCTATTTATGCTCAATAAAAAAAAGAAGCAAGTGAGAGGACTGATAGGATAATTATAAAATAACATTCCTGGATACTTTTATAACTTCAATTTTCAAGTCTGGAAATTGAGACTTAAAAAGTTTAGTGTCTTTTCCAAAGACAATTAGCTTTTAGAGCTGGTTTCTAATACAAGATAGCAGCCGTTAGTCCCTATACAAAAGACGAGCACGCTTAGAATATGGAGTATACGGAGCACATGTAAAGCAGTGAACCTTAAAAGACAAGCCTAAAACATCAAAAGCCTTGAATGCCATGTGAAGACTTTTCTGTAATTGTAGCCACTGTAATTAATAAGATGACATATGAAGAGCATGAAGATTGGAACAGAAGAAAGCCAAGGGCGGAGCCAAAAAAACCCCAAAACAACAACAACAAAAGCACAAACCCACACAAAAACCTGTATTAGTTTACTAGGGCTGCCCAACAGAGTACCGCAAACTGTATGGCTTTACACAACAGAAAGTTATGTCTCACTGTTCTGGAAAATAGAAATCTGAAGTCAGGGTGTCAGCAGGGCTATTTTGTCATTAAAAAAGTGTTGGGGGAACTATTATTCTGTATGTATCAAATGGAAGAGTCTACTAAAAGATGTTGATTTGATAAAATTTGTCAAATGCCACAGACTTTTAAGTAAGTGTAAACCTAAAGCTTCCTGTTAAATTTAGCAGAATGGTAGTTGATGATTTTAACAAAAGTTGCTTTAAAGAGCAGAGTAGATCTAGTAGACTTCATTTTTGTTGATTGATTATTGAATGGGATTTCTCAGGAATCTTGATTTTGAATGGAAGACAGTATTGTCATTGCTTAAGATGGGACAGATGTATGCAAGTTTAAACTGTATGGGGAGAAAAAGGAGTAGAGAATATGCACGTGCTGGATATTAATGGGAAAACTCATTGAGTGACGGTGCTAGGATGGTCAAAACACAATTAAATTG
Source organism: Ailuropoda melanoleuca (assembly GCF_002007445.2). Lineage (NCBI taxonomy): Eukaryota > Metazoa > Chordata > Mammalia > Carnivora > Ursidae > Ailuropoda > Ailuropoda melanoleuca. Next base: position 99,374,634 of record NC_048224.1, read on the forward strand.
ATTTATCTTTCATAGAGTCTAGAGAATATGGGAAGGATGTTAGCCCATTCAGATGTTCTAAAACTACAGTGAACTTTGGTGTAATTTATAATGATCGTTTTTTAGAAGTGAATGGTGAAATCAGCTTTTGAATGGAAGTGGATCTCAGGAAGGAGATGATTGAGGAAAGTGTTAGAGGCTTGAATAATTACTGCACAGAATAAATGAGAGTGGTGACTAGAGAAATACAGTATGATTGCTCTAAGTGTCCAGTGATAGTTGGCTATTTACAAAGATTACAGTCACACGCAGCAGCACAAATATGGATTGGAAAAGTCACAAAATTAGAATGATGGTAGTTTGGGCTTGAGGGTAATTATGTAGCTGATTAGAGTGTTGGAAGACAGAAGTAAATAATAAGGGCTGATCAATGGTGATAAGTGTAAGTAATAAGGAAAATTACAAGAAGAGAAAAACAGGCTCTGTAGTTAAATAAAATTGTCCTATGTTACTCTCTGAACATTTAAAAAATCAAATAGAAACGTGTATGTGTGCTTTAATTAAAGATTTTTAAAATAAAATATGCAGATATATCACAGTGAACTTTTGATTATGTCTCAAAATAATTACCTAAATGACCGAATCATTTCTTGACCTATGAGTTTAAGTACATAAAGGTACTATTTAATTCTGGATTAAATGAAGAAAAGTAAGTAAGTTGGGATTTGGGACTCATAGCTTTATTAAACATATGGGATAATATTGAAAACATGTTTTCCTTTAAGAAATGATAATATATGAAGAAAATATCGGGTAACATTATTGAATATCTGTGGTTTGAATCAGTACTTACAGATATAAGGCCATAATAGAGGTGTGTAATGTTCTGTTAGGACTCTCAAAGTATGTAAAAATAGCATGCATCAACCATAATCATAATGAGTTAGTCCCATGAGCTAAAACTGGAAAAGTTAATGGGCTTTTGATGGAAAATGTTGTTGATAGTCATGGTGTTTCCACTTAAGCTGAGAGGTTTTTCTTTTTTCTCCCTTTTTAATGAAAATGTCAGCAAGCTAGAAGGTGACCTTAGCACACAAAATCTTATGACTGGAGATGAAACATCAACTCTTTTAGTGAAATTTGTAATTATGTCTAAGCATCCAGAGACAAGAACACAAGTGGAAGAAGAGGTAGACTCATTATTATCACTTGTGACCTATCCCTGCACTAAGGAACCACAGAATTACTTACAAAATCAAGATATCATTGTCAAAGTGAATTGTTCATAGGTCAAAGAAAAAAATGCAGAGGAGATAACTGCAAATGATAAAAAATAAAATAAAATTGAAGAAATGAAAAGGAGACAGATAAATTGGCTCCATTAACTAGATGAAAATAGAAAGCAGCAAAGCTAAGGTAAATCTTCTTGGTGTGGTATTTATACACCAGGCATTATCTTTCACATTTCAGAACCAAACACAAAATTTAGAACAACCAAGTCTTCAAATAAGATATTATTTCAGTAAGTTTTGAAGAGCTCAAAGGACAACAAAACTTTATCCTCTATTTTTTAAAAATTCTCAAGCCATAAAATTAAATCCTTCTGGATTAACTTCATTAATTTAAAAGCACATTCTATAAAAGAATGTTGGTATTATACAGTTGAATAAGCAGAATTATTTCTCTTTGAAGCAGTTATGATTCCTAGCTTAACAAATAGTAGAAAATATTACCTATCTTAAACAAGGAGTTATTATGACCTGTATTGAAAATCCAGAGGTATGGCTGCCTTCTGTCAGAAATAGATTAAGATCTGGGTCCATTTTCTTGGGGAAGAAGNAAAACTTTTTTTTTTTTTTTTTTTTTTTTTTTTTTTGACTGTATTTTCCTCTCTTTTGACTTTACCTGAGGTCATTTTGCTTGATGGCAACAAAATGGCTGAGGCAGTATGAGGCCTCATGTCTGCAGAACCACTACCCTAAGCAAGTGAAAGTTACTCTGTCCAACACAAATCCTATTCTCCATTCTGACTGGTTCATCCTGTGCTAGGCACCCTGGTAACGAGGACTGAGATCATGCAGGATGTTCCATCCCAAACCAGGATGGTTCTCACTCCTAGAGTAAGGATGGAATCAGTTCCACCTGACATGTTTTGTCCTCTGTAACACTGATGAACAAATGGATGTGGGACTGTAAGGCTAGCATAGAGATGTATTGTGAGGTTCTTAATTGATCAATTCAAGAAGTAGGGAGTTGGCAGTGATGTACCCAGTGCAGTGGAGAGGGGAAGATCTGCCAAAGTAGCAGGTAATAGAAAGTATGTTGTCTCTAAAGAATGTAAAAACCAACCAGTAATAAAGGCAACCAAAAGCTGGTCTGCTTCTTATAGCTATGCTCTGGTAAGTCTTAATTATGCCAGTGGTAAAATACTCATTCTTGAAAAACCTTTTTCAGTCTGTCTAAATTTTATTTTAACGTATGTGTAATTTACATACAATAAAGTGCACATATTTAAGAATACAGCGTGATGAATTTTGACACATAAAACTATGTAAGCACCAACTCTCTTATGAACATATGGAGCATTTTCATTAACTCTGAAAATCCTTCTGTGTCCTGTTTCTACTCATTCCTTGCTGAGCCTTGAGAAACAAACACTGTTAGGAGTTCCATTGTCAGAGATTAGTGTTGCCTGTTAGGACACTTAATATTAAAAGAATCACATAGTGCATATTCTTTTGTGTTTGACTTCTTGTGCTGAATATAATATTGTTCAACATTATTCCATTTGATTGCTGAATAATATCCTATTACGTGAATACAGCACAGTGTGCTTATCTATTTTCTCCTTATGGATATTTGATTTCCCTCCTCCAATTTTTGTCTATTATGAATAAAGCTGCTATAAACATTTTCGTATGATACTTTTTGTAGGCATATTTTCATTTGTTTTGGGTAAGGCAAAAAAAAAACCCTTAATTGGTTGGTCATAAGTTAGGTTTATTTTTAATTTATAAGAAACTGTCAAGAGTTTTTCAAAATAGTTTCTTCATATTCCACACCTCTCAGCATTATATGAGAGTTTCAGTTGATCTACATCCTTGTAACTTGCTGTTGCCAGTCTGTTCTAATTGAGTCATTCTTATGGATATGGTTTCTTTTTTTTGGTTTACATGTACATTTCTCTAATAATGAATGCTGAGAAAATTTGGATCAACCATTTGGATATCTTCCTTTATGTAGAATCCTTTCTCATTATAACTTCTCAAACTCTACAACTAAGGTTTGCATAGTTTTACTATATAAAGAAAACGAAAAAAGGAAAAAAAAAAGGTAATCTCACTTCGCCTCTCAGAGTTTCCCCTTTTAAGCGTCTTCATTCCCTGAGTCCTGGTTACTTGAACAGGTTTCTGAAGACATTAATCAAATATCTTTTAAAATTTAGTTTATTTGCTTAATTGTTAACTTTAGTAAGTCCAAGGAGAGATGGGTGGAGGATTATTTATTGTTGGTTGTGATGTTCATTGTCTGAAATATTTCCTCATTCTTGTTCAATAATTGTTATATTTTAAACTATTTTTATTTTAATTCCAGATTTTATTTGGATCTCCATTTAAAAATTTTGTCTGTTTATCTAGTCCTTCTAACAGTTCTGTTGGACTACATATGTTCACTTGCTTTAAATCTCTGTTCAAACATTACTTTGTCAGAGAGCATTTCTTGACTGATCTATTAAATTAGCAAAATAGAATAATTTTTAACCAGTTATACTGTGTTATACTGATTTTTTTAATCCAAACTTATCAGCCCAAGATGCAGTGTATGTTTTTAAATCTACTTGTTTTCTACCTTTTTTTTTTCAAAGATTTTACTTATTTGAGAGACTGGGAGCAAATGAGCACACTCATGCAAGCTTGTGGGGGGGGAGGGGCAGAGAGGGAGAGAGAGGAAGAGGGGAAGAACCCCAAGCAGGCTCCATGCTGAGTGGGGAGCCTGACTTGGGACTGGATCGCAGGACACTGAGATCATGACCTGAGCTGAAACCAAGAGTTGGACACTCAACTGACTGAGCCACCCAGGCACCCCAATTTTCTATCGTTCTTGATCCTCTGGTTGCCTCTTCATTAAATTGCAAGTTTCATGAGATTTGAAACTCCATATTATTTCTCCTGTGCTGTGTCCTAGCCCACAGCATAAGAGATCAGTACAAATTTATTATATGAAACAAATACATTCATAGTTGAATACATGCCTGTTTAGTCACGTTTTTCTCCTAAAATGCCAGTAGCCTCTGAACTTTAACATCCACTGATGTATATTCTTATCTCAATTAAATAAACTGTGAAATTATACTCTGTATGCTTTCCATATATTTATGTGACATCTCTCTCAATAGCATGTCTATTGCATATAGTGGCCATCAATAATATACCTCTCAGCTTCATAGTCAGTGTTCATTAAATTGAAATTCAATAAATATTAATTAAATTATAGGCATTCTGAGGGAAGAGCTTCAGTTTAGAGTGCTCTTGATTGCTAAATTATTGAATATCCTTAATTTCTAAAGCCCAATTGGCAATCCTACAGGAGCAACTAAAGTCTAGCTTGTTGGTTATAATTTAATTCCATAAAGTTAATTATCAAACCTATCATTTATTTCCACTTCATATGCCCAGGACTTAGCATAGCAATAAATAAATATTTTTTTCAAATTTTTTGTTAAGCTAAAATACGCATAACAAAGTTTACCTTCTTAACCATTTTAAGTATAGAATTAAGGGGTATTAATTATACTCATTGTGTTGAGCAACCGTCACCACTATTTATCTCAGTAATTCTTTTCCTCTTTCAGAACCAAAACTCTGTACCCATTAAACAATAAATTATTTCCTCCTCCCTTCAGTCCATGTAACCGCTATTCTAGTTTTTATCTACTTTCTATAATTTCAACTACTCTAATTACTTTATATAAGTAGAATCCTGCAGTATGTGTCTTTTTGTGATTGGTTTATTACACTTTAGCATAATGTCCTCCACATTCATCCATGTTGTAGCATGTGTCAAAATAGCATTCCTTTTTAAGGCTAAATGATATTCCATTGTATGTATACACCACATTTTGCTTATCCACTTATCCAATGATGGACACTTGAGTTGCTTCCACATTTTAGCTATTGTAAATAATGCTACTATGAACACAGGAGTGCAGATATCTCTTTGAGGCCCAGCTTTAAATTCTTTTGGGTATATACTCTGAAGTGGAATTGCTGGATCATATGGTAATTCAATTTTTAATTTTTGGGGGAACCACCATGTTTTCCACAGTGGCTTTACTATTTCACATTCTTACTATCAGTGCCCTAGGGTTACAGTTTCTCCATGTCTTCACCTATACTTGTTATTTTCTGTGTTTTTCTTCTTTCCTTTTTTAATAATAGCCATCTTAATGGGTGTGAGGTGGTATCTCATTACAGTTTTGATTTGCATGTCTCCAGTGATTAGTGATGTTGAACATCTTTTTATGTGCTTCTGAGCCATTTGTATATTTTCTTTGGAGAAATACCTATTCAAGTACTTGTCCGTTTTGAATTGAGCTGTTTTATTCTTGCTGAGTTTTAGAAGTTCCCTATATATTCTGGATATTAATCACTTACCAGATTATAATCTTCAAATACTACGTCTTATTTTGTGGGTTTTTTTTTTAAGATTTTATTTATTAATTGGAAAAAGAGAGCGAGTGTGCTCTAGCGGGGGGAGGGGCAGAGGAAGAAGGAAAAGCAGACTCGCCTCTGAGCAGGAAGCCTGATGCAGGGCTTGATCCAAGAACCCCGGGATCATGACCTGAGCTGAAGGCAGATGCTTAACCGACTGAGCCATCTGGGTGCCCCTTATTTTTTTTTGTGTGTGTTTAAACGTTTTTGATAGTGTCTTTTGATGCACAAAATTTTAAATTTTCATTAGGTCCGTAGAAATTGTTGCTGAATTGTTATGAAGCTTTTGCTCTGTGTTTTCTTAGAAGAGTTTTATAGTTTTATCTATTTTTTAAAGATTCTGTTTACTTATTTGAGAGCGTGCATGGGGGCAAAGGAGCATGAGGGGGAGGGGCAGAGGGAGGAGAAGACTCTCCCTTGAGCAGGGAGCCCACTGGGGAGCATGATCCTAGGACTCTGAGATTGTGAACTGAGCTGAAGGCAGATGCTTAACCGACTGAGCCACCCAGGCTCCCCCAGAGTTTTATAGTTTTAGATATTATACATGTAATGTAGGTTTTTGATTGATTTGAGTTAATTTTTCTATATGATGTTAACTAAGTGTCCAACTTCATTCTTTAGCAATTGGATATCCAATTTTCCCAGGACCATTTCTTGAAAAAAAACAGTCCTTTCCCCATTGAAATGTCTTGGCATCTTTGTCAAAAATCGTTTGATCATATATGTAAGGGTTTATTTTGGGGTTCTATATTCTTTTGATCTATACAACTGTCTTTATGGCAGTACTGCATTATTTTGATTACTTCAGCTTTGTGGTATGTTTTGAAATCAGAAAGCATGAGTTCTCCAGATTTTTTTCTTTTTGAAGATTGCTTTGGCTATTTGGGGTCTCTTCAGAGACCATGTGAATTTTGAGATCAGTTTTTCTGTTTCTGCAAAAAAACATCGGGATTTTGAAGGAATTGCATTAAATCTGTAGATCACTTTTGGTAGTACCGACATCTTAACAGCATTAAGTTTTCTAATCAATGAAATTGGGATGTATTTCTATATATTTATGTCTTTTTCAATTCTTTCAGCAAAGTTTTATAGCTTTTATAAATATTCCACCTCCTTAAGTGAAGATAATTCCTAAGTAACTTATTCTTACTGATTAATGTTTTAAATGGAATTGTTTTGTAATTTCCTTTTTAAGCTGTTCATTATTAGTGTATAAATGCAACTAATTTTTATGGATTGAATTTGTAACATGCCAATTTGCTAAATTTACTTTTTGACAAGAGTTTTTTGTGGATTTTTTATGGTTTCTACATATAAGATCATATCATCTGTGAACAGAGATAATTTTACTTCTTCCTTTCTGATTTTGTTTCCTTTAATTTCTTTTTTTGACTACTTGGTCTGGCTAGAATTTCCTGTACTATGTTAAATAGAGGTGGTAAGAGTGGGAATCCTTGCCATGCTTTTGATCTTAAAGGAAAAGCTCTTAGTTTTTAGCATTGACTATGATGTTTGCTGTGGGTTTTTCAGATATGGCTTTTATTATGTTGAGGCAGTTTCCTTCTATTCCCCGTTGATGAGTGTTTTTATCCTACAAGAGTATGGAATTTTGTCCACTGTTTTCTCTGCATTTCTTGAGATCATCACTTGATATCCATCTTTCATTTTGTTAATGTGGTGCATCACATTAATTTGTGGATGTTGAACCATCCTTGCATCCTTGGAATAAGTCACATTTAATCATGGTGTGTGATCCATTAAATGTAAGATCTTTTATTGTTGAATTCAGTTTGTTAATACTTTATTGAGGAATTTTGCTTCTATTCATTAGGGATATTGCCCTGTAGTCACTTTTCTTATAGTATCTTTATTTGGTTTTGTTATCAGGCTAATGCTGACCTCACAGAATGAGTTATGAATGTTCCCTCCTCTCATTTTTTCTTTGAAAAACTTTGAGAAGGAATTGGTTTTAATTCTTCTTTAAATATTTGGTATAATTCACCAGTGAAGTCATCATACCAAGTATATTTTTTCAGGAGATTTTTTCTGATTAAATCTCCTTACTAGTTATGGATCTATTCAGATTTTTCTGTTGTTATTTAGCTTTGGTACGTTTTGTGTTTTTAGGAATTTGTCCCTTTAATCTAGGTTATCCAGTTTCTTAGCATACAAATTTCATAGTACTGTTTTATAATCTTTTTAATTTGTAGAGTTGTCAGTAATGTTCCCACTTGCATTTCTGATTTTAATAATTTGAGTCTTCTTTTTTCTTAGTCTGTCTAGATGAAGGTTTGTCAATTTTGTTGATCTTTTCAAAGAACCAGCATTTGGTTTCATTGATTTTCTTCACTGTTGTTTGTTCTCTATTTTATTTGTCTGTGATCAAATCTTTATTATTTCCTTCCTTCTGTTAACTTAATGTTAACTTGTTCTCTTTCCATCTCACTGAATTATAAAGTTAGTTTGTTGATTTGAAGTTGCTGTTGTTTTTAAATATAAGTGTTTATAGCTATAAATTTCCCCCTTAGCATGAATTTTTCTTGTCCCATAAGTTTTGGTATGTTCTGTTTTCATTTTCATTAATCTCTAAGTAGTTTGTAACTTCCCTTGTGATTTCTTTTTGGATCTATTGGTTGTTAAAGAGTGTGTTGTGTAATTTCCAAAAATTTGTGAATTGTTCAGCTTCTCTTCTGTTACAGATTTCTAACTTCATCCCATTGTAGTCAGAGAAGATACTTTGCATGGTATTGGTCTTTTTTAATTTATTGAGAATTCATTTGTATCCACTTGTGTGTTGTATCCTGGAAAATGTCCCATGTATAGTTGACAAGAATGTGTATCTGTTTTTGTGTATGGTGTTCTTTATGTGGCTATTAGATCTGGTTGGTTTATTGTGTTGATTTTAACCTCTACATCTTTACCTTCTGTCTGGTTATTCTATTCGTTATTGAAAATAAAGTATTAAAGTCTCCAACTATTATTGTAGAACTGTTTATTTCTCACTTCAATCTTGAGAGTTTTTGCTTTTATGTATATCGATGGTCTAATATTAGGTGTATAAATACTTATAATTGTTATATCTTTGAAGTGGAATATTTAGATTCCTTTCTCATTTTCTTCGTGTATATGCTATAGCTATTTTAATTATGGATACTGTAGATATTATATTTAACATTCCAAAGTTAGAACACGGATCCCCGATATTTGGAGAACAGAGTCCTTTTTTGCTTACCCTGGCTCCCATAAGCTGTGTGCAAGGAGCTCCAGGAAACTTGCACAGCTGCTTGCCTTGTATCGAGGGCTAGAGTATGAATAGTTGCTATTGTGCTAAGAGCTGAGATTGACTGAAATTAACCACAATTTACTTTCTAAGGCTTTTCTTAGCGTTGTAAGCCTTCAGATGACTTCAGAGTTCCGTAATAGTTACATGAGATAGGTTCTACAGTGCAATTGTTGTCTCAGTGGAAAGACAGATTACTGGTTCTTCTTATTCTGCCCGCTTCAGTCAATAAATATTATTTTGATGACAGAATGACTAATCATATAGAGTAACTTCAAAGATGTGAAGGACTCAGGACCCCAATCTACCAGTGCCTTTAAGGTATTCCATTAGAGACTTCAAAATTAATGAATTTGAGTTTCTTTTCTTGTTTCTTAACCAAGTTATTACTACAAAGAACCCCAAATATGATATAGCAGGTGTGCATTTGCTAGTGGCATTTAATAAACTTTCAGTCTCTCATTGTGTAAAGATGTTAAAAAATAAATGGATAAAGCACTGGAAAACCACATCTAATAAGGCAAACTAGGTTCTGATATTCTTGCAGATTCTATTTGTTGAAGCTTACTACAAAATGACCTGAACAGTTTTGCTAGCATATTAAATTAAAATAATATCAATATACCCAGCAAAGAAAGACAGGAAACATTTGCTTTAACAAATCAGAAGAACTTCTAGTTTACAGGAAATACGTTATATGAATTTAACCTAATCATTATATTTTTATTGTTTCACTTCACTTGCTTCCTACTTTCAGAGAAAAGTAACACAAATTGTAAGGAATAATTTTTATTTTAATAAATTAAGGTTATTTTAATTAGCTCAACAGTCATTTACATTATTTTGTAATGAAAACTTTTATAGTCCATTTGCTTAATAGTATAGTGGTACATATGTTTGCTTATTTGAGGTTGTTAAATCAGGGATTAATTTTAATATTATATTGTCCAAGCATGGTAATGATAATAGTGATAGATACAAAACCATAAGTAATTGATGAATAAATTTAATATCACTTGCAATTCTTAGGTATTCATAAAACTCTCATTTCTAATAATAAAGCACTGTTGTTTTGAAGTTCTGATGACTTAGAAAGCAATACATGGATAATTATATATAGAATAAAGCTACTTTTATAAAGATTTTATGATAATGAGATATAACAATATATTTCCCAAATGAGATCATTTCAATTTGAATCATATATTATTATTTTCAATATTAATGCATTCAGACTCTATCATTTTATCTGTATATAGAAATAGATGAACAAGGACAATCTCAAGATGTACATTATTATTCCCTTCTGGTTTTCTTACAAGATCCTGTTTGATACTAAAAACTAGAATAAATATAATTTGTATTCTGAAGCTGTTTTCTATCATTTTGTCCTCAGATACATGCTACTGACCCAATTAAAATCTAGAAAATGTTTCCCTTAAAAGCAAATTCACTGCTCTGTAATTGGGTTTAAAATCTAATTTTATAAGATGTCTTGAGTAGTAGTTTTTAAAATATAATTTTATTATAATTATTGATTTATAACACTGGAAATACTTTCAGCTTTGTTATTGAGTTATGGTATGCCCCAAACAAAATATGTCTTTAAAATGTTTGATTATAATTCCACATTAGCTGTAATAAAACACATACTATTATGAATCTATAAATAATCATTGTCATGTATTTCTATGTAGTTTGAGTTACTATAAGCATCCCTTTAACAAAAAGGAAGCAATGCAACTACAAGGTAAAATTAAAAGCCAAACCAAGTAATCAAGAAATGGCAGATACCTAAATTTTACTTTATATTTTTATTTAAACTTATTTTTGTCCTTCTAAAATCAGTGATATTAATGTGTCTGAATTAAACCAATGTTGATGTTAAAATACAATATGTATGTATTAATGACTGAAGACCTTAATTAGTAAAATCTATCACTATCTTTCTGGAAGGGTTTATTATTATTCTAAAGCTAAGTAATTTAAAAAGCTATAGCTTCAGTACAGAGAAGTAAACTATTTAGGTTTACTTTTTTCAAGTCTGATTGAGTTAACTATTGTTAGTAAAATGTCAATATTATTAAACTTTACTTATTTATCAAAAAATAGTTAGACAGAATGGAACTTTCCAAATGTAAAGTTATAGATTAATTTTGATATTAATTATTCACAAACATTTTAACAAAGCATGAATTAAAATTCACTATATAGTTTTCTAGAGAAAAAAGGTGAAGGTATTATATACATAAAGTCTCATATCCTTTGTAACTTTAAAAATATTAAGATAAATATTGAACTTATAATAAAGAATATATTACTTCAAACGCATTTTATGACACATTTCAGAAATAAGCTCTATACAGTTAAGTCAGAAATTACATTATTTCATTATATTTTCCATTTTAAAATATATGGTAGTGTAAAATTATTCATGACAAAAAGTCAAAAATGGAGGAAAAAAAGGAATATAACACAAGTGTGAGAGAGCCAAAATGTCCTTTATAGATCTCTTAAAATTTATCATTTGGTACTAGACATATCAATTGTTGTAAATAATGCTGGATGATTTTTTGCTGTCATTTTTGCAAGTATCTCTGCATAGCAATTTGCTGGTATTTGTTACAACTTTAGTATGCATACCAATTAACTACAGAAATGAAACTAATTACATTTTTCTAGAATCTGATTGTAATTAGAATACTTTTGTTTGGGCATTTGCAAATTCTATCTTCTTTCATCATAACAAAATTATTGGTAGATAGGTATTGCTAGTCCAATTTGTCAAATAATGCTTAGAGTTTATAAACATATGCCATAAATTATAAATAACAGGTAGGATTTAAATCTAAGACTTTGAATTATAAAATGTATGTCTCTCCTAATGAGTAGCTTATGCTCTAAGGTTTTCATGTAGATTATTTTCAAGGATATATTCTTTGAAAGAAAAACACATGAAATCTAATGTAAAGGTGAATAAAAGATTTGAATAGTCACTTTGTTGGGAAAAAATTCCACATGGCATATCTGCATATATTAGATCAGTTTTTGTTTTGGACTGCCTGTGTAAGCATATTTATATGGTAAACATCTTAGAGTTTGCCTATTTTAACCTAAAATGAGTAGAATAATTAATATTCTCTTGTGTTCCTTAAGATTAGGAATATCTTTCATCATATTTTGCTTATAATTTATTTAATCACATACATATATAATATTATTTTGTATCCTCATAACATAATTCATGCATTCTGCTCTTTGAGGGCAATTAAGATATTGTCTATCTCAGGGTACAGAAAGTAGATTTGTTTCGTGGAGATTATAGTAAAGATGCTTTCCTTCCTAGCAAAGGTAGTGTAGTTTTGCTAGAAGCACTCTATGAAAGCTTAAGTTCCTGAGCAACGACGCAAAACCCCTGTGTGCTCAGCTTCCATCTAGTCCTGTGTCTAAACTGCCTTGAAGGTACTTGGAGAACAAAAGCAACCAAAGACAATGTGAAGTTTATGCTCTCTGCTGTGCTATGAATAATAAAGTCATTTTAATCTGACCCAGCAATCCTTTGTCTTCTGCCAGCATCTTTGAAACTACATCAGGCTAACTTGTTAGCTTATAAGCAGAGTAAAATTTCAAATATGTCACAGTTCTAGACACAGTTTGCTTAAAAGTAAAATCTAAATAGCCAATATATAGCTAATATGTAGAATGATGAACAGAAAGATCATGGTATCAGCAAAATATGAACAATCATACACTTACTGTTGTAAAAAAGTATATCACAGAAGAGCATCTAATTTATTAATCTATACATTTTGAGTTAAAACAGATAAAACTAAACAAACATTCTGTAATATAAACATGATTTGTAACTTATTAAGAAAAGAAAAGTCTAAGGGACGACTGGGTGGTTCAGTCGGTTAGGCACCTGACTCTTGATTTTGGCTCAGGTCATGATCTCAGGGTTGTGAGATCAAGCTCTGTGTCAGGGTATGGAGCCTGCTTAAGATTCTCTCTCTCCCTCTCCCGCTGCCCTTCCCCCCGCCCTTTAAGAAAAGAAAAATCTCAGTCACTTGCAGAATGTAGTTACAACATCATGTGGTATTGGGAAGAGTGCAGATAGAGCTGTTATTTATCTGTAGTGTGAGAGAAAAATCTGGGTTGGGTATAAGTGTTTCAATGTTTATGTAGCATTTAATACTTTAAGACAGAATGTCATTACTAACAGAGTATACATGGTGATGACCAAGGACTGATCCTCAGAATTTCTCTACAGTAATCTTCAAGGCAAAGAAAGAGAACCATTAGATAATATTGGTAAGAAGTGGTAAGTATGGGGGCACTTGGGTGGCACAGCGGTTAAGCATCTGCCTTCGGCTCAGGGCGTGATCCCGGCGTTGTGGGATCGAGCCCCACATCAGGCTCCTCTGCTATGAGCCTGCTTCTTCCTCTCCCACTCCCCCTGCTTGTGTTCCCTCTCTTGCTGGCTGTCTCTATCTCTGTTAAATAAATAAATAAAATATTAAAAAAAAGTGGTAAGTATGGTACAAAGAAACTCAGTAGAGTAGGGTGTCCCAGAAGACAACTGAAACATTTTATCAAGGAACAGAAAGTGCTACTCTTCATCAGATGTTACTGAGTACTCAAGGAAGATGAGAACTAAGTATAATGTATAAAATACAGTCTGAATACAAATATTTTGTATAGTATCATAGAATTCAGATGACCATGACAAGTGCCATTTTGATGGAGTGCTGAGAGTGAGAGTCAGATTTAGGAGAATATAGGAGAGCAATAAATGAGAATGAGAATGGAAAGAAATTTGAACAGCTGCAATGAAATAGTTGGGGAATAGCTGTCAGGACAGTGGGTTCAAGAGAATTTACCTCATGGAAAAATGTGGGCATGTATTTATACTGAAGAAAGTGATGGAGTAGAGAACAGAGAAACAAAATCTAATGAGTGTGACATCATCAAACATGGTTGAATAAGTACCTCCAAAACTGAATTTTCCCGTGGAAGCATCATATAAGCCTACAAAAGTTTTCACAATCAAGTTTTTTCAGAAAACTGGAAATCAACCAAAAACCTGAAGTGAAATGAAGACTATACTGGAGAAATAGAGGAAGAAAAAATACCTAAGACACATAGAATACAAGTAGCAAAATGGCAAGTAAATCCTACATTATGAATAATTGCATTACATGTAAATTGATTAAGCACTCCAATTAAAAGCAGAGGTTGGCAAAATGGATGAAAAAATATCCAACTATATTCAGTCCATAGGATACACACTTGGGATTTAAAGGCACAAATAGTTTGAAAGGAAGGAGATAGATAAAAATTTATCATGCAAACAGCAACCAAAAAAGCTAGACTTGGTATAAAAGCATGAGACCACTAGACTTTGAGAAAACCATTATTACTGTAGACAAAGAAATTTTAGAATTCTAAAAGCATCCGTCCATCAATAAGATATAATAGTTGCAAGCATATGTGTACCTAACAATAGAGCCCCAAAACATGAAACAAACCTGACAGAATTAAAGGGAAAAGTAGACAGTTCAACAATATAAATTGATGACTTCAATACCATGCTTTCAATGAAAATAATAAGTAGGCAAAAGAGAACAACAAAGAAATGAGACGTTAACAACACTATAAAGCAACTGGACCTTACAGAAGTCTATAGAACATTCCGTATAACACGTGCAGGGTACATATTCTTTCTTAAGTGCACATAGAGCATTTTCCAGGGTAGACTGTATGTTAGACCATAAAACTCTCCAAGAATGTAAGAAGGATTGAAGTAATAAAAAAAAATATGTTTTCCAGCCAAAATAGAATGAAATCGGAAGTCAGTAAAAGCAGGAAATTTGGGGAAGATCACAGATATCTAGAAACTTTTTAAATAATTAAAAATAGCCGACGAGTCAAAGAAGAAACCAAAAGAGAAGTTAGTACTTTGAAGTAAATGAAGGATGAAGATGAAAATACAACATACTAAAACTTATGGAATGCAGTGACATAAGTGCTTAGAGGAAAATTTTTACCTTTAAATATCTACATAGAAAGAGAGAGAGAGGGAAAGATAGATCTCAAAACAATCTAATTTTTCACCTTAACATATTGGAAAGAGAAGAGCAAAGTAAACCTAAAAGAAAAAGAATGAAATGAATGAAATAGATGAGACATAAAATAGATATAAAATAGAGAAAATCAACCAGCTCAAATGCTGGTTCTTTGAAAAGATCAGCAAAAATAAAGTAATGGTTTAATCATCCAATTAAAGTAATATCGAGCAAAATTATTTACTCTTATCTCAGTTGATTCCCTACTGCCTAGAATTGCCTGGTATATAATATGCATTAAATATATTACCTTCCTAAGTTAATACTCTTTAGTAAATCTAAATGCCTAGGTAATATTGCAAAAATGGCCCCAATTCTCCATTCTTTCTTTTTACCTCCACCATTTGCCATATCACCTTCTAGTACATTTTCATTCCAATCCTGCGTTCAGCCACGTGACTTTTTTGGCCTGTGAGATGTTAGCAAACAGAACATAAGCAAGTGGCAGATAGACTTATACCTTAATTGGGCTTGCTGTCACTTTTCTTAATCAGGTATTTCTGTGAGAATCTCCCTAGGCTAGCCTGTTGGAGAATGAAAAGCATGTGGAGAACAGACATGTGGTCCAGGTGGTCTCAGCCAAAACCATCTTAGATTAGATGAGAAACAGCTCACTGATGGTATGTGAGTGAGCTTAATCAGGAGTGGTAGGGGTATTTTGATAACCATCCTAGATGTAAGAGCAATAGACTCTTACTCTTGTATGGTGCTGGGGTTGCTAGAGCATTGTGATATATATATATATCTATATATCTATATATATATATAATTGCAAATAGTATATAACATAATATTCCTATAATATCAGAGATATTAAGGTTGCAGATTGAATTAAGGTTGCTAATCACCTGACCTTATATGGGGAGATTAACTAGGATTCCACATGGGCCCAGTGTAATCATGAGTTCTTATAAATGAAAGAAGGAGGCAAAAACGTCAGTGCATATCAGTGTGATGCGGTGAAAGACTCAACCTGCCGCTGCTGACTTTGAAGCTGAAAGGGGGTTGTAAACCAAAGAATACAGGTGGCCTGTAGAAGATAAAGCAAGTCTGAAGTTTCCAGAAAAGAACACAACCCTGACAACATCTTGATTTTACCTCAGTGAGACCATTTTGGGCTTCTCATCACCAGAATTGTAAATAATAAATTTGTGGTGTTTTAAGTCAGTAAGTTTGTGGTAATTTGTTCCACATATATGAATATTGTGTAGAATACGTATGTATATAATCTGATGGTACTGTAGTAGTAGTAGTATGTTCTGTGTAGTATTATAATAATTCACACCGTGGGACAGTTATCCCCATTAATTAATGAAGAGAATTGGGTGTGGACATTAAAAGTGACATTGCTTCCACATTAGACCAAGATCTGTTTGAATTCAAATCCTGGGATTTCAATTAATACATTAAACTGTTCATATTTTGCCATTTACCCAAATGTTAGCTAATTTCTCCAATGAAATCCTAAAATATTTAATATTTTATATTTCAAAATGTCAGATTATGTGGTCGAAATCAGCTAATATGCTTCCTAAAAGAAATAATTTCTAATTTTAGAGATACAACTTTTACAAAACTAATATTCACATGATAGTATATTAACTTTGGATGACTCTTCCTAGCACTATTAATAATAGTTGCTGTAAAAGCACATATCATGTTCTTCAGAGAAAAATATGCATATATACAACTCTAATTTCATTATAATATGTATAAAGCAGTTGAATAAATTTCAGGTATCTAATAAGCTGTACTTTCTAAAAGGCATTTCTTATTTCAACATAGGTGAACATTCCATACCGGAAAAAAATATTTTTCTTGGTATTCCATTTGTTTGGATGGCAATAGATTACTCAGGGTTTAATCCAAAATAAAAGTCTCACAAATGAGGTGCTCTTTTTTTTTTTTAATTAATCATTAAATCCTAAATTGGAAAGAAAGTGAATATTCTACAAGTATTTTCAGATATGATTAGTTTTCAGTGATGGGTCTATCTCAGTCATTTGGTAATACCGATCATTTAAATACTTTATTGACTTACGATTC
This sequence comes from Ailuropoda melanoleuca, assembly GCF_002007445.2. Taxonomy (NCBI): domain Eukaryota; kingdom Metazoa; phylum Chordata; class Mammalia; order Carnivora; family Ursidae; genus Ailuropoda; species Ailuropoda melanoleuca. The sequence continues at coordinate 99,391,775 of NC_048224.1, forward strand.
ATTCTTTTGTCATCATTCTCACAAGATTCCATGCTATACTGATAATATAAGGAAGCTTTCTGTTTTCTTTTTTTAATCCTTTGAAACTTTATTGAACTGCTACTGTATATCATTAGTTTTTGATGTAGTGCTCCATGATTAATTGTTTGCGTGTAACACCCAGTGTTCCATGCAATACGTGCCCTCTTTAATACCCATCACTGGGCTAGCCAATCCCCCCACTCCCCCTCCCCTCTGAAACCCTCAGTTTGTTTCCCAGAGTCCATAGTCTCTCGTGGTTCATTTCCCCTTCTGTTTACCCCCCCCTTCATTATTCCCTTCCTTCTACCTGTCTCCCTGCTATTCCTTATGTCCCACAAATGAGTGAAGCCATATGATAATTGTCTTTCTCTGCTTGACTTATTTCACTTAGCATGATCTCCTCCAGTCCTATCCATGTTGCTGTAAATGTTGGGTAATCGTTCTTTCTGATGGCTGAGTAATATTCCATTGTATGTATGGACCACATCCTCTTTATCCATTCGTCTGTTGAAGAGCATCTCAGCTCCTTCCACAGTTTGGCTATTGTAGACAATGCTGCTGTGAACATTGGGGTGCGTATGGCCCTTCTCTTCACTACTTCCGTATCTTTGGGGTAAATACCCAGTAGGGCAATTGCTGGATCATTGGATACTTTCTGTTTTGAGTGAGAAGTGTGAATTTGAAAATCAAGAGATTAGAGGGTAACCATTATGGGCCATGACATTGCTGAAGAAGAATAAAGAAATTTAATAATACTAAAAGTCAATTTATAAACAACTGGATTAAGATAGTTCTTTGCCAAACTAACATGTTGAACCCCCTTCAAAGATCATCAGGAATGGCTTATATACCATGACCATTTTTACCATCTTTATCATGTTTGCTCACTTTGAGTCTTAAATATTTTGCAGGATATTTTAAAATAATAAAACATTTATAAATCAAGTGTAATAGTTCATAAAAATGTTAAGAATGACCTGTACATATAATAATTATTATGATAGTATCATAATTTTTCAAAGATGTCTGAAAACATTCATGGTCTTATGCTCTTAGTTTAACTGTACTTCAGGCTTGTACAACTATGCATTAGAACTTTATACTTTCCTACCTATGCTTACTGATGTACTTCTAGACAAAATTTTTCTGTGTCCTCCATAATGTACATTATTTTACTTGTCCTACTCAGAAGTTTCATAGGTTTTGCACCATATATCATGTTATACAATGTTTGTGCAATGCTTCCCCTAATATACCTGTACCAGTACGTTTTCTTAGTAGTAGCTAGAACAAACAGAATTCTAACACTGGTCAAAATTTGTCAATTCACTAACTGCTGAATTGTTCATAATACAACCAGTGTGCTGACACACACATGCTGACTTACTGGTATTATTGAGATTAAGAAGCAGAAAAATCTGTATTTCCCTTAAGTCAGAAAAAGGGAATATGTGGTTGTAAATACAGGCACACACACACACACTTTTTTGGTCTGAGTTTCTTAATCTATAAAGTATTAAAATAAATTTCCTGTGAAGATATATTAAATATTGAAAGGGAACTATACGTAAGGTATATAGAATAATTGACTTATGTATGGCTCATAATGAATTCTTGATAAATGAAAGCAATAATTATTTCTTGCTGTTATTTATTATAAAGGATGATTGAGAAACTTATTCAGGTTTGTATTTCCTGATTAGTCCCTCATCGTATTTGAATTTCTTTTCTTGGAGTTATCATCTGCCCTCTACATTTTTCCTACTCCACAAGGAAAACAAATCAAAATAAAAGCAAGATTGGATATCATCAATATCGAAGCAATTGTTGCTCAGGCAAAAGAAATAGATAATTATATGGAACAGTGTAGTGGATAAAATTGGTTAAATAAAACATGGACTCTACATTCAGACCTGGGTTCAAAGGATAGTACTACTATATCCAACAACATTACTTTGTGCCTGTTACTTTCATTTCATGATCCTAAGTATTCTGTAAGGTAAAGAAAATAAAAAAAACAAAACACTCCACAAAATTATTATAAGTATCTAATGAAAAAATAAATGCAATGTTCATTGTATATATAAAGCTCATAACTTAATTAAGGACCAATACATATTAGCTGTTATAATTATTAAAATTATTACTTTTATCCATGGCCACTACTTTAAGAGTTGATATATTTTGTTCTGGATATGTAGTCATCATTAAAAATTTTACATTCTTATTCCATTTTAAATCTGATTACATTCCTAATTTGACAAAACTAACAAGATCAGAGTGAGGAAATTTCAAACTAACTAATGATATTCCATATCAAAGGGTATAGTCTGTTTTAGATCCTTGTTAGAATCTCACCAAAATTACTGAATTTAGGAAATCATTGGTTGACTAGTGTATCCTGTGAGAGAATTCTTAATAGTCAAATTAAGAGCTAGCAGTCAAATTTGATTGAAACGATGAATCAAAATTTTCTAACACTACTCCTGGTGCTGGAGTTTATGGAAATTCGTAATGTCATTGTAGTCTCTGTGACTTTTCAAACGTGACATTGATAATGTACTAAGTTATAGTAATTCTTTGTAAGGATATTCTTGTGAGTTAACCAAAGGTTTATTTAATAAATTAACTGTGGTTGCCTCTAAAAGAACATAAACACAAAGGCAGAAATTTTAGCAATGACTGATCCATTTTATTTAGGCCTCACTTTATCTCTTGAATTCATTTTTTTTGGTAAACATTTATTTATTTGACAGAGAGAGAGAGAGAGAGAGAGCACAAGCAGGTGGAGGGGCACGCAGAGGGAGAGGGAGAAGCAGTTTTCCTGGGGAGCAGGGAGCCTGATGTGGGCCTTTATCCCAGGACCCTGGGATCATGACCTGAGGTAAAGGCAGATGCTTAACTGACTAAGCAACCCAGGCGCCCCTTGAATTCACTTTTAATCTCACTTCAGTCCATATTTCCAATTTAATTCAAGGAGACATTGCATTAACAGAGTAAAAGTTTAAGGCTACATAATCACTAACTTGAGTTATGGAAAGATTTCCTGTAGATAAAAACATATAGACAAATATGAAAATGCAATAGTCTAAGTCAGCAAATTGGAGAATAAAAATTAATGAGAAAGACCAGGTAGAGCTATTCTCCTAAAGCACAAAGAAAACAAATACATTTTTAAAATGACAGTAAAATGAACAAAAATGAAGAATAAAGATAGGAGGTCCTACAATTATATAGTAGGTAAATGATAATAAATGTAATAAATATAAATATCAGTAAAGTGAGGAAATAATTCATCCATGCATGCATATATCCACTCATTCATCTATTCATTTATGGTCCAAAAATATTAATATATTGCAGAAACTTCTCTCAGAGTTGAAGATAGAGTGGTAAATTTGAGGAAAAAAATCTCTTAAGTAGTTCATATGGGATATGTAATGGCAGGAATTATCTGAAGAGAAATACACACAAAAAAAGTACAAAACATGGTAGGTAGTAAGAAGTGCTATGGAATTAAGAAAGGCAAAGTTAGGAATGCCTGGGTGGCTTAGTTGGTTAAGCATCTGCCTTCGGCTCAGGTCATGATACCAGGGTCCTGGTATCAAGTCCCAACATTGGGCTTCTTGATCGGTGGTGAGCCTGCTTCTCCCTCTGCCTGCTCTGTCTGCTGCTCCCTCTGCTATCCTCCCTCTCTCTCTGACAAATAAATAAAATCTAAAAAAACAAAACAAAAACAAAGTCAAAGTTATGAAGTGCATTGGGAGTGTGGGTTTCCATGCAAGTGGATGTTGATGTGCTAGTGTTGCTGAAGGATCTGTGTTATCTGTGAAAGTGGCATTGGAGGAAACTTGACAGCAGACTGGGCTAAGACTGGGTATGTGGCTGCCAGATAGAGGAGTGTTACGGTCAGAAGGAAAAGTAAGTGTCTGAGGAGCAACCAAAACTCCTGATAGAGGTGGAGAGGTAGGGAGGGTGTTAGGAGAGGTAACCAAACAGTAATCAGAGCATAAACAAAAGAAGATGGGTAAATAAATTTAAAAAGGAAATTTCTCTATCTGAAGAAAGATTATATTCAGAGATCAAATGAGTTAATAATAGTATGCAACACTGATGAAGATAAATTTGTAATTAGACATTGGTGTTTTAAACAAACAAAAAATTAATAAAGAAGAAAACTTACAGTCAAGCAGACAAAAATGGAGAAATAATGAGGTTGACGTGAAGCTGTTCTGCATCACTAAATGTCAGAAGACAAGGGCTCATTATCAGCATTATGTGAAAAACCGTATGCATGCCCTCTGTGACATAACCCATCAGGCTGTCTTTTATATAGGAAGACAAGAGAAGGGCATTGGTTGACATGCAAGGAGTCAGAGTATGCTATTTCTATAATCCCTTTAGGAAAAAAATTAAAAGACCACAGGATATGAATTGGCAGCAATGGGGAAAGGATTTGTAAAATGCACATAGGATGTCGTTGACCACAGTAACATTTACAGAAAGTCTAAATAAGTGGTGCTAATGTAATTATGAAACAAAAAGATGTTGAAATTTCTTTAAAAATAAGCTATTATAACAATCTCAAAATCTGAGGAAAAAAATACCATTTCACTTTTATAAGATTTTATAGATGATAAAGGATTAAATAAGAGCAAAAGCATATGGGAGTGTGGGGGAAATGTTCTTTGTTATAAGTAAAAACCAACATGAGTTGTATAGTTTTATGCCATCGCTTCTTGGTCGTTTGGCTAAGATGCAGTGTGTAGTTTTATGCCAGGGTCTGCTTAAAGAACCATTTTATTTAGGGAATAAATAAATAAATAAATAAATCCCTAATTTATTTAGGGATGGATGGGTGGGAAGGAATGAGAAAAGAAACTTAGAATTATAGTGAGAACATCAAGCTATAAAAGGTGTAATGCGCTCAGTGAATATCAGGAATCAATATCAGGGTGTCCAAAAAAGCCTGCCAATGTTAGGAATGACAAATACGCAATTTCACCTTTGACTGTGACAAGCAGTAAAACGATGCAATTTTTTATGTCATGATCACAAAACTTTAAAGTTCTATTATACATGACAGGCCTGTATTCTTGATTTCTTTAGGGTGGGGGTCAGCATGTGAATAAGGTAGTGGAACAATTGAGAAAAGCATTGCAGTGAATTCAGAGGTGGGAAAGCTTTGGTCCGGAAATGACTAACTCTGGCCAGAGCAGTGGACTTTGTGAATATAGATAATGGGGGCTTTAGTCGATTTTATTTGGACATTAAATTGACAGGAAAAAATGTATGACATTATAGATAACTAATAATGCAATATTAAAAATTAATTATTTCTAGCAAACAGCCATTTATACATTGATCATCACAACAGTGTTTGTAATAGGAAACTCTTCCAAATATAACTTTTACTCCAAAAAAGGGGATTAGTTAAATAAATTAAGCAATATATATGTTAGAATATTATTCAGCTATTCACTTTATGTTAAAGATCATTAGTATCATGGTAAGATTTTTCAGGACAGATTAAAAAAAAGATAAGTGCTAATAGTTTCACTTTAGTATGATACTTACAGAGGCAGTGAATATTTAGAGAAAACCTCCATATCCATATGGTTTAGGTATGTTATAAAAATTTTGTTGTTTACAATATCTAATTCTCTTTCCTTTGTGAGTACATAGGAAATCACATTTCTTAGGCCCTTTGCAGTTGGGCTGGGGCTGCATGACAAATTCTGGTTAACTGGTTATGAGTATAAACAACTTTTAGGTCAAAGCATTTAATTTCCTATCTGAGACTTTTTTCTCTCCTGGAATAATCATGTAAATTGCCTCTTAATAAGAAGGTGGAACCTTTGAAGTGCCTTAAAAAGTTGCTTGGAGTCACAGCCTACTTTGCATAGTTGAGAAATAAACCCTTGTCATAATAAGTAGTGCCATGTAGTTTTTTGTTGTGACTGTTTTGTTTTTAAGCCTCAACATAACCTTAGCTATCCAGAATAATATACAGTAGGAACCAACAGTCTGTCTCATGTCCTTCTTTATTTTTTTTTTTTAGAATGGACTTTATTGATTCAATTTACGTGTAATAAACTGCATCCATTTAGTGTTCAGTGCATTTGACAGTTGTGTACATCTACGAAGCCACCAACACAAGAAAAATACAGAACATTTCTCCAAAACCTTCCTTGTACCCCTGTGATGGCCGTCCCTCCCTCTGCCCCCAGGTCCAGGCAACCACCAATCTGATTTTTGTCACTTCACTAGTAGTTTGCATTTCTAGGATTTCATATAAATGCAGTTATTCAGTATGTAATACTCTTTTATGTCTGGCTTCTTTTACTCAAAATGACTTTTAAATTCATCTGTGTTGTTGCACATGTCAGTAATCATTGCTCTTCATTGCTAAATAGTATTGTAGTAGTCATTTATGGATATACCGCATATTGGATATTTATTCACTTGATGATGGACATGTGGGTTGTTTTCAGTTTGTGGCTGTTATGAATAAAACTATCAACAATCATAAAAGCTACCATACAACCCAGCCATGCCACTCCCATATTTAAGAGTAATGAAAACTTATGTCCATACAGACTTGCTCATGTCCTTCTCTAAAGTTCATACATTGTAGGAATTATCTCAAAAAAAGTCTATGGTAGGGGCGCCTGGGTGGCTTAGTAGGTTAAGGGTCTGCCTTCAGCTCAGGTTGTGATCCCAGGGTCCTGGGATTGAGCCCCACATTGGGCTCCCTGCTCAGCAGGGACCCTGCTTTTCCCTCTGCCACACCCCTGCTTGTGCCCTCTCTCTCTTTGTCAAATAAATAAATAAAATCTTTAAAAAAAAGGCTATGGTGTTTTTACCTCTAAGATCAATTTCAAAGTTAACAAATATTTGTATTATTACTCCTGAATTTTCCTGTTCCTCAGTTATATTTTTTCTTCATGTGTGATGCTTCTCAGCTGTAATTTTTGAACTTTCCTCTCTATCTCCCATTTGAGCACTGGATAAACTATCGATTAGTTACAGAAATGCATGTCTAAGAGACTATTTATTATAACATTACCTACCTGAACTGGTTTAATTTTAATGCTTACCTGATTATCATTTTTTCATTGCCTTTGTACATTTAGTCACAAATTTACCAAGAGTGACAAAATAGATTCTATAACAAAATAGAATAAAATAATTCCAAAGAAAAATTAAGTTGCTATATATTTTGAAGAGGTTAGTATCATTTCCTTTGGAACCATACCAGAAATTACATGAAAAATTTCTGAAGAAATTTCGCTTGTTTTTGGTTTATGCAGAGACAAATACATAAAACAGATACTCAAAATACTAAGTTATTTCTTTAAGTTTAATTATTATGCATGTCTATTAATATTCAAAGACTGGATTTAAAAAAAAGTCTTAGTGATACAAAGTGCATCATGAGTTATTTATAATAAATCACATTTTAACCACCTCAATCTTTCATAAGCTGTATCTATCAAATCTCTTTAATGCTTTCCTCAGAATAATAAAGGCAGGTGTTTTTTTTTAAATTCCAAAATCTGTATAGCAGTACATACACTAATTCCTATATATAATCTGTCTTTCAAAAATTGTTTCAATATTAAGCTATTTTATTTCTCACTACTCCGAAAATAGATCATTTGAGAGCAACTTATTAGAAAATTTTAGGAAATTTTGTATTTGTAAGTATTACTTTCAAAATAGTAAATTTCATCCTTTTCAGGTCAGTGTATCTCAGATTTAAAAAAATACATTATATATATATATATATATATATATATATATACAGTCTAAATTCTAGTCATGAATTGGAGGCCTTGTATTTTTTACATATTTTAATAATTTTATTTAATAAAGTTATATTAAATGGTCATAAACTTGGGGTAAGGTACAAGAAGTGTGATTTTATGAAAGCTCCTGAAATTATGAACACTTTTATTCTACTCCTTGATATCCAAGTTCAACTTTAAGTACAGTTCTTGAAATTCCTATGTTACTTGGAATTCTCTTCCACCTCATTTTTATCAAAATGTTAATGTTTCTCAAAGACTATTTTTAATGTATTCTTCAGTAGTTGACACTCTTTTTCCAGTACTGTGCAAAGAAAGATGGTATATTTCTTGTACTCATTTTCACTTACTAACTCATCATTCACTGTCTCCCTAACACTGTCTACACTGCTGTAACCTCTCATTGTCTTTCCTACATATTCAAGTTTTCCTGTTCTAGTGTAATATTTTCATAAACATATAAGTATGGCATATTAAGTTCCTACGAAAGTTAAAGATCTCATCCTCTTCTAGCTAGGACATGAAATCATTAAAAAAAATTTTTTTTGAGAGAGAGTGTGAGCAATGGGATGGAAGGGACAGAGGGAGAGGGAGAGAATCTTAAGTAGGCTCTGATGCAGGGCTCAGTCTCACAACCCTGAGATCAAAACCTGAGCCAAAATCAAGAGTCAGACGCTTAACCAAATGAGCCACCCAGTGCCCTACTAAATCATTTTTTAGATTGAAATATATTTGGCAAGTAATATTTTGTAAATGTAAGGTGTATAATATGTTGGATACATTTATTGATTATAATATTATTACCATAATAACGGTAATTAACATCTTTATCATGTCATACAATTACCATTTCTTCTGGTTAGAATAATCAAAATCTGGTCTCAGTGAGTTTGATGACTATAACATAATATGTTGTCTATATTAACTATAATGTGCGTTAGACCTCTATGACTTATTTGCTACTCAGTGAAAGTTTGTACCCTTAAACAACATCTCTCCTATCCTTCCTCCCAAGCCCCTCTGGTGCCACCATTTTACCCTCTATCTTCACAAGTTCAGCTTTTTAAAATAAAAGTGGTATCAGACAATATTTGTCTTCTCTGTCTGGTAGGTGTATTTCACTTAGCATAATAGCTTATTGTGCCTAAGCACCAAATCAGCTCACATTTATTCAATTGTCTTAGGCTTGGTTTAATTCATACCTTTGACCCACGATGACACTGTATTTGCCTTCATTTGCCAGAAAACTTTCTTGACACCGTATTATTTTCTAGCTGCTATTTGTCCTAATTTATGGATCCTTCTCTAGTTCCTTTGAAATGATTCTTGGAGTGAATCATTACATCATCTTGGTTTTCTAAAATTTTCTCCATTGTTATCAAGCTTTTCAATTTCTTTAATATACTAACTACTAATGAATTAAAATTCAATGGAGACATCTCTTCAGACATATATTACTGCCTATTTGAAATCTGAACTTAGCCATCTTTAGGAATCCTAAACACAACATTTTCACAATTGTACCTATGCCCTCCTCATTCTTCACTTTACTTCTTTGTCCACCTACTGCTTACAACATAGCCTTTCAAATCATTTTTAACATCATCTTATACCCTCCAAACCCTAGCCCATAAGCAAATTGTGTTATTTTATTTGCAAATATATCCTGATCCTAGTCACATCTTTGTTATACCACCATTATCATCACCTCAATCCAAATCTCACTGTGTCTTGCTAAAGAAGAGAGTAATGCATCAACTTCCTTATTGGTCTCCTCACTCGGATCTGTCTTTTCTTTCTTCTCTACAGAGCAACTGGGAGTATCTCACTAACATGCCGAACTGCATATGCACTTACTGGTTATGGTCTTTCAAGGTTCCCACGGCACATGGGACAAAACTCAGTTTTCTCAAAAGTGAACTACAGAAGCACTATGTGAACTGAAATCTGTCTAACTCATCAAATTCATCTTGTACAGCTCTCTCTTCTCATTACTTTTCATACAAAGTGGTTTCAAACAGGTTATATTCTTTCTGGACTCAAGGTCTTTGCACATGCTTTTACTCTCTATCTGAAATGCTGTTGTTCTGATTGATTTCTTCTCATTATCTTTGCCCTGCTTAAATATAACTTCTTCAGAAACTTTTATCCTACTCCACTCATACAGAAACTTCTTTTCTTTTACAATGTCTCACACACTCTATTCTTATTCATTACTACATGTATATGTATTTGTTGCTTTATTCATTTAGTGTCCCAGTCAGGAAAGCAGGATTCATCTGGTTTATTCACCTGTAAATCTGATATATTGTGTATTGTTGGTGTTCAATTTATATTTTTTAAATGAATGAATGAATGATTAAACATTCTTTCCTCTTCAGATCACATCATCATCTTGCAGTATTCATTCATCATATGCATTTTCTTTGTCTGAACTCCATAATTAATTTTCAAATGGTTATTTTAATTGGCTTCAGTATCTGATTCTAAAAGAAAGTAGCTGAATTTATATATGGTCCCTTTATCATGATGCATCTACTCCACTTTTCTTCAATTTGTTTTAACTTCGTAGTTTAGTCTATATAATCCTTCTGTTATTACTATCTTTTCTTTGTGTTTGTACCCTATCAAGTACTAGTTCAACACTGCTACATTTTCAGAATTTTCTGTGCACAAATTTTGAGCATTATTCTTATTGCATAATAAGTGTACTCCTGTTTCCAGGATTATCTAAACATGCTGAATTAAGTCCTAGCAGTGTACTAACTGTAATTTCAGTGAGTTCATGCCATCTAACCTCAATGTACTCATAATACTGGTTTGTGATTAAAACTAAATCATGCAAATTCCTTAAAATCTATGTCATTTCAAATATGTTATTATTATTTCCAATTTAACAAGCCGTCTGACTAGTTAACTATGAAAAGACTTCTCACAAACCTTTAATATAGTTATATAGTCACAGTAGAATGTTAAAGTGGTCAACATTAAAAATGAAGCTACGGTAATTAGATTCTAATAATAGTTTACAACAGTTATTTTGAATTGTCTCACAGTAATTTAAAATTTAATGAAAAAATAAGGCAAAGCACAGAAGAATGCTATGAGCTTGTGATAGATGCCATATTTGGCTTCAGCTTCAAGAGTAATATTCAAGAACCATTCCACAGCATCCTTAGTGTCCTGACTGGATTCAGTGGCCATTGCCAGCATTGACATTCCCTGAGGATTATATGCGGAGAAGAGAACTCTGGAGAGATCTAGCCAGACTTATCTCTGTGATGGTTCCCTGAAAGTCTGTAGCCCATTTTCCTTCTCACTACCATTGTATGGGAGGTGGGGCTCATTTTATGCCATTTGCTGTGAAAAAGAAGTACCAGTTGAAACTGCCATCTTGCCCTGACACAGAGTATGTTTGTCATCCACAGTGAAGGAAGGTGGGTGGGCATTCCTTCCCAGTAAAGACTCAGAGCCTCTCTCTTCCAGAGCTGTGGAGTCCTGGGAGCTCTTCTGGCAGTGGAGTTTAGTGGGTGGCAAGAGCCAGATAAAGAAGAAAAAGAAATGAAAACAAGAAAAATGAACATCCTTTATGTGATAAAACTACATGCTACATGTAGACATGTTTGTGTGTGTGTGTGTGTGTGTGTGTGTGTGAGAGAGAGAGAGAGAGAGAGAGAGAGAGAGAGAGAGAATTCCTAATAAGGTTTTCATTGATTGCTGTTCTAGGAGTCATACAAGAATGAAACAAGGCCATTCATGGAAAAATGGTGATAACGTTATAAAACAAATATTGTGGTTAGTTGATTTATATAATTCAGAGGACTAAAAGGAAAAAAAAAATGAACGACTATTGGTGGAACATCATCTTAACATTCTTCAGCAGCAAGATTTTTTTCAGGTAGAAAAGCATGCATAGGTCATGTCTTTTCTTTCTCTCTCTTTTTTTAATGAAGTAAATAATTGTTATGATTACCCAGTAAGTAAACTGTCTTTGTATTACTGAACTAACCTCAAATTTCTCATGAAGAGTTTTCTCTTAAATGTATTTTTGGATTAGGTTTGCTATCATTTTACTTGGAATTTTCCATCTATATTTACTGGACAAATGGGATTGTAATTTTCCTTTTCTATTTTATTGAGGTTTGGTAACACACATAATACTAGCTTCATTCTGGAGTATTTTCCCTTTTATGTTCCCTAAATGATTTTCAATAAGATTAGAATTTTGTGCTTTAAATATAATATTTGGCAGAATTCACCTGTAAAGCAATTTTGAGCTTGGTGTTTCTTCAGGAAGCATATTAATTACTATTTAAATTAATTTAGTAATTCAGTAGTAAAAAGTGTTCAATAACCTTTTGGTCCTTTTTGAAAGCTACATTTTTCTGGGACTTTTCCTATTAATTAGATCAGTTTTATTAGAGTTTATTTGCATGAAAATATAGATGGCATTCCCTCCCTTTTTGGTCTCTTCCTTATCTTCAGTTTTCCCTTATCTATTCTTAAGAATGAATGTGTCCTGCCGCACCTGGTTGGGCAGTCCACTAAGCAGGCGACTATTGATTTTGGCTCGGGTCATGACCTCAGAGTCATGAGAGAGAATATCCGTTCCCCACTCAGCATGGAGTCAGCTTGAGAGATTCTCTCTTTCTTTCCTTCTCCCTCTACTCCTCCCCTTGCTCCTGCACATGTGTGCACATGCTCTCTCTCTCTCTCTCAAATAAATAAATAAAATCTTAAATGTATGTGTCCTTCTCTCTTTCTCCCTCCCCCCTCCCTCTCTCCCCTTTCCTTACTATGTCTAATATGTTAGGTGCTTCAAGGAAGCAAACTTTTTCATTTGTTTCTCTGTTACCTAAGATTTCACTAAGTATTTAAATTATTTCTATTTTTTTTGTCTCATTGTCCCTATTATCTACTAATTTTTGTGTTGCTCTTTTTCAACCTTTTTCAATTGTTCATTTAAATAATTGATTTTTACTTTTTTCTAACATAAATATTTAAGGCAATAAACTTCCTTCCAGATGCTGATTTTGCTGCATCCTGTAAATTTTGTATGTAATTTTTAAAATCTTCTTCATTCAGTACTGAATATTTTTAAATCTCTGTTATGATTTATTTTTGATCTATAGATATATAAAACTGTATTACTTAGTTTCTTAATAGATGGGGATTTAAAAAATGTTTTTTTCCTTTTAACTTTAAATTACATTTTCATTAGAGCATGTGTGATATATTTGGCATAATTATTTTTTTAATGTACTAAGAACTATTCTATGGACTACTATTGTGAGCAAGTTTTATAGTGTTGAATGTGTACTTAAGAAATAGTTGGATAAAAAATTCTATGTAAGTTTACCTGTCAAATTTTATTAGATGGGTTGTTCAGTGCTTTTCTATTTTAGAGTTTGTCTGTTTGATCTTTAATAACCAAGAGAAGGGTGTTAAAATCTCCCATTGTGATGCTTTGTTTTTTAGTTTTTGTCTGTTTAATGTTTTACCTTTATATATATTGAGCATATTTTATTATGTTTTCTTATATTTAGAATTCTAACTTGGTGGAATTTTATCATTTATATTCTTTCGTAGGTTACTTTTCTTCTACCTTTAGTGATTTCTTGAAGACATTGTCACATTCAAAGTTTTATAATCCAAAGTTGGCAAGTAGTACTATGAAAGGATTGGTAGTCAGAATTGAAGTCTACTAAGCTTTGACTAGTAAAGTATTAGTAGTTAAAAATTAATTGTAAGAGGACTTCTGATTTTAGAAAGTTGGAGATCTACTTTTCCCTATTATTCCCACTATTTTGAACTATAAGCTCTAGATATTATACTTAAAACAAACATATGAAGATTCTTAAAGCCTCGCTGAGCACATCAGGACACAAGGAATGACATGATGGAAAGCCAGTTCAGTGAATCNAGTGAATTTTTTTTTTTTTTTTTTTTTTGTGAATCTTCTTTTTGTCTTCTATATCTCAGACTTGGGGCTACACAAACTGGCAAACAGAACATCAGTGAGCCATTGGGAGAAAACAACTCCAACATAATCCTGTGCTCTCTAAAGGACCAATTAAAGGGCAACCTAGCAAGATACATACTTTTTAGACTATACCATTGTAATTTAGCCAAATACCACAGAATGACTGTACCTCATTCAAATAAAGATGAATGAAGAACCCAGTCTTCCATCACTGCAAGGCTGTAGCAATATTCTTCAACACCACTGCTGGGCTGGTGTCAGGGAAGGTCAGATAAGAAGGCAGGACTTTCATTGCTGCTACCAGTGATGAGCCCCACCCACAGGTATTTGTGGAGAATTTGGATGTCTACCCACTTGTGGCCATAATGAAGCATCCTTCTCCGTCCACACCATAGGAGGCTGGTAGAGTAAAGACTTAAATCATTTTTCCACAATAATGAGATCAACCTCAACAGGGTGTTAGTAGAGATTACATGGGGAGCCCACCCAGAAGTAATGAGATACCAAGGTCACCTCAGGTGCCACTGGAGACCAAGTAGGGAACTCAGGTGTATTAGTTTCTTATAGCTGATATAATAAATTACTACAAAATAGTAGCCTAAAACAGAAATGTATTAGTTACAGTTCTGCAAGGTCAGAGGATGAAATGGAACTTGCTGGGCTAAAACCAAGGTATTGTCAGGGCTGAATTCTTTCTGGAGTCTCTGTAGAAGAATCTGTTTTCTTGCCTTCTGCAGATTCTGGGGGCCACCTACATTTTTTGGCTCATGGTCCTTTTTTCAGTCTTCAAATTCAGAAATAAACCACTTGTAGATCACAGATTCTGACACTCCTGTGTCTCTTTGATTTAAAAGGACCCTTATTATTACACAAGCCCACACAAGTAATCCGAGATAATCTTAGCAATCTTACTTTTATCTGCAACTTTAATCCCCTCTTGCCATGCAACATAATATATTCATAGGTTTCAGATTTTAGAACTTGGGCATCCATAGGGAGAAGGCATTATTCTTTATCACACTAGACTTCTGCCTCCAACTGGCAGTAATGAGACAACAACATCCTTCCCCTGCCGAGGTACTGTCAAAGGAAGCCAATGAAAACAGAATAGTTCAATAAAACCAGAAGTCCATAATATAACCTACAATTGTACAAGTTTCAGTTGAAAATCACTTATACAAAGAACCAGGAATATCTTCAAAGAATGAAAAAATACAGGCTAAGTATGCCAATATCAAGATAATCGATTTGTTAGAATTATCTGAAAAAGATTTTAAATTAGCCATGATAATAATGCATTGAACAATTAAGAACACACTTGAAGCAAATGAGTAAATAGAAAGTGTTCAGGGGCGCCTGGGTGGCACAGTTGTTAAGTGTCTGCTTTCGGCCTAGGGTGTTATCCCAGGGTCTTGGGATTGAGCCCTGCATCAGGCTCCCTGCTCCACTGGGAAGCCTGCTTCTTCCTCTCCCACTCCCCCTGCTTGTGTTCCCTCTCTCGCTGGCTATCTCTCTCTCTCTGTGTCAAATAAATAAATAAAATCTTTAAAAAAAAGTGTTCAAATATTTTCTCTATATCTGTAGGTTGAATTTTATTTTGTTGATTATTTTCTTTGCTGTTGCATAAGCTCTTTAGTCTGACATAATCCCATTTGTCCATTTTGTTTTTCTTGCCTGTGCTTATGGTTATATCCAATAAATCATTGCCAAAGCCTAGGTCAAGAAACGTCATTATGTTTTCTTCTAGGAGTTTTATAGTTTTAGGTCTTACATTTAAGTCTTTAATCCATTTTGAGTTGATTTTTGCATATGGTAAAAAATGAGTCCAGTTTCATTCTTTTGCATGGGGACATTTAGTTTTCCCAAAACTATATATTGAAGAAGCTGTTCTTTCCCCCATTGTGTATGACTTCCTGTTGACAGTGTATCTGTGGGTTTATTCCTGGGCTCTCTTTTCTATTCCATCAGCCTGTATTTTTTTTTTATGCCATTATCATCCTGTTATGATGACTGTAACTTTGTAATATATTTTGGAATAAGGAAATGTGATGTCTTCAGCTTTGTTCTTGCTCAGAATTGCTTTGGTTATTTGGGTTCTTCTGTGGTTTCATGTGAAATTTTTAAAGCCTTTTCTTTCCCCCTTTGGTGGAATCTTCAGATATAAGATCATGTCATCTGTGAGCAGAGATACTTCCTTACTTTTTTCTTTCTTGTCCAGATGCCTTTAATTTTTTTTTCTCTCCCTGCCCCCATTTCCTCTGGTTAGGACTCTAGTACTGTGTTGCATAGAAGTTGTATGCAGTTAAAGTGAGTATGGGGACTGTGGCTTAGGTGCTGAATAGATAAATTTAGGAAATCAAATAAGATTCACTGACATTTTTGTGGGTAGGCAAATGAGTTGTTGAGGATAAATTCTGGATTTCTGGAAGAATCACTTGGGTGGATCGGTAATGCTTTTATTGATATGGGGAAGAGTTGGGCAGTAAGAGGTATTTGGAAATATACCAAAAGTTAGAATTTTCTGATAATGTATACAAATTCATAAATCATATAAAAACTTCTTAAATTTAATGGGACTTAATAACCTGCATTTTCTTGAAATTAGTTTCATTTCTTGTATTTCTATATTTTTGAATTTTATCATTTAAGTCATATTTATTGCTATAATTTTCTTACAATACAATTGACATTTCTTAGGTTACAATTCAATGAATTTTGAAAGGCACATTGAGTCATATAACCAAAACCAAGATATTGAACATTTCTGTTACTCCCCAAATACCCTTATGCTCCCTTTGCTTTCATTGTTGTTCACAACTACTCCCAGCCCATAGTTAACTACTGATTTCTGTTCTTTTTTTAAAGTTTTTGCCTTTTGCCAAATGGCACATAGATATTCAGACGTTGTGTATAATTTTTTAAATTAATATAGTGTTTTGGAGATTCATCCATACTGTTGCATGTATTGGTAGTTTTTTTTTTATTGTGTGAACAAAACTGCTTACTGAAAAAAAATAGTTGTGGAAAACGAATGAAACATATAGTTCCAACATAGTAGATAAAAAGCTATATCTTAATTTCTTCAATATATATTTAGATAAGTATTTGTTAGTATTAGAAAAAAAATAATAACTAAAATGACCCACATTATAGGTTTGTATAAATGTGCTGGTGTAATTACATGGTGGTATGTAATGATCTATCATAAATCATAGTCAGTGCTATACTTATATAACTTCATTATTAAAAACCAGGCATGCAATTTATCACTGTGTGATGGTGGATGTTAACTAAACTTATTATAGTGCTCATCTCACAAAATAGATATATGTATTAAACCACTCTGTTGTACATCTAATACTAATAAAATATTATGTCATTCATATGTCAATACAAATTTTTAAGAAAAGATATACCTATGATGAAGTAGTAACATTTTAATAATAGAATGATCAGTTCTCATAGAAAAAAAATGGAAGTTAATGGACCAAAATATTATCAGTATTGATTTATTTTATGTAACATCAATATTGATTTCACTTTTATATTGATTTCTTTATTTAGGTATATTATCTACAACAAACATGCATTACTTTTAGAACTTTAAAATTGCACTTCACAATTATATTGCATATGTGTAACTTCTAAATAAAGTATGTATATGATAAGAAAATGAGAAAACCAAATTTCAGTTTCTTATTTTGAAGTCTATTTCAGTGTTTCTTATTTCTTTAAGTTCCTAAATTAACTGGAATCGACATAGTATAGCTCTGGGAAATTACAATCATAAGTTGAAATAAGTTCAATAGAAATTGTTCCATTTTAATATTCCATTTTGACTGTAGAAGTGGCTTGCTCAATAGCCTGAGGTATTCCTAGTATTTGAAGTATTGTCAAAGGGGCCACAACCTAAAAGTAGTAAAAATTCTTCCCAAATACCTGTTTTCTGTAGGTGTTCTTTGCATATGTCTTGTTTTCTACTCAGAAGTCATTGACACTACTAAATATTTCAACATAGAGAATAGAATCAATGAATAGAAGATCAAAAGATAATGTAGGTTTAGTGTTCTGCATTGAAAGTACATAAAGTATATGGCGAGAAGTTTTCTGTAGTGTTTAAACTAATTTCATAAATTCACTGGGCAAGCAGCTCTGTGAACTTTAGTTCTGTGTCGATTTATTAAGTATAATATGTAAGATATATTCCACAGCTTTCTGTTCTATCACAGAAAATAAAGAAACTTGAGGATAGGAGAGAGCAATTCAGAAAATGGCATGAGTTGTTAAGTCTTTTGATCTAAAATTACTGCCCCCCTTTTCACTTTTTGGAATTCAGTTCTATAAAAAAATCTCTTTTTCAAGAGAGGAAACCAAGGTGGTAGCAGGGAATTTCTTGAAGGTAGACATCAGACTCCCAGATAACAAAATCCCTATATAATTTCTAGGTAGTACCCAATAGATTTTTGTACCACAAAATGGATATAGCTGTAGGACAACCAATGACAAAAATTTAGACCAAAAAAATACATAAAAAACTGTTGGGTTTGACTATTTTAGATTCTTAGTGTAAGTGGTGTCACGTCGTATTTGCTTTCTTTGTCTGATGTATTTCACTTTTATCTCAGTTATGTGTGGAATCTAAAAGTACCAAACTCATAGAAACAGAGATCAGACTTGTGGTTACCAAAGGCAGTGGTGGGAAGTGGTAGAATTGGGTATATAAGAACAAAGGGTGTAAACTTTCAGTTATAAGATAAATGAATTCTGGGGATATGACATATAACATGATGAGATAGTTAAAAGGACTATATTGTAGATTTAAAAGCGTCTAATTTAATAGATCTTAAAAGTTCTTGTTACAAGAAAAATGTAACTGTGTGGGGTGATGGATGTTAACTAAACTTACTGTGGTAATCACCTCAAAAAAAAATATATATATATATATATATCAGATCATTGTGTTGTACACATTAAACTTATACAATATTATATGTCAGTTACATCTCAATAAAAAAAAATCCCATTACATGGTGTTTTCAGGACGCACAAGAATTAGAAAGTTTAAAAATAAAGAAATGCAGCCTTTTAAATTTTACATATTTAATTTTATTTAAAAATTTTATTATTTTTATTCAGTATAATTAACATGCAGTATAAGTTTCAAGTATAAAATATAATGATTCAATAATTCTGTACATTTCTTAGTGCTCATCAAGATAAGTATAATCTTAATTCCCTTTATCTCTTTTACTCCTTCCCCTAATAACCTTTCCTCTGGCAACCACCAGTTTGTTCTCTTTATTTAAGAATCTGTTTTTTAAATTTATTTTTTTAATTAACTCTGTCTCTCTTTGTTTTGTTTCTTAATTTTCTGCATGAGTGAAATCATATAGTATTAGTCTTTTTCTGATTGACTAACTTAGCTTAGCATTATACTCTCCAGCTTCATCCATGTTTTTGCAAATGGCAAGATTTCATTCTTTTTATGGCCGAATAATATTCCATTGTATATATATACCCAACATATTTATGCATTCATCTATTGATGGACACTTGGGTTGCTTCCATATGTTAGCTATTGTAAATAATGCTGCAATCAACATAGGGGTACATGTATCCCTTTGAATTAGTGTTTTTGTATTTGGGGGGTAAATATCCAGTAGTATAATTACTGGACTGTAGGGTATTTACATTTTTAACTTTTTGAGGAACCCCCATACTGTTTTCCAGAGTGGCTGCACCAGTTTGCATTCTCAACAGTGCATCAAGTTTCCTTTTTTTCCTTTTTCTTGCCAACACTTCTTGTTTCTTGTGTTGTTGCTTTTTTTTAAAAGATTTTATTTATTTTTTTGACGGAGAGACAGCCAGCGAGAGAGGGAACACAAGCACGGGGAGTGGGAGAGGAAGAGGCAGGCTCCCAGCAGAGGAGCCCGATACGGGGCTCGATCCCAGGACTTTGGGATCATGCCCTGAGTCGAAGGCAGACTCTTAACTGAGCCACCCAGGTGCCCCTCTGTTGTTGATTTTTAGCTATTCTGACAGGTGTGAGGTGATATCTCATTGTTTTCCCTGATGATGGGTGTTATGAGCATCTTTCATGTGTCTGTTGGCCATCTGCATGTTTTCTTTGGAGAAATGTCTTTTCATGTCTTCTGCCCATTTTTTAATTGGATTATTTGTTTTCTGGGTGTTGAGTTTTATAACTTCTTTACGTGTTTTGGATACTAACCCTTTATCAGATATATCATTTGCAAATATCTTCTCCCATTCAGTAAGATGTCTTTTAGTTTTGTTGATTGTTTCCTTTGTTGTGCAGAAGTTTTTTATCTGGATTAATTTTGTATAACAAAATCCTTGCAAATTATCCTTAGCATACTAATTGTTATTTATTAAACTTCAATGAAGTGGGATGTTATCAAGAGGCTGTTCTAAGTATATTTTTGTCAAGAATCAGGGAATATGTACATTTTTCTTATGTCAGATTTGCTCCTGAAATTCCTAAAAAAGATATATATACAGAGAACAAAGCAAATATAATTGCTATTATGATATAAGTTGGAATTTCGCTCCTATTCTTGAGTGTGGAATTCTAATGAGCTATATAGAATCCTGGAGAAATCACTGTGAGAAGAGAATTTCCCTCATACAACAAATAATGAAAGAGGAAATTTTTGAGGAGGCGAGCATCCTACCCAGCTAAAATTACATCTAAATAAGGAACTAAGCAAGATAGAGCTATTTTGCCAATCTGGACATATTGAAAATAGAGAAAGTGTAAAAGAAAAGTAATTCATTCAAATACTTCAAGTTTTAACTGAGAAGTTTTGTACTTGTCTTTTGCTGTAAAACCTGTCCTTGATAAATTTAACTGTAACTTATGAGAAGAAAACCCCAAAAATCCGTATCTTTGACATTTACCCATTTTAGAGCTTCCATTCAGCATTTTAATTGCCCATCAAAAGTCATATTCTTAATATTCAACAAGCATCACATATTAAATATGTCAAAATTGGAGTTCATGTTCTCATTTTTAGAGTCTTCATCTTCTTTTATTATCTAAATTGATTAATGGTGCAGCCAGCAGCCTTTTAAGTTTCTCTTATAAATAAAATATAATGTATAAATACTTTTTTCCTTGCCCTCCATATCCAGCCAACAAGATATTCTGTTGATTAGTTGTCCACTATATCATATACAGATATTCATAAACACTTGCCATTCTTACCAACGTGGTTATTTTTATATTTTTATTTAAAATAGTTTAATAATTAAAGCATAAGCAAAATATTTTAAAAATAAGATGAAATACCTATATACCTACAGCTAGGTTTAAACTGATATTAACATTTTACCACACGCATTTCAGAAATTTTAAGTAACATTTTCCCACTTTCTGACCAAAAGAAAAGATAACAAAACAAATTGCTGACTGCCTTCCCTGCAATGCAAACCGAAGACAACTTATAAATAAAGCCTTGTGGAAAAATCTGAAAAACTAATGTAGAACTTTGAGGGCGTCTTAAGAAAGAACATACTTGTTTTCCAGAACTAAAAGGGTTGAAAACTAGGGATGTAGAGTGGAATAGGAGAGCTTTTTAGTTAGGTTACTTGCTGTATTCTTCCACACAACTCGCTAATGAAATATTTTTAAAGATTTTTAAAAAAAATAATTTATTTCTAGTAAAAATACAATTGAAATGTGAAGGGCAATATGAATATATTATCAGGATTATAAGTTCTCATGAAGTGTACTTTGTAAACAGTACTTTTGGAACAAGAAAAGAGGGAGAAGGACAAGGAATGACAGAGAAGCGGGGGAAAGAAGTGCTGCTGTTAACTCCCTGTGACTTGGGGAAGTCATCAAGATTCTGTAAAACTAAACTGAAAAATTTTCCTACTGTCTCTTTCTGTCTTCATGCTTTACACTGGCATTCTCTTTCTATCCCTATGTCTCTCTTTCTCTCTCTTTCTCTCCCTCACCTCTCTCACAGTGACATTTGTTGGGAGATCTATCTATAGATCGTCAATCATCTGTCTATGTTTACTTCCCTCCCTGCTTTACTTCCTTACTACTTCCTACGCACTACCTGTGTGCTTACTTTTTATTGAAATATGGTATACAACTCTAAAGGACCCAAATCTTATCAGTTGTATCAGTTAATGAATTTTTAGTTAACCTTTAACCTCCCTCCACTCAATGCCTGTGGCAGTGTAGACTCTAATTAGAATATTTTACAACCACTTAGGATAAAATTTACTATCTAGAATATTTGGCAGGTTTCCTATGCACTTAATATTAAACTAAGAGCTTTTTTAGCTGGGTAGATTATTTATTATAAATAAATTGCAATTTATAGAGTAATGGGATGCATCAGCAATATAGTATTCAGATATAAACCTGGGAAGTCCCACAACTCCTTGCTAACTTCATCTGTACTCAATTCTTACTTGTTTCTCCATGCCAAAAACATATCTCAGTATGTAAATGGGAGACTCAGGTTGCTGATTCTGATGGATTAAGAACCTCTCAGTGTGGCATATGGGGTTGCACCTTTCTTCTGTACTTTGCTAATCATTAGTAGACCCTGGTGCTGGATAAGATTGAAATTTTGTGACTGGTTGAAAAATGAGACATTTTAAAACTGTCGAACAAGAGAGCTAGTTTTTCAGAATTACGTACATAATGTCTAAGGGATTCTTTGAAAGTTATAGGAGAGGAAAATTAACATAACGAGAATTTTATATCCAGATAGTTGTCAACCCATGCATGATTTGAAGTGGCTAAAGCTTTGTGACAGCTCATAGGACACATATCCTATTAATGAAATTTGATGAGATAAAGTCAAAGTAGGGAGATTAATAATTTGATAGACAAAGATAAAATCCCTTTCTAGTATATATGCATTCAGTGACCATAGTGTCTTAAAAAGGTTTGAGGGTTTGAGAGAGGGAGAGTAAATATCATTTTGAATTGATTTTTTCCAGATTTTTTGAGATCTGTTTGATATGTGGCATTGTGTAAGTTTAAGGTATACAACATGATGATTTGATATGCATATATATTACAAGATGACTACCACAGTAAGGTTAGTTAATATATCTATCACCTCACAAAATTACATTTTTTTGTGTAGTGAGAATATTTAATATTTACTCTCTTAGCAACTTTTGAGTGTATAATACAGTATTTTAACTATAGTTACTATGCTGAATATTAAATCTCCAGAACATATACATCTTAAAGCTGGAAGTTGGTACCTTTTCACCAGCATCTCCCCGGTTCCTCCATCCCCTAGTTCCTGGCAACTACCATTATACTCTGTTTCTATGAGTTTGACCTTTTGGAGATTCCACTTATAAGAAAGCTCATGTAGTATTTGTCTTTCTCTGTTTGACTTATTTCACTTAGCATAGTTCCATCCATATTGTCAGGATTGTCATCCATATTGTCATCCATAATTGACAGAATATCCTTATTTTTTAATGGCTGAATAATATTCCATAGTGTGGTGTGTATGTGTATACATTGTCTTTATCCATTCATCCCTCAATAGACACTTATACAGTTTCCATGTCTTAGCTATTATAAATGATGTTTCAGCACACATGGGGGTACAGATATCTCTTTGAGATAGTAATTTCATTTCCTTTGACTATATACCAAGAAGTGGGATTGCTGCATCATATTTTCTTCAATAGTGACACAAGTTTCACCAACAGTTCACTAGAGTTTCCTTTTCACAACATTTCCAATGCTTGGTATCTCTTATCTTTTTGATAATAACCATTGTAACAAGTGTGAGATATTATTGTAGTTTTGATTTGCATTTACCTGGTGATAATTGATGCTGATTTTTGAGGAGGTAGTTACAGTACTCAAGAAATTCAGATGCCTATGGATTACATCCTGTATGGAAGATCCATTTAATGCTTTGACTGTCATCTCATTGTTGAATGACATTTGCAATGAAAAATACATTATTATCAGATTGAGAATGGTCCCAAAAGTCAAACATGATATTGTTCAGTTTCAAGGGCTACAATTGGCCAGAACTAGCTGATTGAACTTGAACAGCAACAATACCAAAAGGGTTGAGAAGCCACCAGTAACCCTGAGGGGGAGATCAAAGGTGATTTAGTCAGTCTGTCAAGAGTGAGTATAGCAATGTATAATGCAATGTGATCAACTTTCAGCAAGATTTACAAGTCTGACATACAGTGGTAACTTCTGTATCAGAAACACAGAGCTCTTTACTTTGTGCGTGATCTTAGATGGTTGACTGTTGCCATGCCCAGTGTGATTATGGAGCCATATATCAATTGGTAGCATACTGGGAAATGTAAGTTCAGTCAGCAGCCTGATTCTTTTCAGTCTCATCAGAGAGAATGAGCCTTTACCATGGATTTACAACAGTGACCCCAACAAACTTGATCTGCATCCATGCTTTGTTTGTACAGTATGGAACCAAAGAGTGGTGCCTTTACTTTGACATTCATCAGTTTCTCAAGTGGCAGACTATACAGACAGGCCATTGGCAATAACCCAAGGTCTATAAAAACATAACAAATCTATCATGCCAAGTACTGAAGAAAGCTGAGATTTCTGGACAGGGAATGGAGTGACCACCTATTTTCAGTTTACATGTCTGCCACTGAGATTAAAAATAAGCAGCATCCCAGTGTGCACCATTGGGTTTTAGCTTAGTTGAGTCATCAGTGAACAAATCCCAATTATTTAGAGAAACCTATATGAATTGAGGGCCTCAATTATTCAGTATATTTGTTTAGACATTTGGGTTGGAGAAGGGTCATACTTCACTCTAAGGAATAGTTGCCACTTACTTTATGTAAAGCCAGGGTACCATTGGGACCAGGTTGGCTGCTTTCTTTTCCATTTGACATTTACATTTGACAAGTGAAGCTTCCTGATCCCTTACCACCTTTTTAACCACTAAGTTGGATTTGACCCCACCCCAACTTGGGACTATCAGACTGGTGAATCATATGACATTTGTGGGTCAGATATTTAGTTTAAACAAAAATTCAGTATAAGTCATCACTTCTTTTCCAAAGGGGTATATCAAAACTGACACTTTCCTGTTCTGCGTGGAAGAAGCTTGGCATTTTCCACTCCATACTAACAAAATGCTGAAGAGACTGAAATGTCAAAAAAAAATGTTCTTTGATCCACAAAAGAGAGGACGACACAGGGCAAACCACTGCTCCCAAGATTGGAGAGACAGGTTAATACAGGGAATCATTGTTTACTTGAGTAGATTCACAAGAAAGAACCACTGTGGGAACCAGTGTTGGGTAGAATATATGAACTGTTATTGATGAATTGCTAGAAGCTCAGGGTGGGCAAGTCTGAGAGTTTAAAAGTCCAAGGACCCAGTCATAAAGGTGGCTCTAACAATATTGTGATATCTACCTCCAGGACTTGAGCAGTTCTCAGAATAAATTTTGGAAAAAATTACATCTTGCTTCCAGCAATAGAGGGGATGGGTGGAAAGGAACCATTTTGAAAAATGCCAGAGCGCTCTTTAACAAGGCCTGCCCTCAGTGGAAACTAGTTCACCAGAGTCTGATACACTGGGGTTTCATCAGAGCCTAACTGACTTGGAGGAAAGGAAACGCCCAATTCCAATCAGCACTAGTCTTCCTTGTGGGAAAAGTGAAAGTACATAACTCTAAAGGGGTATGTCTGGTAGCAGTTTCAGGAAAGCAACAGATTCAGTACTCTTAAGAGGTGACTCCAGATAGAAGTTTCCTCCCTTTGCCAGCTATTTGAAGTGGCCAAAATTCAGTTACTGGAGCATGTAGCTCAGAAGTGTCATTTGGGTTGTCAGCTCAAAAGTAGAGGTTAAACCACAATTTGTTCAACATTTTCCAGTACAGCTTGTTGTCATTTGAGCCTCTCAGAAAGGATACTAATTTGTGGGTCAAGTAGAATGACCATGCAAAGGTCTGTTTTTTTATATATCCAGTTGATGTCTTACAAAGATAAAATTCTTTAAGAACCCTGAGAAAATATTAGATTCTCTCCTTTAAACAAATGGAGAAGTGTCAATATGACAATAGTAAAATATTTCATTAATCAATTTCTACTTAATTGTCAACTGTCAGTGTTTTTTCCCTTTGTTAGCACATAACATATATAATATAGAGACCATTATTGTATGTAATTCTCTTGGTTACAGTGGCTTATATTACTTTTTCTCCCAGCAACCTTTTCCAATTATGCACTAGAGTGAGATGACAAAGTCATAATGCCCATAAAAAGGGTCTTAAATATTTTTTCTGATAATTTGGATAATTTTTTCAAAACATGTTGTATCTTAACTATTCTCTTCTTTACTGACGTACCCAGCATTCGACTTGTACAGAATAGGCTCCCAACAAATATTTATTGAATTCAATAGTTAAAAGGAGGGGATGTAGGAAATAATTGAAATTTCTTATCAATATTTGTGTCCTTTTAAATTTATTTGTGCCTCTTTTCATAATAAGTGTCACCAACAAATTCTCTTATTTCTGTCCCTCTAGTGGATATATGGGAAGTGGAAAGAAACAGCAGATGGGTTTCCCAGTTTTGACATGAAAAGTGGAGAGCTGTGTAAAGCTTGCAAGATATCAGTTTCCTGTGGTGTTTCTATACAGTGAAGGGAACTAGTTGGGGCAGCAACACATTTGATTCATCTCCAGAAGAAGCAAACTTCTCACAAAGAAAGGTGTCAAAATGGATCAGAATCAATAACAACTGCCGAGCAGTTAGAGCTTCCTCTAGCATGTCAGTCAAGGGACAACTGGGGGGCGGGGGGAATACTGCAAAAAACTCAGGGAAAAGTTAACTTATTTGTATATTTTAATGCATTTTAAATGAAAAATAATATTATCATTTCTGAGGTTTTGTTCAATGTCTCATATCATATTATTTGCTCTACTATATTGAATTTGCAAATGGTCTTTCATAAGTTGTGTTCCACATATGCTTTTAGTTTTTGACCATCTATATAAAGGTCACTGTGATGAGGAGTATGCTTCTACACTCTGATCCTTAGTAACAGTGTGCCTGAGTGGACTGTTGTGGCTATCAAACTGAGGACCATTTTTACCTGGAAGAGCTAGAAGAGAAGGTGCCTGGCTATTAGAGGTGGAAAAAGAAGGGGAGGTCAGGGTCAAAGATATACTTTACTTAATTGACCTATTTGCTTCACATTTCTTCAAAGTAATAACCTTCCATGCCTATGAAATCAACTTTATTTCTTCATCTTCCAAATGTATGACATATGTGTACAGGGTCTAAAATGAGATGTAAATTTTAAATAAAGCTGTATAGGAAACACTGTCGTTTTGCATACATTCCACATCATATCTCCTTGGTGCTTTACATATATTATTTATTGTCACAATAGTTGTATAAGGTAAGGATAACAAAGTAGAGGTTAAATAACTAATATATATATATATATATATATGATAGATAGATAGATAGATAGATAGATAGATAGATAGATAGATTTCATTTATTTATTTGACAGAGAGACAGCCAGCAAGAGAGGGAACACAAGCAGGGGGAGTGGAAGAGGAAGAAGGAGGCTCCCAGCGGAGGAGCCTGATGTGGGGCTTGATCCCAGCACGCCAGGATCATACCCTGAGCTGAAGCAGATGCTTAATGACTGAGCCACCCAGGCGCCCCTAAATAACTAAAATATTTTGAAAGAAAGTGGTAGTTTAGGGAGTCAAACACGTGTCTACCTTTGACTAAAGCTCATACTACCTCAGTTATATGACATTGATTTACAAACAACATATTTATATTTTATCCAAAATAAGTATCTTAGTATGCATATTCTAGGTTATCCTTTTGTTTTATTACTTTACTGTGGCCTAAGAATACCTATCAATTACTTTTTACTGTTTCCAGGCATGTACCTTAAGTTAATGACTCTGTTGCATTAAGTATTTAATAACCACTTTGTATCCACTCTGAATTATTTTTCTCTTTCTGCTTTGTGCCGTTCTTCTTGAACATCATCACTACTTTAGATTGAATACCCCTAAATTCGTACTTTGAAACCTCATATCCTGTGTGATAGTATTAGAAGGTGGGACTTTGGAAGGTGCTTATTAGGTCACAAGGGTAGAGCCCTCAAGAATGTGATTAGTATTTTATAAAAGACACCCACAGAGCTCATTAGCTCGATCTGTCAAGTAAGGTTACAATGAAAAGACACCTGTCCAGGAAATGAGCTCTCACCAGACACAGTGTCATTTGGTACCTAAAAGTTGGACTCCTCAGCCTCTGGAACTATGAGAATTAAATTTGTGTCACTTGTAAGATACCTAATCTGTAGTATTTTTTTTTTTATAGCAGCCTGAATGAAGTAAGGCTACAGCTGCTCACCTGTAAAGGTCTAGAACTAGTCTAGCTCCCATCATTAAAATGGAGTCATCACTCTTTAGTCCAGCCATTTTTAGTATTTCAAAATGCTTCATGAACACACTTGCACAAAGAGAAAACTTCATTAACAAATGAGAAATTATCTTATTCCTATTTTTAATGATTTTGCCACATTTAATACTTTTTGTCTGTAATCACATAGCTTTCTGGGGTATTATTCATTCGTAATTTTAACAAATAATCTTTGAGCAGCTACCACATATCAGATACTGTTCTAGACATTGCATTAGGGACATAGTACTTAAAAAAAAACAGAATAAATCTCAACTCCATGGAGCATCTAGTGGGAGAAAAACAGATAAAGATATAGAATATATCAGATGGTAATACATGTTATCTAGAAAAATGAAATAGGGAAGGGAGAAATGGTATAAGACAATGATCATAGCACTTACCCCACTATATTAACTTTTTGTTCAATTATCTTCTAAGTTTTTAAACTGAAATTTTGTATATGACTACATGTGTTTTTCTTCTTTGATTATCTGTGACTTTATTAGTTCCCTATTGCTATTGTAACGAATAACCACAAATTGATTTTAAGCAACACATATTCAGCAGCTCTGAGATCAGAGTCCAAAGTGGATCCAGAGGACTCTGTTCCTTCTGGAGACTCTAGGAGAGAATCTATTTCCTTGTTTTTTTTCACCTTGTAAATGCTTTCTACATTTCTTGGGTCTTAACCCCTTCTTTCATCCTCAAAGACAGAAGTGTAGTATCTTCAACTTTTTCTATCTGATTTTGATCATCATACCTTTCTTTTATAAGGACTCTTGTGATTACATTGGGCCCATTTAGATTAACCAGGATACTCTTCTGATGGCAACATTCTTTATCACATCTGCAAAGTTGTTTTTGTCATGCAAGGTTCCATATACACAGGTTTTGGGGATTAGGACATGGACACCTTTGGGGTGCTAGTATTGTGTTCACCACTGTCTGATAAGATGTATAAATTTACATACGTGTATGTAAGTACATATGACATGTAAATATCTTGTATACAAGCATTTACATTACATATGTATTATGTATGTATGCATATATATGATATATATATATATCATACATATATGTGGGGTGGCGATTTTTTCAAAAATAGAGAGTAAGCTTTAAGAAAACAGGGACATTTTTAGAAGAAACATGCAATTTGGATTCAGGAATCCTGGAACCAAACACTTAAAGTGTGTGACTTCGGCAAATCTTTCAACTCATTTGTAAATATATATTTCAAAGACACATTATAAGGCTCAAGAGAGAATGTATGTAACATGCATCTTATGTGCTTAAATATGCTTTTCTTCTCATCCACTGACCTTTCCAATAACTGCCCTAAAAGAAGGGAAATAAGGGGAACCTGGGTGGCTCAGTGTGTTGAGCATCCTACTCTTAATTTTGGCTCAGGTCATGATCTCAGGACCCTACATCAGGCCACCTCTGGCTCTGCACTTGGCAGGGAATCTGCTTGGGATTTTCTCCCTCTCCCTTTACCCCTCGCGCCACGTGAACTCTCACACTCTCTCTCTCAAATAAACAAATCTTTTAAAAAACAAATAACTAAAATAGCATGATAATAATAGAATATCCTTCAGAGATAAAATAGACACTGGAGTAGTTGAAAAAATCCTGGCTTTGAATACAGGAATAGGAATACTGAATACTTTGAGAGAAAAGATTTTTCCTGTGGAATAGACAGGACTTGAATTCCACATCCACCAATTTTGCTATGGAAACCTGAGCAAGTTGATTAAATAACCTGTACCATGGATTTATTTATGTATCTATCTATTTATTTGCCTACATACCTACCTACTTTTATTGGGGAGAATAATGAAGTCTAAAACTGTCGCAATGAATAATTAGCATTATAGTAGATGTTCTGATGTATTGAGGGTGGCTAATACTACTAGTGCTTTTATAATCCTTATATATGCCTAATCATTTGAGGATTTTTATATATTAGCTTATTTAATTCCCCAAACAACTTTAAAATAGGACACATTTACTCAGTATTTTATAAATAAACAGGCATAGATGAATTAAGGCCAAGGTCACACAGTTAATAAGCAATAGAGATAGGGTATGAATCTAAAGATCAGGCTCCAAAATCCATATTCTAACCACTAGCCTCTAAATTTTAGTTCTCTTCTTTTTTCTTCCTAAACTAACCAAGTAATTTGACATGATGTTCAGCCATTGGCTCTTTATCTGTAAAACTAATACATAATGTTTTTCTGCCTTGTCTAACAAATAAATTTGTTGTGAAAATAAATGTGGGGCAGAAGTAACATTCATAAGCCTCACTATATTCTTGGCACTTTATTAGATTCTTTTACAGATTAGGTGCAAAATTTAGAGGATCAGTGATTATCCAAGTCACACATCTACTAAGGAACTTGTCAGATTCTAAAGTCCAGACCATTTCCAACCTGAGTAACTGTCACCTAATGAAATAAACCAAGATATTATATAATACGGAATATAATCATGACATATTTTTTAAAATATACAGAGAAAAAGGAAACTAAAATTGCCTAGAAAATGATAAATACCTGTTGTTGATATTGCAGCTGTTTTGACTCAGATAGCAGTTGGCAGACTTTTTCTGTAGAGGGACAGAGAGTAAATATTTTAGGCTTTGTAGGCTATGAATTCTCTTGCAATTTCTCACTTCTTCTGTTGCAGTGCAAAAGCAGTCATAGATAATAAATACGTGAATGAGCAGGGCTATATTTTAATAAAACTACTTCAGAAACAGATGGTGAGCCTAATTTGGCCCACAGTGTCATTTGCTGGCTTAGGTAGATATGTCAGATTTAAATCTGTTGAAAAGGCAATATATATTAAACAAAACAGCAAACAAAAACTGTTGTCTTGGTCTAAAAGGAAGATTTCTTTAATAATAATACTAATAATAGTTAACATTTGTATTGCACATTTTACTTGTCTTAAGGACTTATGTAAATCTTGTAAGATCTTTCTGAAGCAGGTACATTTTATACGTAAGAAGTTAGGCAAGACTTCCAGGGACCCACATCTAATCAGTGAAGCCGAGGTCTGAACCCAGTCTGTCACTCTCAGCTCTGTCATCTTATTCACCATTTTTATTTTATTATATTATGTTAATCACCATACAGTACATCCCCTGATTCTGATGTAAAGTTTGATGCTTCATTAGTTGCGTATAACACCCAGTGCACCATGCAATACGTGCCCTCCTTACTACCCACCACCAGTCCATCCCCTTCCCCCACCCCCTCCCTCTGAAGTCCCCAGTTTGTTTCCCAGTCCATAGTCTCTCATCCAGGGACCCACATCTAATCAGTGAAGCCGAGGTCTGAANCTTCCAGGGACCCACATCTAATCAGTGAAGCCGAGGTCTGAACCCAGTCTGTCACTCTCAGCTCTGTCATCTTATTCACCATTACGCTCTGTCCTCTCTTTACTAACTTCACTGATCTCTTAACTTCTATAAGTAAGGTTGGTTAAACTTTGATCTCAAAACCACAGATGTTACTGTTGAATGACTTAATCTCTTCATGCCAGTACTTCATTTTAATAAAAAAATAAGTTATTATGTATATGGAAGTGGTGTTTTTCATGCGGAAGGATCACCAGTCAATGAAACTCATATCACCAAATAGTGATTATTTTATCTGAAACCCTTTTTAAGTGTATCGTGTATTTAAGTTTATTGACGAAAAAATTAGTTTTAATTGATATCATCAGTATTATAAATGCATAAATGACACAGAACCTTAAATTATTAACTTTAAATTATGAAGTTCAATCCTATAAGATTTTGGATGTTTAGATTTTGTAGGGTTTACACCTAGATCACACAGTGTCCATTCATTGTTGTATGTGGTGGTGTAGTCATAAATCATATCTGCCTGTAAAATAGAAATAAACTAATCATTTGATCTTTGCAAATAATTTTTCCATCTTCAAGTGAAGGCCGATTTGTACCAGTTTACATTTAAAATGATAAGGCATGTTAATATTACTTATTATTAAGGTTGATAACAACAAGAAAATACCTATTAAGCGACCATGATAACTACTACCCTATAGAAACCCAGTATTTGTTCAGAAAATATTTTACGTATATATAGATGTTTGGAATTTACTAAATTAAGTATGATTCTTAATATTATGAACTATATATTGGCATATGTTGGAATGTTTCCTTTGCTAGAATAATCATAATAACATTTTATGTAAAGGCTTTTAGTGGGTCATATTCAGATTTTTAAGTTACATTTTAAGGAGACTACATACAAATATTTTTATTTTAATATCAGTGTCAATACTACATTTAATCGGGAAGTTCTGTAAAATTGTAAGATATTGGAGGATATATCCTGAGAAAAGAACAATATTTTATTTCAACTCTCATCACAAAATAAGTTACTAAAATAAAATGATGTTGAATTCTCATTTAATTTCAAGAAATTGTGTGATGTAAAAATTTAAAAAAAATTGTTTCTCACATTACTCAGTATTTTTAAAATAGATGTTAATTGTACTGTTATGCTAAAAAGCTCAACACATTATGCTGGGAAAGCTTGGGGAAAAAATTCAACACACTCCCTTCAGTCTAAATCACCATCAAGGGAACAGAAACAAGTATGTGTCAGTATACTCAGTATTGTAGCCCAGGGGGACATAACACTTGCTATGTGTGGGGAAGAAACAGCAGGACTTTTCAGGAAAAAGGAGATGGAGGGAAAACTTGTGATCACAAAACAGAAAAGCATATTGCTGATAAGACATAAGCGTTAGAGGTTTTCTACAACCTCAAGCTGTGCATCTCCCAACAAAAATCTCATACTAATTTACACAAGGCAATTTTAGTTGCACAGCTAGAAAGAATTATGAAAATGAAATTAGTTGTTCTTTTAGTAGGGATGATTCATTGGAAACTTTGAAAATGCTTTTCTCTTTTGAATTCTGTTAAAATAGCTGACGCTAGAATTGCCTTATAAAATTGTTTATTTTAAAGAAGGGAGAATAGTGTTTTTTAAAATACATTTGAATGTATTCTTACTCTTTTCCATAATTTTTGTGAAATTTGTATACCTGGATAAAAGGAGTTTTAAATCACACTTATAATACTACTTAAAGCTTACAGCTTCAGCCTTGCTCTAATTAAAAATTCACCATCACCCATAGAAAGACTATTCTCCATCATTTATTCCATAAGTGCAATATAAACAGAAGGAGTTGTGAAGGAAGTGGAGTGTAAACAAGGCATCCCACCCAAATCACCTCCTGGATTGGCTTCTTATTTTTCTGTTGTTTCCCGACCCAGAATATATAGATCTGTCACAGTGACATGGAAAGAAAAAGGAATATTCTCTTTTTCATAGTCTATGGTGTTTATAACATCATGAATTTAAATTAAAAAGGAAAAAAAAAACAATTGAATCAAACCACTTGAGTTGAAATAATTCTGTAGACTGTACTATGGAATGTTTCTATATATTTATTATTTTCTGGAGGTGATTTGTGATTGACTGTGGTAGCCTGACATGAATTTATTTGTGGCTCATCATAATTCCAGTTAGGCTCATTCTTTTTCAAGACCAGAAAACCCAGAGAGAACTAGTATCTTAGGAGGTGAGAAAAATGAATTTTCAAGGATTGAGTGAGTTCACAAAAAAATCAAGGGGATTCTGACTTTCATTTATTTGTTCATTTTACTCAGTCTAAGTTGTATTCATTATATTTCTATCAGTTACAGTTGCACAGGATTTTTAGAGTGAGCTTATTGCTTTTGAAACTAGTGCACTAACTATTTCTGTAAACCAACCAATCGTTACCCATGTTGAGAATATCTGGTAGACTCAAAATATTGCACTTACTGAATTTAAAATCCATTTCTGGAAACTAAATCTGTATATACGTAGTCTCTTGTCCCCATAGTTGCTCGCTGGTATTACTCTCATTTATTTATTTCTACTCCAGTTATCACTATATAGCTGTCATGAAATTCCACTCAAGAGACTAAGGCTAATATCCACAAATGAAACCTTCAGTTAAGCATTCAGTGATCAAACATGCAGACATTTTAAATCTCTGTTCTTCATTAGTCTCTGACACAGATGTCTGTAATGTCACTCGGGTCAACCTCATGTGTTTGCTCTAAACGATCACTCATTTAGCCACCTGAAGAAAATTTCAGGTACTCTGTGAGGCTCCTTTTCTGTGTAGTATTGAAACTGTACAAAACTTATGGTTATTTAAATCACTTGCAAGTAAATATTTTCCCTCGATCATGTATAATGCAATAATAATTTTAAGATTATTTATTCAAAAGAGTATTCTCTGTCTCTTGGTAGGACTACTTTCATTGATAAAATAATTTGAAAGGGTAAAGAAATATGGAAAGAAGGACTGAAGGAAGGAAATCCTAAAATATTCACAAAAAAATCCATAAAATGATTGAATTTGCTTCTTTACCATAGTTAAGCCATTCCCACTGTATCTCTGTGTCTCTGTATCTATCTATCTACACATGCACACACACATATACCTAGTCTTTGAAATATCATTAGATCCCTGGATAATACCTGAAAAAGGAAAGTAAACTTTCTAAGATCTACTCTTCACACTATTAATAGAATGAATATTTTGTAGCTTTTCAATTTAGAAACCATTTTCTTGTGCATTATAAATTACAATATTAAAGTTAGAAGTAGTAAGTATTGCATAATGAATAAGAAAAGTTGCTCTTTTAATCAAGTCAAAATATCTTTTAATGCTATCTTTATAACTGACCAGCCATGAGAACTTAGACTCACAATCTCACCTCTGCATTTCAACTTCCTTCATGATAAAATATGCATAATTTAAAATATGTTTTGTGAGTTATAATTGAGATAATGCATGAAAGAGTGTTAAGTACAGTGCCTAAGTGTGTCAAGCACCCAGTAAAAGGAAATTATCATCATTACTATTAATAAACATTTTTGCTTTTTAAAATGTGTATCAATATGCTGGATTTCACTGTTGTCAGATGGCATTATTGACTTCTCATTCTTATTTAAACCATTTTGATATTTGTGACACCACCATTATTTGGATCTCGTCATGGCTGGTTATCAATCTGTAAGCACCAGTATGGACATAAAAATTGTGAAAATATTGAAATACCTCCCTTTTGATAAGTGGTACAATATTTGATATACCACGTGATACAATATGATAGTAAGTTATATTTATTAATAACTTAAATTCTAAAATAAACTTATTAATTCAAACTAATTATCATAAGATTGCATGTCAGTCACTGATGAATTGTTCCCTGTTGCATGATTTAGTTAATAATAGAGAAAGTGAGTATATTAAAATTTCAGCTAGTGTCATAAAGGCTAGAACTTCCTAGGCAACAGTCCAAACAATGAACAGATTTTGTGCTTCCTCTTACTTCTCCCTCTCTCTTTTTCTCTTGCCTCATTCTCTCTTTCCTTTCTTCCTTTTTCCCCTCGTGGCTCCCTTCTTCACTCCAGCTTTCCCTCCTTCCTTTCATTGACCACTTTTAATTGCTAAGGCCCATGTGCAATTTCTTTGGTTGAAAAGGCCTGTTGGCATTTGTTAATTCT
The DNA here is from genome assembly GCF_002007445.2 of Ailuropoda melanoleuca. Taxonomy (NCBI): domain Eukaryota; kingdom Metazoa; phylum Chordata; class Mammalia; order Carnivora; family Ursidae; genus Ailuropoda; species Ailuropoda melanoleuca. The sequence continues at coordinate 99,427,661 of NC_048224.1, forward strand.
GAGTAAGTTGCGTATGTCTGGGGAACCCCTTATATAAAATAGTCACATGTGTTGGGAAAAGTAGGGGTGGTGAAGTGGGGGATATTGCAGCACATGTCCAAATAAAAATAAGAGGATGATTTATGGCTTAAAATTTGGCACCCTGGAAGTTAAAAGACAACCTCACATAAAGGTGACAGTGCAACACAATGGTGAAAATAACATCTTTTCAATAATTAGTGTTGGTCATTAGGATATGGAGAAATATGGAGAAAGAAAATATTCATCTTAGCACAAAGATACACAAAAATTAATTTGAATGGTTTGGATATTTAAGTCTGAATGGTGAAGCAATAAACATTTAGAGTAATGGATGGGGAAAATAATTTTGTCAACTTGAAACAGGCAAAGGACTTAAGCATGATAAAACGTATTGAGGGTTGAACACTCATACGTAGCTTATTGGCCTGTAAATTGATAACATGTTTTGAAAATTCTCAGTAGCTACTGTAGATAAATATATATGTATCCTTTGATCCTATTTAATTTAGCTTCAGCCTCCTGTTGTTCGATCTGCTAAAAATCTTCCATTTTTTTCCTTTTCATGTTTCTAACTTTCTAATGTCATAGTCTTGAGATGGACTTCACTTCTTATACTTGCCCCTAAAGTGCAGTTCAGTGTTATGTGGGTAAAATTTGATGTATATGGTAATGGGACACATTTATATTTCCTACCCATATGTGTCCTTATACCCCAGAAAATTGCTGGAATTTTCATAGGTAGCGTGGCCTATATACATTTGTTCATCAGGACAGTCTTACTTTATGCTTATTATCCTGGTGTAATTATTAAGTTCATGTGACCAGATCTAAACTCTTTATGACCCTACACAAACTTACAGCTTCCCAAGGATTCCTTATTTTAACGAAAATCAACTCTATTAATCTTGTACACACAGAAGCTAGAATAATACTTTCAAAACATAAATCTGAATTCAAAACATATTCTCATAACTCTGAATAAAATCTAGTGTCCATGCCCTGACTTGGAAGGCCTTATATAATGTGGCTCCTGATTTCTGCTTTAATCTCATCTCCCTCATTTTCACTCTCATGCCACTTGCCCCATCCACACTGTTTCCTTATAGTTTCTCAAATACCCCAAGCACTTTCCCCTTATCCTCATTGCTTTAGTTGTTCCCTCTACCTGAAAAGCAGTTCCGTTAGATATTAATACAGCTAAGTCCCTCCATTCAATCAAGGCACTGCCCAAAATATCCCATATCCCCTCTACAGATAAGGCCTTTCGAACCATTCTTTCTAAAATCTTTTTTTTTAAGCTTTATTAATTTGGGGCTTCTGGGTGGCTTAGTTAGTTAAGCCTCCAACTCTTGATTTGGGCTCAGGTCATGCTCCTCAGGGTCATGGGATCAAGCCCCACATCTGGCTCCATGCTCATTGCAGTCTCCTTGTCCCTCTCCCCCCGCTCCTCCTCTTCTCTCTCTCTCTTTAAAAAAAATTTTTTAAAGATTTATTTATTTTTTAGAGACAGAGGAAGAGAGGGTGTGAGAGTAGTGGGGGAGGAGGTAGAGGAAAAGAGAAAGAGAGAACCTTAAGTCACACAGGGCTCTATCTCACAACCTTGAAATCATGACCTGAGCTGAAACCCAGAGTTAGACACTTAACGGGCTGAGCCTCCCAGGTGCCCCTAAAATCTCCTTCTGTAAGTAACTTGTAGTCCTGTACTGTTTGAATTCTAAGTAGTTCTAACCACTTCACATTGCTGATCACTTATTTGCTGTGTATCTTCCTCCCTAGGCTGTATACCCCGTAAGGCAAGTTCTTTGTCTTCTTTTATTAAACAATGTATCTCAAGGGCCAAACACTGGGCATGTAGGAGATACTTAATACATATTTTTGAATGAATCAGTAAGTTTAATATTCATTTAAAGTATGATATACATATATATATGATGAAATTTTTAAGAAATGTATTGAGGTATAATTGATACATAAAGGACTGCGCATATTTAATGGATACAGTTTGATGAATTTAGACATATGAAAACATCCATGATATCATTACCACAATCAAGGTATAAGATACATCCAGTCTCCTTCAGAATTTCTGTATGCCTCTTTGTTTGTTTAGTGTTAAGAATAGTTAACATGAGAGAAAACTAATATGTAGTCATACGAAGAGTTTTCATTCAAAAGTATTTCATGAGTGTATATTATTTTTAAAGTACAGTGTTCAAGCTCTTACCCTTCAGTAGTAAGCATTATGCAGAAGAATAAAGATATAAATCAATAATCATATGTAACACACAATTTCTAGCAAATTCAAGATATTCTAAGTTAGAGGTGTTTAAGTCAGAGAAGTCAGGCTTGACTTCTTAAGGAAATAATAATTGAGCATAAATATGATTGATATTTAGGAGTTATTAAAGCCAAGAGGTAGAATGAAGCCCATTGCACTAAAAAGATAGAGATGTGCTGTCACTCTTTCGCATTTCAAAGGCTCTACAATCTGACTGAGGTATGAATAAAAGTATGGAATGTGAGTTTCTTAAAGGTCACTATCAAAATATTTGCAACTAGTGTTTGGTAGGACTAGAACCAAACTCTAGTCCCATGGCAAGAATTGAGACAACTTTTGGAACCCAGGATAAAACCTGTATCTTAGTTCTCTGATTTAACATTTAAGTATTTCCCATTTTGCTGGCTCTCTGTGAACATTTAATGATGTTTCATGTCTATTAATTAAGTAGCAATCTCCAGTAAGTGAATGATAGTGATAAGATTAATGCCACCTTTATCAAAATAACCTTAGATTGTATTCCTTGACTAGTAAAATTGGGTTTAATTTATATAGCTAAGAAGGAAAGAGGAATGCATCATAAATTTAGCTTTAAACTACATAAACACCTCTCTATTACTTTTTGTCTCTCTCTTTCCTTCTCTACGTCTCCATCTCTTTTTCTCATACCCTCAGCACTTAGAACAATGCATATCAACTTCTAGGCATTCAAGAAATATAATGATTTAGGAGTTTCTTTATGAAAATCTATTTTTCTCATTTATTTTATATAATAACAGAAATCAATATATTTCCAAATAATAACATGAAAGAATACCACTCAGCAGTATATATGGTATATAAATAAAGTGACTGTTAATTTCAAATGCTTATTTTAATTCTTTCGCTGATCAAATTAACCTGGTACTTGCTTCATCCAATCTAATTTTCTTAGTGCCAATCCTCTAAAAATTAATCTAGGAATAAAAATAATGCATCAGTAGGAAACACTATTCATTTTATTTATAGCTAAGGAGTAATCCTTGTTGTTATCCACAAAATAGAGACCTGTGTTTGTTATTAATTAATTCATCATCTAAAAAAACACCATTTTAAAAATCTGCATTTATTGGCAGAAATTATTTTGGAATAATTGGTCATGAAAAATTAAATTAGTACTTAATTTTGAATAAGTTAATTTTATAAGGGTCTTTTAGAGAGGTCATTCTCTGTATTCCAGGTATCATTCCATCATTCATATATATTTAATATATTTCAATTTGTACTAATTTTGTCTTTACTGGCCAAGCAGTATCATGTGATACTTAAAAGAAGAAAAGACTGAAATAAAAGAAGCTCTCTATTTTTTAAATTATCTTTTTCAAAATTAGATTTCGCTCTTGGCTTTGATTACAAGTTGATTATCAGGGTACATATACTCTACCTCTTTTATTCACATNGATTATCAGGGTACATATACTCTACCTCTTTTATTCACATTCAAATGGACACTTATTCATTAAGGCTCTGTATATATAGATAACCCTAATTAAATAGAAATCCAGTATCCCTGCCTACTATATAATGTTCATGGGTTCAACAAACAACATATGACTTAAGTATACCCAGTGATTCTCTTCCAGAATCAATTGAACTAATATTGAATAGAATAATCTTAAATGAGCATAGTTTATATAAAGCCCCTGTATGATAAAAATCATTTTCTGACATGAATTTTTGGTATAACACTGAATTAGTACTGATGTGGAAATGTTATATAAAAACAAAAAATGAACTTGCATTGTAGTCACTTTGATTAGATATTTATTT